>NC_142494.1:13540855-14140855 GCF_965113065.1 Corylus avellana
AAAACCATGGATTTACAACAGCAAAGTCTACATGGCAGGAACCACATGATCTTATAGAAACCAGATGTGCATTTACAACAATGTTGATTAGTCTATAGGTCTTTTGTGACACATTAATACATAATGCAAGTTCCTAGAAGATATCAATAAAAATAATTGAGAAAAATATATACATAGCCCAACTAGGTAGTAAATGTATATGTAGATTGTTTTTCCTCTGGGCGGGAGCCTTGAACATTCCTCAAGTTCTAATATGCATCAATTTGTGGAATTGTCTTCTTTTTATCTTTAAAGGGGTGTGCATCTTTGTATACTTCTTGTGTACTAGGGTTGCGTCCCTCTCCGCTTTTTAATGAATACTTATTTATCAAAAAAAAAAAAAAGATTATACACCAAAAACACCAATTAGGAGGTGAAAGTTTTGAAGGAATGTTCATGAAACTTGATAATAAGTAATAAAACTTGATTATTACTTATCAAAAAAAAAGTTTTGAAGGAAACATTCATTTGAAAACAGTATTTTTTGTCCGCAGTACGCAGCAGAAGGAAATCTAATAGGGCTCACATGTCAAATACAATTAAAGATTAACATGCATGTAACTACTTCATGTAAATGGAATGCAGATCTAGAAGGGCAAGAAAATGAAGGAATTGAACGTCATGTTCAATTAAAATTATCAAGCTAGCAAAGTATACAATCAGTTTTATATGGTAAATACAACACACACCTGTACCAAATTAGAGCACATGACTTCACCTTCCACCCCTTATTTATGTGGGAAGGAGATCCCACTTGGTTAAATGATCATTGGCATATTAGTAACAAACAAATGTAAGATAGATACAACAGTCCAAATAGGTGCATCAAGGCAAAGTAACCTACTAAATATCTTGGAAGCTCAGATTCCTTTAAGGAGTAACGTGTCAGCTCTCAACCAGTGACCCTGTTGTGGAGTAACGCAGTGTTCATCTTGCCTCATAAAAATGGTACAGATCCCTCTTGCAACACAAGGGCACTAACAAAAAAAACCTACAGTGACATTCTAGGACATTTTTTTTTTTTTTATAAGTAATAATAAGTTTTATTAAAAGCGTATAGGCGTCTCAAAGTACAATGGGAGTAAACAACGGAATTACCTAATGAGAAGAAGAAAAGCGAAAAAGAAAATCATCATAAGTAATCGACACCGGAAAGACATGCACCACAGTCCAGAGATACGAAGTATGAAAACAAGAGGCTAAGATGTCTTCCAAAGTCCCCTTTAAATCCTCAAAACACCTACTATTCTTTTCTCTCCATAAACACCAGAAAAAGCAAGTGGGCACCATCTTCCAAACCGTGGCACTCCCCCTCCTCCCCAAGGACCACCAACAGGCGAGTAAATCCGAAACTCATCTCGGCATCACCCAAGACAACCCAAACCGACCAAAAAAAGTACACCATAGGGCATAGGCAACCTCGCAATGAAGGAGAAGATGATCCACCGTCTCCTCACTCCTTTTGCACATATAGCATCTGTTCGTTACAATCACCTGTCGCTTCCTGAGGTTATCTAGAGTCAGAATTTTGCCCAAAGCCGCCGACCATACAAAGAAACTCTCCCTCGGCGGCGCTCTTCCAAGGAAAACCCCTCCCTTCGGTGCAAGCCAATGAAGTGTATAAGAGCTTGACCTTAAAGCAGCCTCTTTTGGAGGAGTTCCACCACAACCTATTTTCACACCCTCGACTCACTCTAGCAGAATGTAACACCTGAAAAAAAAGGAGGCTAAAACATCCACCTCCCAATCGTGAGCCTCTCTAGCAAAACTAAAATTCCACTGATTAAAGCCACCCAGCACCTCCAAGTGATCCGCAACTGAGGCGTCCTTGGCACAGGCAAAATGCTGAATAAGCCTGGGAAAGCTATCTTGAGAGCCGTATTACCACACCACAAATCATGCCAGAATCTAACCCTAGTCCCAGCCCCCACCTCAAACCGGGTAAACCTTTTGAAGGTGTCCCAACCTTTCCAAATGTTCTTCCATATCCCCACCCCAAAAGATCCACCCGGCTCCAATGAGCACCACCCTCCCCACACACTTCCAAACTTCGCCTCCACCACAGTCCTCCACCAAGAATCTCTCTCAACTCCATAGCGCCACAACCATTTCCCTAATAGGGCGAGATTGAACATTCTAGGACATTACACCGAAATTTAATCCAATCAAGGTTCCTAGTAAAAACAACAGTCAGAAAGTTTTGGTAGCATGAGATAGAGATGGGTAAAACATATCACTAAATTTATTGCTATAAAGAAGAGGGAGCCGTAGATTTAGAAAAATGTTGCGTCTAATAATAGATCTCTACATGTAAAATGACTTTGGAGGTGGAGTTAGCTTATCTAGAGGAATCTGTTAAACCTAAAGCATTTAGGGCCTACATCTAAACCGATGAGATTCTAATTGTCTCCAGAAGTACACACAATTGCCTCGAAAATTCATCATTCAGCTTCTCCTTTTTCTTTTTTGGGTTTTAATTTATTAGAAAAAGGAGAAAATCTCACGTACACGAAAAGTATACAAGAAAAGCAACCACCTTATTGGGGTCAAAATCTAAAAAGGTTCACACAGTCTACAAGATTAGAGGACGAGAAATTGGGAACAAATGATACATCCCAATCTAAGAAGGCACTCAAGAAAGAAGACTTTAGCTGAAGTACACTAGACTTGTGCTCCTCAAAAAGACATTGATTTCTTCTCTTCAAATGCTCCACATTAGTAAAGTAGGGACGACTTTCCATATGGTCTCTTTGGATTATCACTCCTTATGTTTGCTCCGAAGATCGGTTGGTTGATATTCTCACCAAACCACCTCGTACCTCCTTTCAACGATTCTCCAACAAGTTCGGCATGTTTGATTTGTATGCCCCAACCTAAGGGGGAGTGTTAGAGTTGTTATATTCTTGTAATCTTGTTGTATTTACCCTAATATAAGTATGTGCTACAGTGAAGGGTCTTACAAGGATAGTCCTAAACCTTTGTTTACATTCTGTGTTTTCTCTCCCTTTACTCTCTCCTTTGAGCTTTTACAATTTAACTCCCCTAATATGTATTTTCTATCAACATACATTGTATCTTTGGACTATAGCGTATGCGTCCCCGTTGTCGGTTAGCTTTGATGATTTTCTTGTTTGCTTTTCCCTTTCTAGTTAGGTGATCCCTGTTATATATTCCCTGAGTACTTTGGGGCGCCTTATGCTTTTAATAAAACTGGTTATTACTTATAATAATAATAAAAAAAAAAGTGTTTTCTTTGCAAAAGGCACAATTACTAAAGATAAACAATATATGCACCGACACTTCGGGGTTTTTTTTTTTTTTTTATTTATAAGTATACAGGATTCCTTTATTCCTGCTTTTGGTATTGTTTAACCAAAAATACCATGCTTTGATGCTAAAAGTTACCATTTTTTTTTTGGGGAAAAATACATTTTACCCCATTGAACTATTCACTCGTTTGCATTTTGACCTCCAATGTTTAAAAAGTGACACTTCACCCCCCCTCCCCCAAACTTCCAAATTATTGCAATTCAACCATTCTGACTTTTTTTTTTTTTTCCAAAATGCCCCCATCCCAAGTTAAAAAAATAATTAAAATTAAAATTAGGGGCTGGCCGAAGCCACCCCTAGGCGCACTTAATTTTTAATTTTTTTTTAAAAATTTTTTTTTTTTTTTTTTTAAACTTGGGATGGGGGCATTTTGGTGGAAAAAAAAAAGTCAAAATGGTCAAATTGCAACAATGTGGAAGTTTGGGAGGGTCAGGTGTCACTTTTTAAACATTGAAGGTCAAAGTGCAAATGAGTGGATAGTTCAGGGAGGTAAAATGTATTTCCCCCCCCCCCCCCCCCCCCCTTTTTTTTTTTGATAAGTAATAAGTGTATTATCAAAACGAGCAGAGGAGAGCAACCCATATATACAAGAGGTATAAAGGGTAACCCCTATTGACTAGAAAGAGATTTACAAAGCTCTTAAGACATCAAAAAAGGTGGACTCATGCGAGTTCAACCAGGTCTGGCTCCAAGAGAACAAAGTATGTAACGCCAATTTCCTCAACTCAATCATGCCGCTCTCCTTATCCTCAAAGCTGCGTGCATTCCATTCACGCCATAAACACTACATCACACATAATGGGATGAGCCTCCACATACGCAAAGCATGCCTATTACCCAATTGACCCCTCCAAATTTCCAATATATCACTCACCTTTCGCGGCATAGCCCAACTCACTCCAAAGAGTTGAAAGAAAACACTCCACCTCATTTGCAACCTCACAATGTAGGAATAGATGGTCAATGGACTCTCCCCAATGTTTACACATATAACACCACTCCATTACCATAACATTCATCTTTCGTAAATTGTCCAAATTAAGGATCTTTCCTACCATCACTGTCCACACAAAGAAAGCCACTCTTGAGGGAGCATTCACCTTCCAAATACTCTTCCACGGAGCAAACGCCTATGTCGGTGTAGAGAGAGACTTATAATAGGATTTTACTTCAAAGGTATTTCTTTTTGACGAAATCCAACAAATTTTATTCTCACCTCCACATCTGATTTTTTGTGAATACAACAATGCAAAGAAGTGCATTACCTCCTCCAATTCCCAATCATGCATAGGCCGAAAAAACTGTACATTCCAATGAATAATATCATTCTGTCTCTCCATGTACTCCTTCACCCACGCATCCTTATTACATGCAATATTGAACAAAACTGGATACACGAGTTTCAAAGGGCGGTCCCCGCACCACACACACATCATGCCAAAAAGTACTTTTGTGCGGTCTCCAATATCATACAACAACATGTAAAGCCTTCCCACCCCCTTCGAATACATTTCCATACTCCCACTCCATACGTTCCCCCTACCTCCTTGGAACACCAATCACCTGTCTGGCTATCATATTTAATATGCACTAATTTCCTCCATAATGCCGCCCGTTCTGTCGCATACCTCCATAGCCATTTACCCATCAAAGCTTGGTTAAATTGAACCAAGTTTCACACCCCTAATCCCCCAAACTTCATTGGCGTACACACTTGTGACCATTTCACCAAATGATATTTAAACTCATCCCCAATTCCACCCCACAAGAAGTCTCTCTGTAATTTTTCAAGACGATTTGCCACCCCCATTGGAATAGGGAATATGTTGGTAAATTTGAGAGTGCTTTTGATCAGTGTTAATCTACCTCCCTTTGATAAGTACATCCTCTTCCAACCCGCCAACTTATTCTCCATTTTTGCAATTATGGAAGACCAAATATGGGCTGCCTTATAATGAGCACCCAATGGCAACCCCAAATATATAATTGGCAACCATATAAGAACATTTAAATTTCGAAATAAAATGGGAAAGTGATAATATTTTAATGCTCAGACTTTTGGTTGTTAGATAGAGAGGGCACACATTTTACAAATGGATAAACAATCGCCAAGGAATTGATACAAATCGCACTATCTATATATTATCAAACAGAAATATCCATAACAACTAAAATCCTTCACGTATAAGCAAGGGGTAGTAGTGATTTATCAAGTTCTATGCAGAGGTTGAATTCGGCATGGAATTTTTTTTTTTTGATAAATAATGTTGTATAAATCAAAAGCGTAGAGGGGCACAACCCATTTACACGGGGAGTATAAAAGGATAGCGCCTAAGTAGAAGAAGAGAATAGAAAGAGAAAATCAAAGAAGCTTATCGCTAGAAGAGCTAGCCAAGCTGTTGTCCAAATGAGAAGAGTAAAGAAGAAAAAATGAATGAGCTCCTCTGAAGTCCTAGCAGAGTCATCAAAACATCTGGCATTTCTTTCGCTCCAAACGCACCACATAAGACATAAAGGAATCATCTTCCAATAGTTGAATTCAGCATGGAAATTAGTGGGTTCGTTTGATACAACTTATTGGATGATTTTTTTTACTTTTTGGTTGAAAAAGTGTTCTAATGTGACATAAAGATGAAAGTAATTTTTAGTGTTTTGTGTTTGAAGTTATTTGTTAATGCTTTTGCTTTTTTGCTAAAATACAAAAAGCTTCCAAAAAAAAAATTGTCAAACGAGGCCAGTAACATCAACAATTATATATGATAGTGATGAGAACCATGTTTATTCAAACAGAATAATGCTGTATCATGCAAGCAATTACTTTGGTAACAGAAACAAGAACATGCAGTATATCAGCTTCTTGCATAATATTCAAAATAGTAAAAGAACTCAACATGCAAATTAGTCAAGTTCCATGCTTAGGTCAAAGAACTCAGCATGGAAATTTGTAACATCATATTTACATATGATAGTGATGAGAACCAAGTTTATTGTGACAGAAGACTGCTAAACAAGAAACAAAAGGTACAGAATCAGCTTCTTGCACAAGATTCAATGCAGTAGAAACTTAACTACTTTCACAAAACAAACACAAAGGTATCGTTAACTGAAAAAAAAAAAAAAACAAAAACAAAAACAAAACCAAAACAAAACCAAAACAAAATTTTTTTGGGTCCAATAACATTTAAATGAAATATTTTACAAGATAATTGAACAATCTTTCAAATATTTATTGAGTAGAACATTGAAACAATCATCTCCAAACAAGTCAACGACCAAAAAAGAAAATTAAAAAAAAAAAAATGAAGCAAACATCTTCACATGATGATGATTGAAGCACAATTCAAACAAAATACCTGCTGAAAATCCTTAAGTGCGTCTTTGAACTTCCCCATTGAAAGATAAGCAGCACCACGCCTGTAATAGCCCTGTATGAATAGAAACCCATCATAATACAATCACAAATATTAAGTTGCACAGCTGCCACTTAAATTTTAGGATGCCAAGCATGCCTTCGAATATTTAGGATCAACTTCAACAGCCTTTGACGCATCCTGTATGGCACTACCATATTCCTCAAGTTTAATGTGTGCGAATGCACGATTGGCCCAGTACACAGCATTCTGACCGTTCAGTGCAATGGCTTGCGTGTATAGATCAATAGCTTGGGCATATTTGTGGGCTGAAAAGCAAATTGACAGGATTAGAACATATCAAAAAACAAAAAAAAAAGGATGGCAGAGGCAGCAAGACTGTTCTTAACAAACAGAACACTACTAAAACAATTATGACAAAGAGAGTGTATACTGCTGAAAGAAATAGGCCAACAAAATATCTTTCTCAAGAGTGGTTCTACTCGAAATTACTTGTGCGTAAATTGAGGAAACCATATTTAATTGCGGCTAAAGGGCTGCTCATAAAATTTGAATCCAATTCAATGAGTTTAGATTGCCTTGATATTCTATTTATTTTTTATAAAAACAAAGAGAAGAGGATGGTGCATTGCTGTAATACATCCCTTTTTTTTTAATAACACACACACATGACTAAGAAGTAACCTAAGAAGCAGAATGCAGAAATATTAATACCTTTGAATGCTTCATTTGCTAGGACCTTTACTTCTTCAGCACGTGAAATGTTAGAATTTTCAGTATCCATAATGGGCATAACCTTTGGCGCATACAAGAAGTCAGGTTGAAATTTAGTAGATAATAGATTTCATGACCATCCTATCATCCTCTTTCTATAATGCTTAACCTGCTCCATAAGAAACATAAGAAACACTAAATTAACTAACTATTTTGCATTCCCCTATATGCCAGGGAGTACTGGAGTAACAAGTATAATTTTAGATAATATAGAAGAAGCCAATCAAGGCATCAATGACCAATAAAATATGATTAAAGCCAACATAGTAGCCGCAATCAATCAAACATTAGCAAGTTGTCAATGTCAAGTTGGACTTACTAAATACCAAAAAACAAATGTCAATATCAACTTGACACAAAATCAGTGGGGAAAAGGAACTATAAAAACAAACAAATATACAATACTAAAGTGCTGTTCATCCAACTATTATGTGATTAAACTGGGAATCACAGGTCATAAGTTTCATACAAGAAATTTGCACCTCTGGAAAAATGTTTTCACAACCACTGCAAACATAAGCAGCACATGTAACAGCACAATTTGAAACTGCAAGGTACAAGTTCACTTTGCAATGTACAGGTTCACTACATGCAGCAATTGCCTTCCACACGCGTCCACATATATGGCCAAAAAATGTTCAATCCTTTTGGATGATATTTTTCCAAATATATAATAGAAACTTTATTGCCAAAATGACTTCTCAAGAATGGGAGAAGGGGACAGGAAGTTAATGAATGACAGAATGCCAAAGTGGAAAGTGTGGTTCGCTTTCTATGGAGATATGAAAAAGGAAGCACAGGCCATGGCAAGCATTGATTGGAAGTAGAGGGCAGAGCTTTAAGTATGCAGTAGGGCCAAGCCTTAATGGATTTCTGCCTGACATGAGTCATATTGAACTCTAGTACAATAAGTATACAAGAGAGTCCCTTGAAGAATCATAATCTGAGGCTCGCAATCAAGAAGATGAGCAACAAGCACCATTAAGGGCAGACATCCAACAATACAAACACCCTCAATAAAGAAGAATTAATCAACAAAATAATACGCTCCAACCTCCCAAAATTTTGACTGTTGTGTTCCATCCAAATAATACACATAAGGCACCTGCTTTTCAAATGTTAAAACTATAATTGCGGCCAAAATTCCCTGCCTAACACAGCATTCAGTAGCTAGAAAATCCTGATACCATACACAATCTGTAAAAAAATTATAAGAATGACCAACTGTACTTCCTCTCTTAAGTTTCCATACACAAATTAACGGTTTCATGATAATAAGAAAGTACTAGCCAAGGTATAGTATCAGAAAGTCAACTCGTGAAAAGGTCGCATTCTTCTAAGCAGAAGCCAGCCAGCAACTTATTTTTCAGGAAAATAATATATATATATATATATATATATATATATATATAGACACACACACACACTAAGGATATGTATGGTGTGCTAAAAACAAACCAAAAGCACACATTAAAACAAGTCGTACTTATTTTCAAATGCTTGAAATTTTGATTACTGTTTTCTCACTACACTTCTGTATGACACAAATAACTCAAACAAGTGAAGCTTAATGCAGGCTGAAATCAAAAAACCTACACAAACAGTACAATTTTCATTTAATAATAAAACATAAATTGGTGATCAAATTTCATATGCATCACATTATTTTCATAAGCTAAAAAAAACTCATCAATACTAGTTTAAATCAGTTTGCACTCATGCTCTATGCAGTAGCGCCAAAAAACAATTGAAGCTTGGATTTTTCTATTATCTGGGAACTGAGAAAGTAAGCACTTCCAACTAAATTAATTCTAATACAATAACCTAGGCGTCTAGGCCGCTGAAGGTCACCTTTTTTACTGAAAAATCCAAAACCCACATGACCCTTAAGATTCAAAATTCAATCGTTTTAATCATTCCATATCTCAGCAACCAAAGGCAGTTATCCCCTATTAAGTTAGCGAGAAATCGAAGGAAAATATAATGCAATGAAACCAAAAACGTACTCTTTTCTTTTATTTTCCTTTCACTTTTCTTAGAAACCAAACAGAGAATTAAGTTAGTGGGAAGAAAAATAGTGAGGACAGCGACAACAAAGTACCTGAGAGAAGAACCTATTGCATTAGCTGAGAAAATCCGATCTCGCTAGACTCAGTGAGAGGGAGTTGGAGGGAAAGGGAAAACCCTAGTTCTGCGAAGTAATATCTATTATATATGTACATTTGTTTCTATTTTGGACTTTGGAGGGTGTTGGAAGTTGAACATAATTGGATACGTATGAGAAAGATCTGGAATCTTTATGACTTCAAAAAAAATAAAAAAAATAAATCTTTATTATTATTATTGTCTCTTTGGTCTGTTTTGGTTGGTCATAATAATTTTGAATTAGCATAAAAGTAGAAGTGTTTTTGGTGAAATTTATGATTGAAACATTTTTGTGTTTTGAAAAGTGTTTTTGGTTTTAATAGTTTGTTATTATAAAAAAATAAAAAAGTGTTTTTAAACTACTGTAACTTCATTGATAATAATAAAAAAATAAAAAAACAAGTTATAAATTCCCTTTTTTTCAAATACAAGATTTTATTTTATTTTATTTTATTTGAGAGAGAGATAGTCAACTTTTATAATGAGACTGAAAATGAAGATGACTTTAGGTTGTGACTTGACACAGACGTGTCTTTAAGGAGTTTCAACAAGATCATGTAAATCATGTTATCTCTTCTTCTTCTTTTCTTTTTAACCATAAATTCTAAACTAGTGTCCAGGTTTAGTGGACTGGCATTTTTATTTTACCAAAAGATTGAGCAAAAATTTAATCATTTTCTTTGGAACGGGAAGGAAGAGGGTAATGCCCGAGCTCTTGTGGCTTGCAAAATGTTAACATTTTCAAAGAAAGAAGGGAGCTAGGTAAAAAAAAAAAAAAAAAAAAAAAGCTTTAGGAGTGAAACCGGGCTGCCATTATGCGTCACATTTGGAGTCTCTTTGTCAAATTTGGCTCCTTGTGGGGTTGCTTGGGTGAATGATGATAATTTGTTGAAGGGTCATAGTGTTATGGGCCTTTCCATATTAAGCTAGCCATATTAGTTTTATGTGTTAGGTTTATATTATGTTAATGCTGACCTTACCTGTATTAGGGTTATGATATTATTTTAATAAGAGTCTATGTTGACTCAGTCCTAACTCTCTTATATAATGTAATGAATCCTCTATTTAAAAAGGGTTATGCTATGAATAAAAGCATGAAAAGAATTAATCACAAACTTTATGTTTGAAAGGTCTAAGTTTCCTTAGAATCTAAGATCTAGGTTCTCTTAGAACCTAATTTATCCTATTGCAAACTTAGGTTTGTAACACGTAGCTTTCGGGAGATTAAGGTTCCACAGTCATGCTCTTGGTGTTGGGGAAAGTTGTTGAAGTTAAGAGTAGAGACCATAAATTTTTTAAGGTTTTATGTGGGTAATGGCAACAATATTCACTGTGGACTAATGGGTGCATTGTGTTATACATGATGCCCAAATTAATCTGAAATCTAGTGTCTCATCTGTAATAAAAGATGGTCAATGGTTTTGAAGACCAGTTAGGTCTAAAGCCCTTATTGAAATTTAGAGCATGCTCTTTGTTGGGTAATGAATCAACCACTAAATACCCCGATGGGCCTCCAAGCTTATTTACATCATATAAAGCCCACTGGTGAAAAGCCCAGGCCAAAGTTAAGCTAGCCCACCAAGGGTAAAACGGGAATTCAGTATCTAGAGGCAAGCCGCGTTCATCAATAAAAGTGGCATAGCCTACAATGCCGAGCTAAGACCCACGTTCAAAAGGACTGTGGCCCAGCTAGTAGCGCCAAATTGAGCCACGTGTAGACGTGCCCAAGAATAAAGCGAGACCCCATGTTTTGTACGAACGTGGCCAAGCTACCAGTAGACTCCATGTTCCCATGATCAAAAGTAACCCACGATCCCATGATCCACCTTTCCAGCATTGCGCACAAGTGATCTTCGGGAACGTGGGGCCAAGAATTGAGGGACACTAACTGCTACTTGATGCCTATAAAAGGGAAGCTCCAACTAGGTATTTGGTTAATCACTCTCAAGCTATCTTGCTCACCTGCACTCATTCTCTCAAATCACCTACTAACTTAGGCATCGGAGCAATCCCCCGTTGGCACACTCCGGCAAGCTCTTATCATATTTCTCTCTTATGCAGATTAGCATCTCTCGGACTCAGTGCCATGTCACCTTTGGGAAAATTGTCATCAACAGTTTGGCGTCATTTGTGGGATATTGATTATCATCAGTTCTTATACACAAATCCAAAATGGTGACTACACATTATAGGGAACTGCAAGATGGAGAGCAAAACCTTAACACTAGAACCTCCGTTGACCCGAATGCCCGGATAGCCTCGTTGGAAGATTTTATGAAGCGCATGTCGAAAACTATGGAGACCCTTTAGAAGCAAAATGATGATTTCCCGACTCTCGATTAGAGGAGACCGAGAACGTGATGAAAGACGTAGGGAGAAACATCCAGAAAATGATCAATGTAGTTATGCTCGGTATGAACATGATGAAACTGTTCAAGGCGATTCTCATCATGAGAGACACCATGAGATCCCCGATGTTGATGATGAAGTGAGGGATTTGAAATTGAAGTATGCAGAAATGGCTTGGTAGATGGCGCAAGGGGGAGGAGAAAACCGATCGATCGTGAAAGACCTGATGCAAAACATGAATTTGCCATTCACTGATCGGGTGATGAGATTCCCTTTGCCCGAGAAGTTTAAAGTCTCACACATCGACAGGTATGATGGGAATGGAGATCCGACAGACCATATGGAGAGCTTCCGAGCTCATCTCGTCCTCCATGACACTCCCGACGAGATCGCTATTGTGCCAAATACCCACATAAATTAATAGGCGAATATTCGGTACGTTTTACTCGCAAGTGTACAAAATTAAATGATAGTATAGTGCGGCAAATACGAGATCATTTCCACGAGGATTATTGATTTTGCTTAGAATTGATTTTCTAAATTAAATATCAAATTTGTCACAAAATTGATGTTGAATAGAAATAAAAATTAATAAAAGCGTTAGGGATTCGATATCCACCACTAATCAGACTAATTTAGATAACAATATACCAATGTGTCAATCATACCGGTATATTTAATGTTTGACATCCTAAGGGTATAGTATTAATCTCCCTAAGCAACGAATTAAGCATGGGTATCTACTCTAATTCTTTTCTTTTTCAAAGGATTTAGCATAGGTATCTACTAAGTTGTTCTTTAAGAAAGCATAAATTTATGAAAATCGACAAACACATGAGGCTTAGGGCATGTGTGTCTACTTCTGGTTCCCCATGTTGATTAATCCAAGAACCCCAATGACGAGATTCATTGTCACTCTTATTAAACCCAGAACTTGATCATCCAAATTGACTTAAATAACAAATCCATACCATATGCATATGTTGATCAGACACATTCATATGAGAAATTCAATTAACTAGAAAATAATCAATTTAAATATACCAAAATATGATTGTAGTAAAAGCGTCAATATTGAAATCCTAAAAAGACATGATTAGGGCTTCAATCTAGCCCCTAACTAAAGAGTTAGTTACACATAATTTAAATAAAGGAAAAAGAAAGAACCGAAAACGACTCCTAGAAAGTACCCTCCAATTCCTCTCTCCAAAGTTGTCTTTTGGAATTGTGTCTTCAATGGTGTATCTTTCTATGAGGCTTAGAGGTCTATTTATAGGCTTAGGAAAAACCTAAAAACCCTAGTAAACTTAGTAAAATCAGAGGTCTAACTTTCCTAATCCAAAAAGGATTAGAAAACCCAATTTGGAGAGAAAAAGGAGTTTGGCCACGTGTCTTTATTTTGTTTCAGCGCACGAGTGCGCTCGATCGCAGTGTTGGTGCTCTCAATTGCACAACTGTGATCGATCTTTTGTGGTGGGCGCTCGAGCGCATATGCGCTTGAGCCTTCTTCTTGTGCGCGATCACATGCTGCGCTCGCTCCTTGGCTTGGGCACTCGATCCTAGGTGTAGTGCGCTCAATCGCACTACGCCTATGCTCGACTTGATCCAAAACTTCCAGCTTTTCTTTCCCAAATTGCCCTTTATGCTCGACTTTCCATAATTGCTTCATTTTCTTCCATGACCTTCAAAAACACAGAAAACACAAAAAGAAAATAAAATAGTACAAAATAACAAAAGTATGAAATTAACAAGTGTAAATTAAGGGGCTAGGGCTAAAATATGAATATTTTAGCCCATAACAATTGCATGCTGAGCTTTCCCTTTAACCTTGAAGGGAAATGCCCGAGAGTGGTTCGGGAAGCTGCTTCCCAAGTCTGTAGACAACTTCAAGTTCCTCGGACGCCAGTTCTTAACCTAATTTTTGGTAGTCTGAAAAAGGAAGAAGTCCCTTTCCTACTTATCGTCCCTAACTCAAGGAAAGAATGAATCCTTGAAAGACTACATGATTAGGTTCAACCGAGAGAAGTTGGGCGAGGAGAAAACAAAGGGAGAAATGGTGCTGGCTGCCTTGATGAACAGAATAAGAACCGAGGGGAAATTGATGGCCGAGTTAGCTCAAAGACCTGCATTGACAACTCTTCGCCAGTTTATGAGCAAAGCCGAAGAGTTCATAAACCAGGAGGAAACCATCAATGCTCTGATGAAGTAAAAGGGGCAAGGAGGTCAGGGTGAGGCCAGCAGCAGAAAGGTAGTTGGGGAATTAGGAAAGAAGAAGGAGTTTCGGTAAACTAGCAATAGAAGTCCAAAGAGACTCGCGAAGAAAGTAGGAAACCCGTTTTATCAACGGGAACACAAACTGACTCCATTGAATACAAGTGTAACCGAAGTATTCATTGAGATCAAGAGAGATCAAGAGTTCCGATGGCCAGCAAGAATGAAGGCTCCACCTCATAAGCGCAATAACCAAAAGTTTTGCGACTACCACAACGACCACGGTCACACAACCGAGGATTGCATATTCTTACGGTTAGAAATAGAAAATTTCATAAAAAAATGGCAGGTTGGTGAGATTTATAGTTGGAGAAAGAACGAGGGAAAGAAACCCTCGGGATAATTAGCCTCTGCAGATAGAGGCGCGCAATGACGGACCTAGGCGGGGATGTGGTGAGCAGAGGTGAAGGCGAGATGAGCTGAGGGGTGGTCGGGATGACCAGCAAAACCCTTAGAATCAAGATGTGATTGTCGAGATCCACACGATCTCTGGAGGTTTAGCTGGCGGAGGAGAATCTAACTCCACTAGGAAAGCTCATGCTAGAAGAGTGAATGTCGGGGAGGTTCTTCTTCTTGAATGGCCCTCAAAAGCCTTAAAGAAATAATCGATGATTCTATCTGATAAGTGCCAAATATTCCATATTTGGACCCTTTTATTTACATTAGTTAATCCTTTTGTGTCGTTATTTAATGTTTTGTGTTTTTAGTATTTTGTAGGTAATTGAAGAAAAACTATAGTTTTAAAGGAAAAAAATGCAAAATTTGGAAGAAAGCATATGTTGAGAAGACTTAGATGATGTGGTTAAGTTTAACTAAATCCAAGAAAAACGTTAAATCGGATTAAAGATCAGATTGAATTAAATTTCATATTGGATAAGATTTCGGATTGGATTCAAATTTAGATTCTGCACACATCTCAGTATTTTGACAATAACTTTCTGTTAAAATATCGGATTGAAGTGATTCAAGTTGCATTGGAAAGTTAACTCAAAATACTACAATTCATTGTGAAATAAGATTTTTCTAATTCGGATGGTTACTATGCCGAAATTGCCCCACAATTAAAGGACATAAATCTGGATAAATCCTATTCCAATTTCAAACTTCTATTTTGGCTGGGAGACAGACCTCCGAATTATCTAGGTTTAATAGGGCTTCTAGGACTTCCCTAAGCCTATAAATAGACTTCTTTGCATTCAATAAAATATATAGAATTCTAGAGAGTAAAATTCTACAATTTTTATCTTTTTTAGTTTAGGTTTTCTTTAGATGTAGATTTTATTTTTATGTGGAGCTAAATTCCCAACTAAAGTTGGGGATGAAGCCTTACCGATGAAAAACATCTATACTTTCATGTAAGTCTTTATTTATCTAATTTTATTGAGTTTAATATTTCAATTGTTTTACTTTTTTTCAATGCGTGGAGTGATTCTTGGATATTTTTTGTGATTCAAGGATACACTTGATGATTTAAGATAATTTTACATAATTGATTGCTTGATTTTATTTGCCTAAATAATTGAATATCCCTTGTCATTTGTTCTATGGATACATTTGGTGTTTAAATTAAGACTGGATATCTTTTGTGATTTACAAATACATTTGATGATTTAATTGATATTTGATTCCTTTTATGATTTGTGCAATGAATGGATACATGGGATGATTTTGATTAACTGTTGAAGTATAGTAAAACATATCTAAAATTTTAATTGTGAGAACTTCAGATTAATATTGATAAACATGAAAGTATGTTGTTATGATTTGATGAGTGTGAATTCCCAAGCCTTAGTCTTTTATCTCTTAGTTTATTTTAATTAGTTTATGTTTGTCTTTTAATTTCAAAACCAAATTCAAAATCAAAAACCTTTTGGAACTAGAGTAGGATTTAATTAGTTTAAATATAAATTGCTCTTTCAGAAACACAATTCCCTGTGGGTTTGACCTCCTACTTGCATTCCATTAAACTACAATCGATTCGTGCACTTGCGAGTTAAATAAATTTGCACAACACTATCATTCTCCGAGGAGGATGAAGTGGGAGTCTCAATGCCCTACGAGGACGATTTAGTTGTGACAATGACGGTAGCCGATCACAGCATCCATTGGATCCTGGTGGACAATGGATGCTCGGCCAATATTCTGTAGTGGCTGGTTTTCAAGCAGATGAATATTGATCGGGAGAGGATCAAACCGTTAGGGTTGCTGTTGTTTGGGTTTGCCAGAGAAAAGGTTTAGCCAATGGGGTTGATTTCTCTCCCTGTCAGAGTAGGAATAGCTCCCAAACAAGCAACTATAATGGTGGACTTTCTGGTGGTGGATCGGCCATCTGCCTACAACACCATCATGGGGCGTCCATCGTTGAATAAGTTGAAAGCTGTAACTTCAACTTACCACCTGAAGATAAAGTTCCCAACTGAAGAAGGGATTGAAGAAGTTAAAGGGGATCAGGTGGCAGCAAGGAAATGCTACAACACATCCTTAAAGAAACCTTTGGGGGTTCTACTGGTTTAAATATTAGCAACGTGTGTAGCAAAATAAAGGGAGAACCAAAGGGTGAGCCATCCGAGGAGTAGGAAGAAGTTCTGATGGGGGAAGGCAAAGTTGTAAAGATCGGCACACAACTAACCCTTGAAATAAGTGAAGGCATGTTCAGCTTTCTTTGGGAAAATATTGAAGTGTTCGCATGGACACATGAAGACATGCCCGGGATCAGCCCAAAGTAGATTGTTCACTAGCTGAATGTAGAGTGATAAGTGCCAAAATATTCACATTTTAGCCCTTAATTTACACTTGTTAATTCTTAGTCTTGTGATGTTGTGCTATTTTATTTCCTTTCTGTGTTTTATGTGTTTTCCAGGTTCCCCATGTTTTCTGTGTTTTTGTAGTATGGATTAGTTATTTAAATCAATTTGAATGATCGAGTCCTGGGTTTAATAGAGTAACAAAAGAATCTCACCCCGAGTTCTTGGGTTAATCAACATGGGGAACTAGGAGTAAACACTCATACCCTAGGACTCATGTGTTTGTCGATTTCCACAGATTTATACTTTCTTAAAGAAAAAATTAGTAGACACCCATGCTAAATCCTTTAAGAAATAAAAGAATTAGAGTAGACATCCATGCCTAATTCGTTACGTAGGGAAATCAATAGTTTAAGGAGTAGACACCCATACCTTTAGGTTGACAAACATGAGGTATTCATAATATGATTAGAGCATTGCCATATTGTTATATTATTTGAGCATAATTAGTGGTGGATATCAAAAACCTACCTTTATCTTTATCTTTATTTATTTTCATAGTATCAATTTCGTGACAAAGTTGATATTTTAATCAATTCTAAATAAAATCAACAATCTCGGTGGGATCGATCTATACTTGCTACACTATACTATTTTTTTGATCTTGTGTACTTGCGAGTTAAAACGTACTAAATATTATCTATTAATTTAGGTAATATTTGACACAACATAGAGCCAGCTATGAAACTTGTGAAGCAAAAGAGAAGGAAGTTCGCTCCCGAGCGAAAACATGGCCATCACTGAAGAGGTGGAGAAGTTGCTGGAGGCTGGCTTCATTGAAGAGGTACATGTACTATCCCGACTGGTTGGCCAACGTGGTATTGGTCAAAAAATCGAACAGAAAGTGGAGGATGTGCATGGATTTCACTGACCTAAATAAGGCATGCCCAAAAGATAGCTTTCCACTACCACAAATTGATTCGTTGGTGGATTCAACGACTGGGTATGGGCTACTCAGTTTCATGGATGCTTTTTCTGGCTACAATCAGATTTACATGCATGAAGCTAACCAAGAGAAGACTGCCTTCATTACTGACCGAGTCTTTCATTGGCCTTTGCACTAGCTACGGGTTTTCTAGCAGCTCTTCCATTGTTTCCTCAACTTCTTCTTCTATATCGGAGTTGTCTCTGTGCCCTCATCAAATGGTGATGTGGTCTTTATGTGTACAAAAATATCAATAATAAAATATCACTCACAATAGGACGGATCATTGTAGGATAAGGCTGTAGAAATGGTGACGGACCTCAAGGACTGCAGGGGTGTTATCAAGTTTATGAAGATTAAATATAACTTAATGTAAAGGAGATTGATTTGATTCTGTTTTTTATAAAAGTAAATGCATAAAAATAAAGATAAAAAGTATGAAAGATAAAATAGAGGGTTGATTTCACCACTAACCGCATAACAATAGTCAATCACAAATTAATAAGGGAAATTCATATTATGCATGATACAGAACTCATGTCACTCGAGTAGTCAAGAAAATACCATCATTAAGGAATAAGTATAATCCATCTTAGGTTGGCACAGACCGTCCACCTAACCACTAAGATGCGGTACGACCCGCCTTCCCTAGGTATGGATTATCTAATTCTTTAATAGGCTACACACAATCAATGAATAAGTATAATCCATCTTCGGTTGGCACAGACTGTCTACCTAAATTACACTAAACTAGGGTGTAGTACAATCTGTCTTCCTTAGGCATGGCCGATCAAATCCTATTGATCATGTATCAGTTAAAACTGTTGTACAACAATTATTCATATAATCACAAAAAATATGAATGATTGAGTCTAATCAATATACAAGACTTTCTAAGACAAGAGAAGAATTGCATAATGATTGAATATAACCATTAAGATCAATTCTCACAGTTATACAACTATTATGCATATAGAAAATCCCAAATTAAATACAGTTAAATCATTGTTACTTGGAAAGGGCTACATCAACGGCCTAATACAAATTAGCCGTTCATCGGGGTGTTGGGATGGCCTCTTTCCATGGATTATCTCCTCTTCAACTTGTCAAGCCTAAAAAAAGATTTTTGTATCTAAAACTAAGCACACATTCTCTTGAATGTTAGGGGTCTATTTATAGGGAGCAAGCAAGTCCTAGAAGCCCTAGGAAACCTAGAAAAATCGTAATTCACTTTACTAGTCAAATTAGGAAGCAATCCTAGTACAAATCAGTATAGGATTCGTCCAGATTTGTGTTCTTTTATTGCAGATCGATTTTGGCATAGCAAACGTTCGAATTAGGAAAATCCTATTTCACAATGATTTGTAGTATTTTGAGTTATATTTCTACTGCCACTTGAATCATTTCAATCTGATATTTGAGAAAAAAGTTATGGCCAAAATACAGAGACATATACATAATCCAAATTTTAATCCAATCCGATTTTGACTCCAATTAGAGAAATTTCGATTTAATCCTTTCCTTTATTTGATTAAACTTAACCACATTATATAAGTCCTCTATTATGATTGGCTAAGCTTAATCATATCTTCTACGTCTTCTCAAAGTGTGCTTTTAAGCCCAAAGTCAGTGGAATTAATTGTATCTTTATTTATAACCTGAAAACAACAAAACAATACAAAATAAAACAAATAACATTGCTAAGGAATTAACATATGCGAGTTAAGGGGCTTGAATGTGCAATATTCAGTGCTTATCATACCCCCAAACTTACATATTGCTAGTCCCTTAGCAATATAAAACAGAAAATAAATTGAAAAAAAAACAAAAGATAAATTCATCTTTCATGGGATGTACGATTGCATTTAGCGTATGCAACAAGCCTTTTAAACCCCTAGGCATTCCCTAGAGGACGAGTGAAGTCTCGTGAAGGTTTTCCAGGAGTGATGATACCCACAAATATTGTCATCATTATGTCATTCAAAAGAATAAAGTATCACAAAAATAATGGTTCTCATTCATTAGTAAACTTAAAATTATAAACTCCATCTCCAAAATTTCAAGGAATTCACAAGTCAAATCACTTACCAATGGCAGATTGAGATACAACAAGTTTCAATTAGTGCAAAGTGAACTAACACATAATCATGAGGCTTCAAAATAATTTCAATATAAATGAATCAACATTTCATAATTTATTGGACTTCCTATCAGATAAAACAACCAAGGCATACATTTTTTTTTTTTTGTAGGCTTTGCAATGCTTAGCTCCCTTAAGCTTTCTAGTTAACCCATGCATCGAGTATTAGGCAAATGACCCCCAAACCAAATGGCTTTAGGGCACTAGGTGTAAAGACACCCCTAAGGACTTACTAACTCGAGTCAAAAAAGCTACGAAGCTAAGCTACCCATTTTATTAATCAAACCAAACTTCTCACTTTTTGACCCAAACACCCAATGCTTAATGAGGCAAGATGTCCGGTTACTCTATGAAAAATTCAAACTTGATTTTTTTTTTTTTTTTTTAGTAGCATGCCAAGATTATTCATCCAATATGTCACCCAACAAAATTCAAGACATTGAAAACAAACATAATTGGTTTCAAATTTCATACCTCACAAACATGTGCTGGTGTGCTCAAGGTAAATCTTAAATTGAAACAAGAACATCTCAAGTTACCAAAAGTAAGTAACGAGACTCAAAATTCCTAAGTCAAATGATCATGTGTTCGAAACTTTAAGCCTACCAATATATTCAAATCAAAATCAAAGCTCAACCATATGCTTAAGAATGACATAACAACAATCATGGACCGTGTTTTGTTTTTTCATATCCCCAAACTTGAATCATACATTGTCCCCAATGTATGGACATAATTGAAAAACAAGAGTAAGAGGATAGGAATACCTGAAAGAGCAGATGTGGGGCATATCATACCCCCAAACTTGTATGCAAAAACACATGTCCTAAAAAAGAAAGTGATACTCCAACCAAATACCAGTCAAGTGCAACACATTATTGTATAAATATGACTAAAGAATGAAACACAATGGATAGAATAAACCTGGATGGAGATCATTTACCCTGGTGGAGTGAAGTTCAAGTGCACAGGGCCTATGATTGAACCTAAGAAGTTGACTCATCTAGTCAAAATATAGGGAATCTGCCACATCAACGGAATCCACATCCTTGATGCGCTCAGTGTTCTCTGACTCTTAAATTTAAATGTAAAGCACTAATCTTTTCTTCTCTTGGACCAAAGAGAATGAATTTTACTTATAGAAAGATAATTCGTAATGTCCGCAAATCTAGGTAGATCACTCTGAGTATTCTCAAACATTTCTCATCCGGAAGGGAATCATGAACTGGGATAAAATGAGGAGAATACTTAGGGAATTTTTCTACCTCGATGGTATCTTTTTGTTATTGCAGATTACTCTCTTTGCCTCTTGGTAAGTCATAAGCAATAATAATCGGGAGAGTGTGATATGTCCCTAAAAGTGAAGGTTTCAGATTACCTCGAATAGGGGCTTGGGACTCATATGGCGTCAAGGGAATAGGAGTTGATGGTGAAGAAGCCTCAGTGCTCACTTCCTTACATTTTTCCGATGTAGATCCTGTGGGACCTTAATTTGCTCCTTCTTCCTCTCTTCCATGTGGTTTTCGATCTCCTCTCCACAACTTAATATGGTGATAGCTTGCTCATGATAAGAAATACTCTTATCCACAATGTAGTGTTCATCAGGATTGGCCACCGGCTGGCTTTAAAGCTCTTCTTCTTCCATCCTATTGAGGTGGTTGATGATTTGTTCAACATGAGCTTCCATCTTGGTGTCTATCTCGAAGAAGAATTGAGGGGTATAGTGCACCTGTTGCGACTCCATAATCTGATTAGCTCCCTTCATTTCGCTAATAGCCTTCAACACCTTATTTTGAAAGTCAACATCTGAGAGAGGAGGTGGCTCCTCTTGGTATTGTTGTTGTGGAGGCGAGTAGATTAAAGATGGCTCCTCTTCATATTGTTGTTGTGGAGGCCAATAGATGGGAGATGGCTCCTCTTCGTGAGCTTCTATCTTGGCAATGGATTGAGAGTTCACCATCTCCTGAACAGCCTGACTCATCTCGCTCACAAGTTTTGACATCTTTTCTAAAAAAATTTCTTGAATGGTATTTCTGCAGTGGAGTTGCTTGATATTGAAGGGAATATGATTGATCATTGAACTGTGGATCGGCTTGATGGTGCAATTCATGAAATTGTGGAGCATAATTTCCAGGAGCTTGAGCTTACCACAAGAGATTAGACTGGTTGCTCCATGCCAGGCTATAGGAATCAAAATAATGGCCATTCCTCGGTCTAGAGAACCGTGTGTTCATATGCTCATAAGAATAATAAGAAAATTGTTTAGCAGTAGGACAATCTTTAACGTGGTGGTAAGGATTATAGCAATATGAACATGGTCCATGGGGTGTTGGAATGCCTTCCCACATGACTAAAATAACAAAATAAAAATAAAAATTCATAAACGACCTGAAAATGCAGATTTGGAGTGCTGGAATTTAAAAGTTGCTGCTGCTAGAAACATGCACTGCAACATAGGTGTGCTCGATCACACTTAAGGGTGTGCTCAAGCGTACTGTCGATAGGGGAGGGGCGCAAGGCTGATGCGCTCACACGCAGCATGCTGGAATTGGTAGATGTGCGTAGGTGCGCTCGATCGCACTGCAGGGAGCGCTCGCGCGTACTGTTGATGCTAGGCTCGATCGCAAGCTTGCTAGGCTCGAGCGCAGACATGCTGGGGGTGTACGCAGCTTTGGACCTATGACTAGAAAAACTAAGAAAAACAGAACTAAACCAAACGAAAAAATTAGAAAAAAATAAAAAATAAAAAATAGAAAATAGAAAATAATTAAGCTAAATTTAATCTTTAAAACTTAATAATTCAACTGTTATGCAGTCCCCAACAATGGCGCCAAAAATTAATGTGGTCTTTTTGTGTACAAAAATATAAATAATAAAATACCACTTACAATAGGACAAATCCTTGTAGGATAAGGTTATAGAGAAGGTGTCAAAGCTTAAGGATTGTAGGGGTGTTATCAAGTTTATGAAGATTAAATATAACTTAATGTAAAGGAGATTGATTTGATTTTGTTTTTATAAAAGTAAATGCATAAAAATAAAGATAAAAAGTATGAGAGATAGAATATAGGGTTGATTTCACCAATAACCGTATGACAACGGTCAATCATAAATTAATAAGGAAAATTCATATTATGCATGATATAGGGCTCGTGTCACTCGAGTAGTCAAGAAAATACCATTATTAAAGAATAAGTATAATCCATCTTTGGTTGGCACGGACTGTTCACCTAACCACTAAGATGCAGTATGACCCGTCTTCCCTAGGTATGGATTATCTAATTCCTTCATAGGTTACACACAATCAATGAATAAGCATAACCTATCTTCGGTTGGCACTAACTGTCTACCTAAGTTACACTAAACTAGGGTGTAGTACAATTTGTCTTCCCTAGGCATAGCCTATCAAATCCTATTGATCATGTATCAGTTAAAACCGTTGTACAACAATCATTCACATAATTACAAAAAATATGAATAATTAAGTTTAATCAATATACAAGACTTTCTAAGACAAGAGAAGAATTTCATAATGATTGAATATAAACATTAAGATTAATTTTCACAGTTATACAACCATCATGTATATAGAAAATCCCAAATTAAAATACAGATTAGCCGCTCATCGGGGTCTGGGATGGCCTCTTGTCATGAATTATCTCTTCTTCAACTTATCAAGCCTCCAAGAAGATTTTTGTATCTAAAACTAAGTACACCTTCTCTTGAAGGTTATGGGTCTATTTATAGGGAGCAAGCAAGTCCTAGAAGTCCTAGGAAACCTGGAAAAATTGTAATTCACTCTCCTAGTCAAATTAGGAAGCAATCATAGTACAAATCGGAATAGGATTCGTCCAGATTTGTATTCTTTTATTGCAGGCCAACTTTGGCATAGCAAACGTCCGAATTAGGAAACTTCTATTTCACAATGATTTGTAGTATTTTGAGTTAGCTTTCTACTTCTGCTTAAATCACTTCAATCCAATATTTGAGCAGAAAGTTATGACCAAAATACTGAGATATGTACAAAATCTAAATTTGAATCCAATCCGATTTTGACTCCAATTAGAGAAATTCCAATTTAATCCCTTCTTTTATTTGATTCAATTTAACCGCATCATATAGGTGCTCGATTATGATTGGCTAAGCTTAATCATATTTTCTAGGTCTTCTCAAAGTGTGCTTTTAAGCCCAAAATCAGTGGAATTAATTGCATCTTTATTTATAACCTGAAAACAATAAAACAATACAAAATCAAACAAATAACAATGCTAAGGAGTTAACAAATGCGAGTTAAGGGGCTTGAATGTGTAACATTCAGTGCTTATCAAATGGTCTGCTCAATTTCTGGATCAAGTGGAAAGATGGTTGAGGCTTGAGATTGACGACCTTGCATAAGAAATTTTTTCCCTTGTAGTCACAACAGCTTCAGTATTGCTATTCGGATGTCCTTTGGAACTGCACTCGATCGCACTGCGCTCGATCACACTTGGTCTCCACTCATTCGCAGTAACAGAATGCCGAATGTTGCAAAGCTGAAACATAACAGAAACAGAGAAGTAAATAGAAAACGAAAAAATATTTTTGATTTTTAATAAAAACATAATTAAAATTAAAAGTTAAAATAACCAAACTAAAGGAAAATAATTCTAAACAAAATTTGCTGCAATCCCTGACAATGGCGCCAAAAACTTGCTGAGCCAAATACTCACCTAAATTAATAGGCAAATACTTGGTACGTCTTACTTGCAAGTACACAAGATCAAATGATAGTATAATAAGCAAATACGAGATTATTCCCACAAGGACTGGTAAATTATGTTTAGAAGTAATTTCCTATTTAATTAACAGCTAAAACTCAATTGTCACAATTGAATTAAAATAAAGAAATAAAATAAAAGATAAACTAAAACTAAAAAGACTTAGGGTTTTGATATCCACCACTAATCAGACTAGTTAAGATAATAGACTAGTTAAGATAACAATATGCCAATGCGCAAATCATATCGGTATATTTAATGTTTGCCAACCTAAGGGCTTGGGTGTATACTCTAATTCTTTTATTTCTTAAATGATTTAGCATGAGTGTATACTAAGTTGTTCTTTAAGAAAGCATGAATCTATGGAAATCGACAAACACATGGAACCTAGGGCATGGGTGTATACTCTCGGATTTTCATGTTGATTAACCCAAGAACCGAGTATGAATTTTTTTTTTGTTACTCTTATAAAACCCAGGACTTAGTCATTCAAATTGATTTAATTAACTAATCTATACCACATGCATATGTTGATCAGACAAATACATATGAGAAATTCAAGAAAACATGAATTAATCAAGTTAAATACACCAAAATATAATTGTAGTAAATGCGCCAATATTGAAATCATAAATAGACATAACTAGGGCTTCAATCTAGCCCCAATTAAATAATCATACTTAAATAATGTAACAATATGCCAATAATCCAATCATATTATTAATACCTAATGTTAGCCAACCTAAGGGTATGGTGTCTATTCCTTTAGGTATTGATTTTCCTAAGCAACGAATTAGGTATGGGTGTCCACTCTAATTCTTTTATTTCTTAAAGGATTTAGCATGGGTGTCTACTAAGTTGTTCTTTAAGAAAGTATAAATCTGTGAAAATCGACAAACACATGAGGCCTAGGGCTTGGGTGTTTACTCCCGGTTCCCTATGTTGATTAACCCAAGAACCCGGTAAGGATTTCTTTTGTTATTCTTATTAAACCCAGGACTCGATCATCCAAATTGATTTAATTAACTAGTCCATACCACATGCATATGTTGATCAGACAAACACATATGATGAATTCGATAAAACAGGAATTAATTAAGTAAGCAACACAATATGATTATCACAAAGGCGCCAATATTGAAATATTAAATAAACATAATTAGGGCTTCAATCTAGTCCTACTAAAGAGTTAGTTACACATAATTAAAATAAAACTAAAAAGAAAAGGGAAAGAAAGAACCAAAAACGACTCCTTGAAGTAGCCTCCAACCCAATGTTGTCTCCTTGAAAATTGTCTATTGAATTGTGAGGCTTAAAGGTCTATTTATAGGGCTTAGGGGAGTCCTAGAAGCCCTAGTAATCCTAATAAATTCAGAGATTTAAGTCCTAGTCCAATTAGAATAAAGAAAACCTAAGTCCAAATCGGAATAGGATTCGTCCAGAATTGTGTTCCTATCTTGCGGGGTGATTTTGGCATAAAGGCGGTCTGAATTAGGAAAATTCTATTTCATAATAATTTGTATCATTTTGAGCTATCTTTCCAATGTCGCTTGAATAACCTCAATCGGATATTTGAACTGAAAGTTATGGTTAAAATACCGAGACGTGTGCAGAATCCAAATTTGAATCAATCCGATTTTGACTTCAATTTAAGAAATTCCGATTTAATCATTTCATTTATTTGATTAAACTTAACCACATCATATAGGTCATCTATTATGATTCGTTAAGCTTAACCATAGCTTCTAGGTCTTCCCAATTTGCCCTTTAAGCTTGAAATTTCTCCAGAAATGCTTTCTTTTCTTCCATTACCTACAAAAATACAGAAAACACGGAAAGGAAAAAAAATAGCACAACATAACAAGAATAAGAAATTAACAAGTATAAATTAAAGGCTAAAATATGAATATTTTGGCATTTATCATGTAACATAGGAGAACGCTTCCCAAAACTTGAATGGCAGACACTTGTCTTAAAAAACACAACAAAAACAAAAGCAAAACAAACAAACAAGAACAAATGACAAGGAAAAGAATAAGGGTTGCCTCCCACAAACGCTAAGTTTTAAGTCTTCAGCTAGACTTTTCACAATAGACGACAATCACTCTGAATAACGCGGATCCTCCAACAATGTCATCTCAACCTCCGTACTCCTCAACTCCAAGAATGGTTTGAGCCTTTGTCCGCTCACCTTGAAAGTGTTACCATTCTTCGGATCCTCAATCTCGATGGCCCCATGAGAAAAAACTGATTGAAATAAATGGGCTCGTCCATCAAGATTTCAACTTACTGTTGTGCCAAATACTGCCTAAACTAATAGATAATATTTAGTACGTTTTAACTCACAAGTGCACAAGATCAAGACAATAGTATAGTGCAGCAAGTACGAGATCGATCCCGTGGTGATTGTTGATTTTATTTAAAATTGATTAAAATATCAACTTTGTCACGAAATTTATACTATAAAAATAAATAAAGATAAAGATAAAGGTAGAGCTTTGATATCCACCACTAATTATGCTAAAATAATATAATAATATGCAAATGATCCAATTATATTATGAATACCTAATGTTTGCCAACCTAAGGGTATGAGTGTCTACTCCTTAAGCTATTGATCTACCTAAACAACGAATTAGGCATGAGTGTCTACTCTAATTCTTTTATTTCTTAAATGATTTAGCATGGGTGTCTACTAAGTTGTTATTTAAGAAAGCCTAAATCTGTGAAAATTGACAAATACATGAGGCCTAGGGCATGGGTGTCTACTCCCGGTTCCCCATATTGATTAACCTAAGAATCTGGTATGGAATTCTTTTGTTACACTATTAAACCCAGGACTTGATCATCCAAATTAATTTAAATAACTAATCCATACCACATGCATATAATGGTCAATCACACACATATGAGGAATTCAATAAAACATGAATTAATCAAGTTATGCATCACAATATGATTATCACAAAGGTGCCAATATTGAAATATTAAATAAACATAATTAGGGTTTCAATCTAGCCCTACTAAAGAGTTAGTTACACATAATTAAAATAAAACTAAAAAGAAAAGAGAAAGAAAGAACCAAAAACGACTCCTTGAAGTAGCCTCCAACCCAAAGTTGTCTCCTTAAAAATTGTCTATTGAATTGTGAGGCTTAGATGTCTATTTATAGGGCTTAGAAGAGTCATAGAAGCCCTAGTAATCCTAGGAAATTTAGAGATTTAAGTCCTAGTCCAATTAGGATAAAGAAAACCTAAGTCCAAATCGGAATAGGATTCGTCCAGAATTGTGTTCCTATATTGCGGGGTGATTTTGGCATAGCAGAAGTCCGAATTAGGAAAATACTATTTCACAATGATTTATATAATTTTGAGTTAGCGTTCCAATACTGCTTGAAACACTTCAATCGGATATTTGAACTGAAAGTTATAGCCAAAATATCGAGACATGTGCAAAATCCAACTTTGAATCCAATCTGATTTTGACTCCAATTTGAGAAATTTCGATTTAATCCTTTTCTTTATTTGATTAAACTTAACCACATCATATAGGTGATGAGTGCCAAATATTTCATACTTGGACCCCTTTATTTACATGAGTTAATCCTTTAATAGTGTCGTTATCTAATATTTTGTTTTAGTTTTGTGTTTTTAGTGTTTTATAGGTTGTTGAAGAAAAACTACAGCTTTAAAGAGAAAATTATAAAGTTGGGAAGAAGGCACACTTTGAGAAGATCTAGATAATATGGTTAAGTTTAACTAAATTCAAGAAATGAATAAATTGGATTAAATTTCAGATTAGATAAAATTTCGAATTGGATTCAAATTCAGATTTTGCACACGTCTTAGTATTTTGATCATAACTTTCCGCTTAGGTATCGAATTGAGGTGATGCAGCCAGAATTAGAAAGCTAACTCAAAATAATACAATTCATTGTGAAATAGGATTTTACTAATTCGGACAGTTACTATGCCAAAATCGCCCCACAATAAAAAGACACAAATCTGGACAAATCCTATTCCGATTTCAGACTTTTATTTTGATTAGGAGACAGACCTCCTAATTATCTAGGTTTAATAGGGCTTCTAGGACTTCCCTAAGCCTATAAATAGACCTTTTTGCATTC
Organism: Corylus avellana; assembly: GCF_965113065.1. Classification (NCBI taxonomy): domain Eukaryota; kingdom Viridiplantae; phylum Streptophyta; class Magnoliopsida; order Fagales; family Betulaceae; genus Corylus; species Corylus avellana. The sequence goes on from NC_142494.1 coordinate 13,569,887, forward strand.
AAAAAAAGATAGACAATTTCAGAGAGCAAAATTCTACAGTTTTTCTATTTAGTTTAGTTTAGGTTTAGATTTTAGTTTTATTCATGTGGAGTTAAATTCTCAACTAAGGTTGGGCATGAAGCCTCACCAATGAAGAACAACGTTACTTTTATGTAAGTTTTTGTATTTCCGATTTTATTGAGCTTAATTTCAATTGTTTTACTTCTTTTCAATGTGTGGAATAATTGTTGGATATCTTGTTGTGATTCAAGGATATACTTGATGATTTAAGATAACTTCACATATTTGATTGCTTGGTTTTATTTGCTTAAAAATTGGATATCTCTTGTATTTTTTTTTTGATACATCTAGTGTTTCAATTAAATTTGGATTCCTTTTGTGATTTGTGCAATAAATGGATACATGAGATGATTTTAATTAATCTTTTGAAGCATAGTAAAACATACATAAGATTTAATTTGTGAGAACTTCAGATTAATATTGATGAACATGAAGTATGTTGTTATGATTTGGTGAGTGTGAATTCCCAAACCTTAGTACCTTTATCTCTTAGTTTAATTAGTTTATGTTTTGCCTTTTAAAATTTCAAAAATCAAAATTCAAAACCCTTTTGGAACTATATTAGGATTTAATTAGTTTAGATTTAAATTGCTATTTCAAAAATACAATTCTCTGTGGGATCAACCTCGCACTTGTAATCCATTAAACTACAAATGATTCGTGCACTTATAAGTATATTAAAATTTGCAGAATAAGTTTTTGGCGCTGTTGCTGGGGATTTGTTTAATTTTTGAAACCAATTTATTTCTAGATTCGTTTTATCTTTCTACTAGTTATAATTCCAATTTTTTTCTGCAATCTTTATTCCCGTTTCTAACAAAAAAAAAAAAAAAAAGGGAATAGATTTTTTTTAGTTTTTGTTTTGCAGCTCTGGATCGCATCTACTCCTGCTAGTGCGACCGAGTGCAACTCTTCCACGGTTGAGCGCACTCACAGGAAGGGCAGCAGTTCAGTAGATTCTAGCCGCCGACATGATCGCCACGATGCACAGAGCACCCTCGTAAATTTTCTGGCAAATCGGACGACGTTGTATTTTTTCACAACCAGGACCGAAACCCTAGGCCGAACAAAATGGTCGGATGCGAAGTGAAATTGGTTGGCTCGAAATTTTACGAGCTTGTGTAGAACTTCTAGGCAATCATATCGGCAGGTGACACGAAGTGATTCGAGTTCGTTTGCCCCTCCTTTTTCCTTGACGAACGATCACTTTTTTCTGAAAATAACGAGTGCCGCGATCCCGGCCAAAACGACTCGAATTACACTTCGACACCCGCCGACATGATCGCCACGATGCACAGAGCACCCTCGTAAATTTTCGGGCAAATCGGATGACGTTGTATTTTTTCACAACCAGGACCGAAACCCTAGGCCGAACAAAATGGTTGGATGCGAAGTGAAATTGGTTGGCTCGAAATTTTACGAGCTTGTGCAGAACTTCTAGGCAATCATATCGGCAGGTGACACGAAGTGATTCGAGTTCGTTTGCCCCTCCTTTTTCCTTGACGAACGATCACTTTTTCTGAAAATAACAAGTGCCGCGATCCCGGCCAAAACGACTCGAATTACACTTCGACACCCGCCGACATGATCGCCACGATGCACAGAGCACCCTCGTAAATTTTCGGGCAAATCGGACGACGTTATATTTTTTCACAACCAGGACCGAAACCCTAGGCCGAACAAAATGGTCGGATGCGAAGTGAAATAGTTTGGCTCGAAATTTTACAAGCTTGTGCAGAACTTCTAGGCAATCATATCGGCAGGTGACACGAAGTGATTCGAGTTCGTTTGCCCCCCCATTTTCTTTAACGAACGATAACTTTTTCATAAAATAATACGTGCCCCGATCCCGGCCGAAACGACTCGAATTACATTTCGACACCCGTCGACATGATCGCCACGATGCACACAGCACCCTCGTAAATTTTCGGGCAAATCGGACGACGTTGTATTTTTTCACAACCAGGACGGAAACCCTAGGCCGAACAAAATGGTCGGATGCGAAGTGAAATTGGTTGGCTCGAAATTTTACGAGCTTGTGCAGAACTTTTAGGCAATCATATCGGCAGGTGACACGAAGTGATTCGAGTTCGTTTGCCCCTCCTTTTTCCTTGACGAACGATCACTTTTTCTGAAAATAACGAGTGCCGCGATCCCGGCCGAAACGACTCGAATTACACTTCGACACCGGCCGACATGATCGCCACGATGCACAGAGCACCCTTGTAAATTTTCTGGCAAATCGGACAACGTTGTATTTCTTCACAACCAGGACCGAAACCCTAGGACGAACAAAATGGTCGGATGCGAGGTGAAATTGTTTGGCTCGAAATTTTACGAGCTTGTGCAGAGCTTCTTGGCAATCATATTGGCAGGGGACACGAAGTGATTCGAGTTCGTTTGCCCCCCCACCCCCCATTTTCTTTAACGAACGATAACTTTTTCTGAAAATAACAAGTGCCCCGATTCCGGCTGGAACGACTCGAATTACACTTCGACACCCACCGACATGATCGCCACGATGCACAGAGCACCCTCGTAAATTTTCTGGCAAATCGGACGACGTTGTATTTTTTCACAACCAGGACCGAAACCCTAGGCCGATCAAAATGGTCGGATGCGAAGTGAAATTGGCTGGCTTGAAATTTGACGAGCTTGTGCAGAACTTCTAAGCAATCATATCGGCAGGTGACACGAAGTGATTCGAGTTCGTTTGCCCCTGCTTTTTCCTTGACGAACGATCACTTTTTCTGAAAATAACGAGTGCCGCGATCCTGGCCAAAACGACTCGAATTACACTTCGACACCCGCCGACATGATCGCCACGATGCACAGAGCAGCCTCGTAAATTTTCGGGCAAATCGGACGACATTGTATTTTTTCACAACCAGGACTGAAACCCTAGGCCGAACAAAATGGTCGGACGCGAAGTGAAATTGGTTGGCTCAAAATTTTACGAGCTTGTGCAGAACTTCTAGGCAATCATATCGGCAGGTGACACGAAGTGATTCGAGTTCGTTTGCCCCTCCTTTTTCCTTGACGAACGATCACTTTTTCTGAATATAACGAGTGCCGCGATCCCGGCCAAAACGACTCGAATTACACTTCGACACCCGTCGACATGATCGCCACGATGCACAGAGCACCCTCGTAAATTTTCGGGCAAATCGGACGACGTTGTATTTTTTCAAAACCAGGACCGAAAACCTAGGCCGAACAAAATGGTCGAAGCGAAGTGAAATAGTTTGGCTCGAAATTTTACGAGCTTGTGCAGAACTTCTAGGCAATCATATCGGCAAGTGACACGAAGTGATTCGAGTTCGTTTGCCCCTCCTTTTCCCTTGACGAACGATCACTTTTTCTGAAAATAACGAGTGCCGCGATCCCAGCCAAAACGACTCGAATTACACTTTGACACCCGCCGACATGATCGCCACGATGCACAGAGCACCCTCGTAAATTTTTGGGCAAATCGGACGACGTTGTATTTTTTTCATACCAGGACCGAAACCCTAGGCCGAACAAAATGGTCGGATGCGAAGTGAAATAGTTTGGCTCGAAATTTTACGAGCTTGTGCAGAACTTCTAGGCAATGATATCGGCAGGTGACACGAAGTGATTCGAGTTCGTTTGCCCCTCCTTTTTCCTTGACGAACGATCACTTTTTCTGAAAATAATGAGTGCCGCGATCCCGGCCGAAACGACTCGAATTACACTTCGACACCCGCCGACATGATCGCCACGATGCACAGAGCACCCTTGTAAATTTTCTGGCAAATCGGACAACGTTGTATTTTTTCACAACCAGGACCGAAACCCTAGGACAAACAAAATGGTCGGATGCGAAGTGAAATTGTTTGGCTCGAAATTTTACGAGCTTGTGCAGAACTTCTAGGCAATCATATCGGCAGGTGACACGACGTGATTCGAGTTCGTTTCCCCCCCCCCCCCCCCCCCAATTTTCTTTAACGAACGATAACTTTTTCTGAAAATAACAAGTGCCCCGATCCCGGCCGGAACGACTCGAATTACACTTCGACACCCGCCGACATGATCGCTGTTGTGCAAATTTATTTAACTCGCAAGTGCACGAATCAATTGTAGTTTAATGGATTGCAAGTGCGAGGTCGATCCCACAGAGAATTGTATTTTTGAAAGAGCAATTTATATCTAAACTAATTAAATCCTAATCTAGTTCCAAAAGGGTTTTGATTTTTGAGTTTTGAAAATTAAAGGATAAACATAAACTAAATAAAATAAGTAAATCTAAGGATAAAGGTACTAAGGTTTGGGAATTCACACTCACCAAATCATAACAACATACTTTATATTCATCAATATTAATCCGAAGTTCTCACAAATTAAATCATAGATATGTTTTACTATGCTTCAAAGAATTAATCAAAACCATCCAATGTATCCATTCATTGACCAAATCACAAAAGGAATCCAAATTCAATTGAAACACCAGATGTATCCGTAGAACAAATCACAAGGGATATCCAATTTTTATGAGTTAAAAGCCAAGCAATCAATCATATGAAATTATCTCAAGTCATCACATGTATCCTTGAATCACAAGAAATATCCAAGAATCAATCCATACAATTGATTAAAAGTAAAACAATTGAAATAAAAAACCCAATAAAATCAGAATAATAAAAACTTACATAAAAGTGATGTTGTTCTTCATCGGTGAGGCTTCATCCCCAACCTTAGTTGGGAATTTAGCTCCACATAAAAATAAAATCTAAACCTAAACCTAAAGAAAAACTAAACAAAAGAATTTTGCTCTCTGGGATTGTGTATCTTTTCTTGAATGCAAAGAAGTCTATTTATAGGCTTAGGGAAGTCCTAGAAGCCCAAGTAAACCTAGATAATTCGGAAGTCTGTCTCCCAGTCAAAATAGAAGTCTGAAATCGGAATAGGATTCGTCTAGATTTGTGTCCTTTAATTGCGGGGCGATTTTGACATAGAAACCGTCCGAATTACGAAAATCCTATTTCACAAAAAATTGTAGTATTTTGAGCTAGCTTTCTAATGCCGTTTGAATCACTTTAATCCAATATTTGAACGGAGAGTTATGGTCAAAATACTAAGACGTATGCAGAATCTGAATTTGAATCCGATCCGAAATCTTATCCAATCTGAACTTTAATCTAATTTAACCTTTTCTTGGATTTGGTTAGACTTAACCACATCATCTAGGTCTTCTCAAAGTATGCTTTCTTCCAAACTTCGCATTTTTCCCTTTAAAGCTGTAGTTTTTCTTCAACGACCTACAAAATACAAAAAACACAAAACTAACACAAAATATTAAATAACGACACAACTAAAGGATTAACTAATGTAAATCAAGGGGTCCAAATATGCAATATTTGGCACTTATCAATCGCCACGATGCACAGAGCACCCTCGTAAATTTTTTGGCAAATCGGACGACGTTGTATTTTTTCACAACCAGGACCGAAACCCTAAGCCGATCAAAATGGTTGGATGCAAAGTGAAATTGGCTGGCTTGAAATTTTACGAGCTTGTGCAAAACTTCTAGGCAATCATATCGGCAGGTGACACGAAGTGATTTGAGTTCGTTTGCCCCTGCTTTTTCCTTGACGAACGATCACTTTTTCTGAAAATAACGAGTGCCGCGATCCTGGCCAAAACGACTCGAATTACACTTCGACACCCGCCGACATGATCGCCACGATGCACAGAGCACCCTCGTAAATTTTCGGGCAAATCGGACGACATTGTATTTTTTCACAACCAGGACCGAAACCCTACGCCGAAAAAAATGGTCGGATGCGAAGTGAAATTGGTTGGCTCGAAATTTTACGAGCTTGTGCAGAACTTCTAGGCAATCATATCGGCAGGTGACACGAAGTGATTTGAGTTCGTTTGCCCCTCCGTTTTCCTTGACGAACGATCACTTTTCTGAAAATAACGAGTGCCGCGATCCCAGCCAAAACGACTCGAATTACACTTCGACACCCGCCGACATGATCGCCACGATGCACAGAGCATCCTCGTAAATTTTTGGGCAAATCGGACGACGTTGTATTTTTTCCGAACCAGGACCGAAACCCTAGGCCGAAAAAAATGGTCGGATGCGAAGTGAAATTGTTTGGCTCCAAATTTTACGAGCTTGTGCAGAACTTCTAGGCAATCATATCGGCAGGTGACACGAAGTGATTCGAGTTCGTTTGCCCCTCCTTTTTCCTTGACGAACGATCACTTTTTCTGAAAATAACGAGTGCCGCGATCCCGGCGAAAACGACTCGAATTACACTTCGACACCCGCCGACATGATCGCCACGATGCACAGGGCACCCTCTTAAATTTTCGGGCAAATCGGAGGACGTTGTATTTTTTCACAACCATGACCGAAACCCTAGGCCGAACAAAATGGTCGGATGCGAAGTGAAATTGTTTTGTTCGAAATTTTACGAGCTTGTGCAGAACTTCTAGGCAATCATATCGGCAGGTGACAGAAAGTGATTCGAGTTCGTTTGCCCCCCCATTTTCTTTAACGAACGATAACTTTTTCTGAAAATAACACGTGCCCCGATCCCGGCCGAAACGGCTTGAATTCCATTTCGACACCCGCCGACATGATCGCCACGATGCACAGAGCACCCTCGTAAATTTTCGGGAAATCGAACGACGTTGTATTTTTTCCCAACCAGGATCGAAACCCTATGCCAAACAAAATGGTCTGATGCGAAGTGAAATTGGTTGGCTTGAAATTTGACGAGCTTGTGCAGAACTTCTAGGCAATCATATCGGCAGGTGACACGAAGTGATTCGAGTTCGTTTGCCCCTTCTTTTTCCTTGACGAATGATCACTTTTTCTGAAAATAACGAGTGCCGCGATCCAAGCCGAAACGACTCGAATTACACTTCGACACCCGCTGAGATGATCGCCACGATGCACAGAGCACCCTCGTAAAGTTTTGGGCAAATCGGATGACGTTGTATTTTTTCACAACCAGGACCGAAACCTTAGGCCGAACAAAATGGTCGGATGCGAAGTGAAATTGTTTGGTTCGAAATTTTACGAGCTTGTGCAGAACTTCTAGGCAATCATATCGGCAGGTGACACGAAGTGATTTGAGTTCGTTTGCTCCCCGATTTTCTTTAACGAACGATAACTTTTTCTGAAAATAACACGTGCCCCGATCCCGTCCGAAACGACTTGAATTACATTTCGACACCCGCCGACATGATCGCCACGATGCACACAGCAGCCTCATAAATTTTCGGGCAAATCGGACGACGTTGTATTTTTTCAGAACCAGCACCGAAACCCTAGGCCGAACAAAATTGTCGGATGCGAAGTTAAATTGTTTGGCTCGAAATTTTACGAGCTTGTGCAGAACTTCTAGGCAATCATATCGGCAGGTGAGACGAAGTGATTCGAGTTCGTTTTCCCCCCCATTTTCTTTAAGGAACGATAACTTTTTCTAAAAATAACATGTGCCCCGATCCCGGCCGAAACGACTCGAATTACATTTCGACACCCGCCGACATGATCGCCACGATGCACAGAGCACCCTCGTAAATTTTCGGGCAAATCGGACGACGTTGTATTTTTTCACAACCAGGACCGAAACCCTAAGCCGAACAAAATGGTCAAATGCGAAGTGAAATTGTTTGGCTCGAAATTTTACGAGCTTTTGCAGAACTTCTAGGCAATCATATCGGCAGGTGACACGAAGTGATTCGAGTTCGTTTGCCCTCCCATTTTCTTTAACGAACGATAACTTTTTCAGAAAATAACACGTGCCCCGATCCCGGCCGAAACGACTTGAATTACATTTCGACACCCGCCGACATGATCGCCACGATGCACAGAGGACTCTCATAAATTTTCGGGCAAATCGGACGACGTTGTATTTTTTCACAACAAACACCGAAACCCTAGGCCGAATAAAATTGTCGGATGCGAAGTGAAATTGGTTGGCTCGAAATTTTACGAGCTTTTGCAGAACATCTAGGCAATCATATCGGCAGGTGACACGAAGTGATTCGAGTTCGTTTGCCCTCCCATTTTCTTGAACGAACGATAACTTTTTCGGAAATTAACACGTGCCCTGATCCCGGCCGAAACCACTCGAATTACATTTCGACACCCGCCGACATGATCGCCACGATGCACAGAGCACCCTCGTAAATTTTCGGGCAAATCGGACGACGTTGTATGTTTTCACAACCAGGACCGAAACGCTAGGCCGAACAAAATGGTCGGATGCGAAGTGAAATTGTTTTGTTCAAAATTTTACGAGCTTGTGCAGAACTTCTAGGCAATCATATCGGCAGGTGACACGAAGTGATTCGAGTTCGTGTGCCCCTCCTTTTTCCTTGACGAACGATAACTTTTTTTGAAAATAACGAGTGCTGCGATCCTGGCCGAAACAACTCGAATTACACTTCGACACCCGCTGACATGATCGCCAGGATGCACAGAGCACCCTCGTAAATTTTCGCCCAAATCGGACGACGTTGTATTTTTTCACAACCAGGACCGAAACCCTAGGCCGAACAAAATGGTCGGATGCGAAGTGAAATTGTTTGGTTCGAAATTTTACGAGCTTGTGCAGAACTTCTAGGCAATCATATCGGCAGGTGACACGAAGTGATTCGAGTTCGTTTGCCCCTCCTTTTTCCTTGACGAAAGCTAACTTTTTTTGAAAATAACGAGTGCTGCGATCCCGGCCGAAACGACTCGAATTACACTTCGACACCCGCTGACATGATCGCCAGGATGCACAGAGAACCCTCGTAAATTTTCTGGCAAATCGGACGACGTTGTATTTTTTCACAACCAGGACCGAAACCCGAGGCCGATCAAAATGGTCGGATGCGAAGTGACATTGGCTGGCTTGAAATTTTACGAGCTTGTGCAGAACTTCTAGGCAATCATATCGGCAAGTGACACGAAGTGATTTGAGTTTGTTTGCCCCTCCTTTTTCCTTGACGAACGATCACTTTTTCTGAAAATAACGAGTGTCGCGATCCCAGCCAAAACGACTCGAATTACACTTCGACACCCGCCGACATGATCGCCACGATGCACAGAGCACGCTCGTAAATTTTCGGGCAAATCGGACGACGTTTTATTTTTTCACAACCAGGACCGAAACCCTAGGCCGAACAAAATGGTCGGATGCGAAGTGAAATAGTTTGGCTCGAAATTTTACGAGCTTGTGCAGAACTTCTAGGCAATCATATCGGCAGGTCACACGAAGTGATTCGAGTTCGTTTGCCCCTCCTTTTTCCTTGATGAAGGATAACTTTTTCGGAAAATAACGAGTGCTGCGATCCCGGCCGAAACGACTCGAATTACACTTCGACACCCGCTGACATGTTCGCCACGATGCACTGGGCACCCTCTTAAATTTTCGGGCAAATCGGAGGACGTTGTATTTTTTCACAACCATGACCGAAACCCTAGGCCGAACAAAATGGTCGGATGCGAAGTGAAATTGTTTTGTTCGAAATTTTACGAGCTTGTGCAGAACTTCTAGGCAATCATATCGGCAGGTGACAGAAAGTGATTCGAGTTCGTTTGCCCCCCCATTTTCATTAACGAACGATAACTTTTTCTGAAAATAACACGTGCCCCGATCCCGGCCGAAACGGCTTGAATTCCATTTCGACACCCGCCGACATGATCGCCACGATGCACAGAGCACCCTCGTAAATTTTCGGGAAATCGAACGACGTTGTATTTTTTCCCAACCAGGATCGAAACCCTATGCCAAACAAAATGGTCTGATGCGAAGTGAAATTGGTTGGCTTGAAATTTGACGAGCTTGTGCAGAACTTCTAGGCAATCATATCGGCAGGTGACACGAAGTGATTCGAGTTCGTTTGCCCCTTCTTTTTCCTTGACGAACGATCACTTTTTCTGAAAATAACGAGTGCCGCGATCCAAGCCGAAACGACTCGAATTACACTTCGACACCCGCTGAGATGATCGCCACGATGCACAGAGCACCCTCGTAAAGTTTTGGGCAAATCGGATGACGTTGTATTTTTTCAGAACCAGCACTGAAACCCTAGGCCGAACAAAATTGTCGGATGCGAAGTGAAATTGTTTGGCTCGAAATTTTACGAGCTTGTGCAGAACTTCTAGGCAATCATATCGGCAGGTGAGACGAAGTGATTCGAGTTCGTTTTCCCCCCCATTTTCTTTAACGAACGATAACTTTTTCGGAATATAACATGTGCCCCGATCCCGGCCGAAACGACTCGAATTACATTTCGACACCTGCCGACATGATCGCCATGATGCACAGAGCACCCTCGTAAATTTTCGGGCAAATCGGACGACGTTGTATTTTTTCACAACTGGGACCGAAACCCTAAGCCGAACAAAATGGTCGGATGCGAAGTGAAATTGGTTGGCTCGAAATTTTACGAGCTTGTGCAGAACTTCTAGGCAATCATATCGGCAGGTGAGACGAAGTGATTCGAGTTCGTTTTCCCCCCCATTTTCTTTAAGGAACGATAACTTTTTCTAAAAATAACATGTGCCCCGATCCCGGCCGAAACGACTCGAATTACATTTCGACACCCGCCGACATGATCGCCACGATGCACAGAGCACCCTCGTAAATTTTCGGGCAAATCGGACGACGTTGTATTTTTTCACAACCAGGACCGAAACCCTAAGCCGAACAAAATGGTCAAATGCGAAGTGAAATTGTTTGGCTCGAAATTTTACGAGCTTTTGCAGAACTTCTAGGCAATCATATCGGCAGGTGACACGAAGTGATTCGAGTTCGTTTGCCCTCCCATTTTCTTTAACGAACGATAACTTTTTCAGAAAATAACACGTGCCCCGATCCCGGCCGAAACGACTTGAATTACATTTCGACACCCGCCGACATGATCGCCACGATGCACAGAGGACTCTCATAAATTTTCGGGCAAATCGGACGACGTTGTATTTTTTCACAACAAACACCGAAACCCTAGGCCGAATAAAATTGTCGGATGCGAAGTGAAATTGGTTGGCTCGAAATTTTACGAGCTTTTGCAGAACATCTAGGCAATCATATCGGCAGGTGACACGAAGTGATTCGAGTTCGTTTGCCCTCCCATTTTCTTGAACGAACGATAACTTTTTCGGAAATTAACACGTGCCCTGATCCCGGCCGAAACCACTCGAATTACATTTCGACACCCGCCGACATGATCGCCACGATGCACAGAGCACCCTCGTAAATTTTCGGGCAAATCGGACGACGTTGTATGTTTTCACAACCAGGACCGAAACGTTAGGCCGAACAAAATGGTCGGATGCGAAGTGAAATTGTTTTGTTCAAAATTTTACGAGCTTGTGCAGAACTTCTAGGCAATCATATCGGCAGGTGACACGAAGTGATTCGAGTTCGTGTGCCCCTCCTTTTTCCTTGACGAACGATAACTTTTTTTGAAAATAACGAGTGCTGCGATCCTGGCCGAAACAACTCGAATTACACTTCGACACCCGCTGACATGATCGCCAGGATGCACAGAGCACCCTCGTAAATTTTCGCCCAAATCGGACGACGTTGTATTTTTTCACAACCAGGACCGAAACCCTAGGCCGAACAAAATGGTCGGATGCGAAGTGAAATTGTTTGGTTCGAAATTTTACGAGCTTGTGCAGAACTTCTAGGCAATCATATCGGCAGGTGACACGAAGTGATTCGAGTTCGTTTGCCCCTCCTTTTTCCTTGACGAAAGCTAACTTTTTTTGAAAATAACGAGTGCTGCGATCCCGGCCGAAACGACTCGAATTACACTTCGACACCCGCTGACATGATCGCCAGGATGCACAGAGAACCCTCGTAAATTTTCTGGCAAATCGGACGACGTTGTATTTTTTCACAACCAGGACCGAAACCCGAGGCCGATCAAAATGGTCGGATGCGAAGTGACATTGGCTGGCTTGAAATTTTACGAGCTTGTGCAGAACTTCTAGGCAATCATATCGGCAGGTGACACGAAGTGATTTGAGTTCGTTTGCCCCTCCTTTTTCCTTGACGAACGATCACTTTTTCTGAAAATAACGAGTGTCGCGATCCCAGCCAAAACGACTCGAATTACACTTCGACACCCGCCGACATGATCGCCACGATGCACAGAGCACGCTCGTAAATTTTCGGGCAAATCGGACGACGTTTTATTTTTTCACAACCAGGACCGAAACCCTAGGCCGAACAAAATGGTCGGATGCGAAGTGAAATAGTTTGGCTCGAAATTTTACGAGCTTGTGCAGAACTTCTAGGCAATCATATCGGCAGGTCACACGAAGTGATTCGAGTTCGTTTGCCCCTCCTTTTTCCTTGATGAAGGATAACTTTTTCGGAAAATAACGAGTGCTGCGATCCCGGCCGAAACGACTCGAATTACACTTCGACACCCGCTGACATGTTCGCCACGATGCACTGGGCACCCTCTTAAATTTTCGGGCAAATCGGAGGACGTTGTATTTTTTCACAACCATGACCGAAACCCTAGGCCGAACAAAATGGTCGGATGCGAAGTGAAATTGTTTTGTTCGAAATTTTACGAGCTTGTGCAGAACTTCTAGGCAATCATATCGGCAGGTGACAGAAAGTGATTCGAGTTCGTTTGCCCCCCCATTTTCATTAACGAACGATAACTTTTTCTGAAAATAACACGTGCCCCGATCCCGGCCGAAACGGCTTGAATTCCATTTCGACACCCGCCGACATGATCGCCACGATGCACAGAGCACCCTCGTAAATTTTCGGGAAATCGAACGACGTTGTATTTTTTCCCAACCAGGATCGAAACCCTATGCCAAACAAAATGGTCTGATGCGAAGTGAAATTGGTTGGCTTGAAATTTGACGAGCTTGTGCAGAACTTCTAGGCAATCATATCGGCAGGTGACACGAAGTGATTCGAGTTCGTTTGCCCCTTCTTTTTCCTTGACAAACGATCACTTTTTCTGAAAATAACGAGTGCCGCGATCCAAGCCGAAACGACTCGAATTACACTTCGACACCCGCTGAGATGATCGCCACGATGCACAGAGCAGCCTCGTAAAGTTTTGGGCAAATCGGATGACGTTGTATTTTTTCAGAACCAGCACTGAAACCCTAGGCCGAACAAAATTGTCGGATGCGAAGTGAAATTGTTTGGCTCGAAATTTTACGAGCTTGTGCAGAACTTCTAGGCAATCATATCGGCAGGTGAGACGAAGTGATTCGAGTTCGTTTTCCTCCCCATTTTCTTTAACGAACGATAACTTTTTCGGAATATAACATGTGCCCCGATCCCGGCCGAAACGACTCGAATTACATTTCGACACCTGCCGACATGATCGCCACGATGCACAGAGCACCCTCGTAAATTTTCGGGCAAATCGGACGACGTTGTATTTTTTCACAACTGGGACCGAAACCCTAAGCCGAACAAAATGGTCGGATGCGAAGTGAAATTGGTTGGCTCGAAATTTTACGAGCTTGTGCAGAACTTCTAGGCAATCATATCGGCAGGTGAGACGAAGTGATTCGAGTTCGTTTTCCCCCCCATTTTCTTTAAGGAACGATAACTTTTTCTAAAAATAACATGTGCCCCGATCCCGGCCGAAACGACTCGAATTACATTTCGACACCCGCCGACATGATCGCCACGATGCACAGAGCACCCTCGTAAATTTTCGGGCAAATCGGACGACGTTGTATTTTTTCACAACCAGGACCGAAACCCTAGGCCGAACAAAATGGTCAAATGCGAAGTGAAATTGTTTGGCTCGAAATTTTACGAGCTTTTGCAGAACTTCTAGGCAATCATATCGGCAGGTGACACGAAGTGATTCGAGTTCGTTTGCCCTCCCATTTTCTTTAACGAACGATAACTTTTTCAGAAAATAACGTGTGCCCCGATCCCGGCCGAAACGACTCGAATTACATTTCGACACCTGCCGACATGATCGCCACGATGCACAGAGCACCCTCGTAAATTTTCGGGCAAATCGGACGACGTTGTATTTTTTCACAACTGGGACCGAAAACCTTGGCCGAACAAAATGGTCGGATGCGAAGTGAAATTGGTTGGCGCGAAATTTTACGAGCTTGTGCAGAACTTCTAGGCAATCATATCGGCAGGTGACACGAAGTGATTCGAGTTCGTTTGCCCCTCCTTTTTCCTTGACGAACGATAACTTTTTTTGAAAATAACGAGTGCTGCGATCCCGGCCGAAACGACTCGAATTACACTTCGACACCCGCTGACATGATCGCCAGGATGCACAGAGCACCCTCGTAAATTTTCGGCCAAATCGGACGACGTTGTATTTTTTCACAACCAGGACCGAAACCCTAGGCCGAACAAAATGGTCGGATGCGAAGTGAAATTGTTTGGTTTGAAATTTTACGAGCTTGTGCAGAACTTCTAGGCAATCATATCGGCAGGTGACACGAAGTGATTCGAGTTCGTTTGCCCTCCCATTTTCTTTAACGAACGATAACTATTTCAGAAAATAACACGTGCCCTGATCCCGTCCGAAACGACTCGAATTACATTTCGACACCCGCCGACATGATCGCCACGATGCACAGAGCACCCTCGTAAATTTTTGGGCAAATCGGACGACGTTGTAATTTTTCCCAACTGGGACCGAAACCCTAAGCCGACCAAAATGGTCGGATGCGAAGTGAAATTGGTTGGCTCGAAATTTTACGAGCTTGTGCAGAACTTCTAGGCAATCATATCGGCAGGTGACACGAAGTGATTCGAGTTCGTTTGCCCCTCCTTTTTCCTTGACGAACGATAACTTTTTTTGAAAATAACGAGTGCTACGATCCCGGCCGAAACGACTCGAATTACACTTCGACACCCGCTGACATGATCGCCAGGATGCACAGAGCACCCTCGTAAATTTTCGGCCAAACCGGACGACGTTGTATTTTTTCACAACCAGGACCGAAACCTTAGGCCGAACAAAATGGTCGGATGCGAAGTGAAATTGTTTGGTTCGAAATTTTACGAGCTTGTGCAGAACTTCTAGGCAATCATATTGGCAGGTGACACGAAGTGATTCGAGTTCGTTTGCCCTCCCATTTTCTTTAACGAACGATAACTTTTTCTGAAAATAACACGTGCCCTGATCCCGGCCGAAACCACTCGAATTACATTTCGACACCCGCCGACATGATCGCCACGATGCATAGAGCACCCTCGTAAATTTTCGGCCAAATCGGACGACGTTGTATTTTTTCACAACCAGGACCGAAACCCTAGGCCGAACAAAATGGTCGGATGCGAAGTGAAATTGTTTGGTTCGAAATTTTACGAGCTTGTGCAGAACTTCCAGGCAATCATATCAGCAGGTGACACGAAGTGATTTGAGTTCGTTTGCCCCCCGATTTTCATTAACGAACGATAACTTTTTCTGAAAATAACATGTGCCCCGATCCCGGCCGAAACGACTTGAATTACATTTCGACACCCGCCGACATAATCGCCACGATGCCCAGAGCACCCTCATAAATTTTCGGGCAAATCGGACGACGTTGTATTTTTTCACAACCAACACCGAAACCCTAGGCCGAATAAAATTGTCGGATGCGAAGTGAAATTGGTTGGCTCGAAATTTTACGAGCTTGCGCAGAATTTCTAGGCAATCATATCGGCAGGTGACACGAAGTGATTCGAGTTCGTTTTCCCCCCCATTTTCTTTAACGAACGATAACTTTTTCTGAAAATAACATGTGCCCCGATTCCGGCCGAAACGACTCGAATTACATTTCGACACCCGCCGACATGATCGCCACGATGCACAGAGCACGCTCGTTAATTTTCGGGAAATCGAACGACGTTGTATTTTTTAACAACCAGGACCGAAACCCTATGCCAAACAAAATGGTCGGATGCGAAGTGAAATTGGTTGGCTTGAAATTTCACGAGGTTGTGCAGAACTTCTAGGCAATCAGATCGGCAGGTGACACGAAGTGATTCGAGTTCGTTTGCCCTCCCATTTTCTTTAACGAACGATAACTTTTTCAGAAAATAACACGTGCCCTGAACCCGGCCGAAACCACTCGAATTACATTTCGACACCCGCCGACATGATCACCACGATGCACAGAGCACCCTCGTAAATTTTCGGGCAAATCGGACGACGTTGTATTTTTTCACAACTGGGACCGAAACCCTAGGCCGAACAAAATGGTGGGCTGCGAAGTGAAATTGGTTGGCTCGAAATTTTACGAGCTTGTGCAGAACTTCTAGGCAATCATATCGGCAGGTGACACGAAGTGATTCGAGTTCGTTTGCCCCTCCTTTTTCCTTGACGAACGATAACTTTTTTAGAAAATAACGAGTGCTGCGATCCCGGCCGAAACGACTCGAATTACACTTCGACACCCGCTGACATGATCGCCACGATGCACAGAGCACCCTCGTAAATTTTCGAGCAAATCGGACGACGTTGTATTTTTTCACAACCAGGACCGAAACCTCAGGCCGAACAAAATGGTCGGATGCGAAGTGAAATTGTTTGGTTCGAAATTTTACGAGCTTGTGCAGAACTTCTAGGCAATCATATCGGCAGGTGACACGAAGTGATTCGAGTTCGTTTGCCCTCCCATTTTCTTTAACGAACGATAACTTTTTCAGAAAATAACACGTGCCCCGATCCCGGCCGAAACCACTCGAATTACATTTCGACACCCGCCGACATGATCGCCACGATGCACAGAGCACCCTCGTAAATTTTCGGGCAAATCGGACGACGTTGTATTTTTTCACAATTGGGACCGAAACCCTAGGCCGAACAAAATGGTCGGATGCGAAGTGAAATTGGTTGGCTCGAAATTTTACGAGCTTGTGCAGAACTTCTAGGCAATCATATCGGCAGGTGACACGAAGTGATTCGAGTTCGTTTGCCCCTTCTTTTTCCTTGACGAACGATCACTTTTTCTGAAAATAACGAGTGCCGCGATTCCAGCCAAAACGACTCGAATTACACTTCGACACCCGCCGGCATGATTGGCACGATGCACAGAGCACCCTCGTAAATTTTCGTGCAAATCGGACGACGTTGTATGTTTTGACAACCAGGACCGAAACGCTAGGCCGAACAAAATGGTCGGATGCGAAGTGAAATTGTTTTGTTCGAAATTTTACGAGCTTGTGCAGAACTTCTAGGCAATCATATCGGCACGCGACACGAAGTGATTCGAGTTCGTTTGCCCCCCCATTTTCTTTAACGAACGATAACTTTTTCTGAAAATAACACGTGCCCCGATCCCGGTCGAAACGACTTGAATTCCATTTCGACACCCACCGACATGATCGCCACGATGCACAGAGTACCCTTGTAAATTTTCGAGCAAATCGGACGACGTTGTATTTTTTCACAACCAGGACCGAAACCGTAGGCCGAACTAAATGGTCAAATGCGAAGTGAAATTGTTTGGCTCGAAATTTTACGAGCTTTTGCAGAACTTCTAGGCAATCATATCGGCAGGTGACACGAAGTGATTCGAGTTCGTTTGCCCCACGATTTTCTTTAACGAACGATAACTTTTTCTGAAAATAACACGTGCCCTGATCCCGGCCGAAACCACTCGAATTACATTTCGACACCCGCCGACATGATCGCCACGATGCACAGAGCACCCTCGTAAATTTTCGGGCAAACCGGACGACGTTGTATTTTTTTCACAACTGGGACCGAAACCCTAGGCCGAACAAAATGGTCAAATGCGAAGTGAAATTGTTTGGCTCGAAATTTTACGAGCTTGTGCAGAACTTCTAGGCAATCATATCGGCAGGTGACACGAAGTGATTCGAGTTCGTTTGCCCTCTCATTTTCTTTAACGAACGATAACTTTTTCAGAAAATAACACGTGCTTGGATCCCAGTCGAAACCACTCGAATTACATTTCGACACCCGCCGACATGATCGCCACGATGCACAGAGCACCCTCGTAAATTTTCGGGCAAATCGGACGACGTTGTATTTTTTCACAACCAGGACCGAAACCCTAGGCCGAACAAAATGGTCGGATGCGAAGTGAAATTGTTTGGCTCGAAATTTTACGAGCTTGTGCAGAACTTCTAGGCAATCATATCGGCAGGTGAGACGAAGTGATTCGAGTTCGTTTTCCCCCCCATTTTCTTTAACGAACGATAACTTTTTCTGAAAATAACATGTGCCCCGATCCCGGCCGAAACGACTCGAATTACATTTCGACACCCGCCGACATGATCGCCACGATGCACAGAGCACCCTCGTAAATTTTCGGGCAAATCGGACGAGGTTGTATTTTTTCACTACCAGGACCGAAACCCTAGGTCGAACAAAATTGTCAAATGCGAAGTGAAATTGTTTGGCTCGAAATTTTACGAGCTTTTGCAGAACTTCTAGGCAATCATATCGGCAGGTGACACGAAGTGATTTGAGTTCGTTTGCCCCCCGATTTGCTTTAACGAACGATAACTTTTTCTGAAAATAACACGTTCCCCGATCCCGGCCGAAACGACTTGAATTACATTTCGACACCCGCCGACATGATCGCCACGATGCACAGAGCACCCTCGTAAATTTTCGGGCAAATCGGACGACGTTGTATTTTTTCACAACTGGGACCGAAATGCTAGGCCGAACAAAATGGTCAAATGCGAAGTGAAATTGTTTGGCTCGAAATTTTACGAGCTTGTGCAGAACTTCTAGGCAATCATATCGGCAGGTGACACGAAGTGATTCGAGTTCGTTTGCCCCTCCTTTTTCCTTGACGAACGATAACTTTTTTTGAAAATAACGAGTGCTGCGATCCCGGCCGAAACGACTCGAATTACACTTCGACACCCGCTGACATGATCGCGACGATGCACAGAGCACCCTCGTAAATTTTCGGGCAAATCGGACGACGTTGTATTTTTTCACAACCAGGACCGAAACCCTAAGCCGAACAAAATGGCCGGATGCGAAGTGAAATTGTTTGGTTCGAAATTTTACGAGCTTGTGCAGAACTTCTAGGCAATCATATCGGTAGGTGACACGAAGTGATTCGAGTTCGTTTGCCCTCCCATTTTCTTTAACGAACGATAACTTTTTCAGAAAAAAACACGTGCCTGGATCCCAGCCGAAACCACTCGAATTACATTTCGACACCCGCCGACATGATCGCCACGATGCACAGAGCACCCTCGTAAAATGTTCGGGCAAATCGGACGACGTTGTATTTTTTCACAACCAGGACCGAAACCCTAGGCCGAACAAAATTGTCAAATGCGAAGTGAAATTGTTTGGCTCGAAATTTTACGAGCTTGTGCAGAACTTCTAGGCAATCATATCGGTAGGTGACACGAAGTGATTCGAGTTCGTTTGCCCTCCCATTTTCTTTAACGAACGATAACTTTTTCAGAAAATAACACGTGCCTGGATCCCAGCCGAAACCACTCGAATTACATTTCGACACCCGCCGACAAGATCGCCACGATGCACAGAGCACCCTCGTAAATTTTCGGGCAAATCGGACGACGTTGTATTTTTTCACAACCAGGATCGAAACCCTAGGCCGAACAAAATGCTCGGATGCGAAGTGAAATTGTTTGGCTTGAAATTTTACGAGCTTGTGCAGAACTTATAGGCAATCATATCGGCAGGTGAGACGAAGTGATTCGAGTTCGTTTCCCCCCCCCCCATTTTCTTTAACGAACGATAACTTTTTCTGAAAATAACATGTGCCCCGATCCCGGCCGAAAAGACTCGAATTACATTTCGACACCCGCCGACATGATCGCCACGATGCACAGAGCACCCTCGTAAATTTTCGGGCAAATCGGACGACGTTGTATTTTTTTACAACCAGGACCGAAACCGTAGGCCGAACAGAAGGGTCAAATGCGAAGTGAAATTGTTTGGCTCGAAATTTTACGAGCTTGTGCAGAACTTCTAGGCAATCATATCGGCAGGTGACACGAAGTGATTCGAGTTCGTTTGTCCTCCCATTATCTTTAACGAACGATAACTTTTTGAAAAAATAACACATGCCCCGATCCCGGCCGAAACCACTCGAATTACATTTCGACACCCGCCGACATGATCGCCACGATGCACAGAGCACCCTCGTAAATTTTCGGGCAAATCGGACGACGTTGTATTTTTTCACAACTGGGACCGAAACCCTAGGCCCAACAAAATGGTCGGATACGAAGTGAAATTGGTTGGCTCGAAATTTTACGAGCTTGTGCAGTACTTCTAGGCAATCATATCGGCAGGTGACACGAAGTGATTCGAGTTCGTTTGCCCCTCCTTTTTCCTTGACGAACGATAACTTTTTTTGAAAATAACGAGTGCTGCGATCCCGGCCGAAACGACTCGAATTACACTTCGACACCCGCTGACATGATCGCCACGATGCACAGAGCACCCTCGTAAATTTTCGGGCAAATCGGACGACGTTGTATTTTTTCCCAACCAGGACCGAAACCCTAGGCCGAACAAAATGGTCGGATGCGAAGTGAAATTGTTTGGTTCGAAATTTTACGAGCTTGTGCAGAACTTCTAGGCAATCATATCGGCAGGTGACACGAAGTGATTTGAGTTCGTTTGCCCCCCGATTTTCTTTAACGAACGATAACTTTTTCTGAAAATAACACGTGCCCCGATCCCGGCCGAAACGACTTGAATTACATTTCGACACCCGCCGACATGATCGCCACGATGCACAGAGAACCCTCATAAATTTTCGGGCAAATCGGACAACGTTGTATTTTTTCACAACCAGGACCGAAACCGTAGGCCGAACAGAAGGGTCAAATGCGAAGTGAAATTGTTTGGCTCGAAATTTTACGAGCTTGTGCAGAACTTCTAGGCAATCATATCGGCAGGTGACACGAAGTGATTCGAGTTCGTTTGCCCTGCCATTATCTTTAACGAACGATAACTTTTTGAAAAAATAACACATGCCCCGATCCCGGCCGAAACCACTCGAATTACATTTCGACACCCGCCGACATGATCGCCACGATGCACAGAGCACCCTCGTAAATTTTCGGGCAAATCGGACGACGTTGTATTTTTTCACAACTGGGACCGAAACCCTAGGCCCAACAAAATGGTCGGATACGAAGTGAAATTGGTTGGCTCGAAATTTTACGAGCTTGTGCAGAACTTCTAGGCAATCATATCGGCAGGTGACACGAAGTGATTCGAGTTCGTTTGCCCCTCCTTTTTCCTTGACGAACGATAACTTTTTTCGTAAGTAACGAGTGCTGCGATCCCGGCCGAAACGACTCGAATTACACTTCAACACCCGCTGACATGATCGCCACGATGCACAGAGCACCCTCATAAATTTTTGGGCAAATCGGACGATGTTGTATTTTTTCACAACCAGCACCGAAACCCTAGGCCGAACAAAATGGTCGGATGCGAAGTGAAATTGGTTGGCTCGAAATTTTACGAGCTTGTGCAGAACTTCTAGGCAATCATATCGGCAGGTGACACGAAGTGATTCGAGTTCATTTGCCCTCCCATTTTCTTTAACGAACGATAACTTTTTCAGAAAATAACACGTGCCTGGATGCCAGCCGAAACCACTCGAATTACACTTCGACACCCGCTGACATGATCGCCACGATGCACAGAGCACCCTCGTAAATTTTCGGACAAATCGGACGACGTTGTATTTTTTCACAACCAGGACCGAAACCCTAGGCCGAACAAAATGGTCGGATGCGAAGTGAAATTGGTTGGCTCGAAATTTTACGAGCTTGTGCAGAACTTCTAGGCAATCATATCGGCAGGTGACACGAAGTGATTCGAGTTCGTTTGCCCCTCCTTTTTCCTTGACGAACGATAACTTTTTTCGTAAGTAACGAGTGCTGCGATCCCGGCCGAAACGACTCGAATTACACTTCGACACCCGCTGACATGATCGCCACGATGCACAGAGCACCCTCGTAAATTTTCGGACAAATCGGACGACGTTGTATTTTTTCACAACCAGGACCGAAACCCTAGGCCGAACAAACTGGTCAAATGCGAAGTGAAATTGTATGGCTCGAAATTTTACGAGCTTGTGCAGAACTTCTAGGCAATCATATCGGCAGGCGACACGAAGTGATTCGAGTGCGTTTGCCCTCCCAATTTCTTTAACGAACGATAACTTTTTGAAAAAATAACACGTGCCCCGATCCCGGCCGAAACTACTCGAATTACATTTCGACACCCGCCGACATGATCGCCACGATGCACAGAGCACCCTCGTAAATTTTCGGGCAAATCGGACGACGTTGTATTTTTTCACAACCAGGACCGAAACCTTAGGCCGAACAAAATGGTCGGATGCGAAGTGAAATTGTTTGGTTTGAAATTTTACGAGCTTGTGCAGAACTTCTAGGCAATCATATCGGCAGGTGACACGAAGTGATTCGAGTGCGTTTGCCCTCCCATTTTCTTTAACGAACGATAACTTTTTCTGAAAATAACACGTGCCCCGATCCCGGCCGAAACCACTCGAATTACATTTCGACACCCGCCGACATGATCGCCACGATGCACAGAGCACCCTCGTAAATTTTCGAGCAAATCGGACGACGTTGTATTTTTTCACAACCAGGACCGAAACCTTAGGCCGAACAAAATGGTCGGATGCGAAGTGAAATTGTTTGGTTTGAAATTTTACGAGCTTGTGCAGAACTTCTAGGCAATCATATTGGCAGGTGACACGAAGTGATTTGAGTTCGTTCGCCCCCCGATTTTCTTTAACGAACGATAACTTTTTCTGAAAATAACACGTGCCCCGATCCTGGCCGAAACGACTTGAATTACATTTCGACACCCGCCGACATGATCGCCACGATGCACAGAGCACCCTCGTAAATTTTCGGGCAAATCGGACGACGTTGTATTTTTTCACAACTGGGACCGAAACCCTAGGCCCAACAAAATGGTCGGATACGAAGTGAAATTGGTTGGCTCGAAATTTTACGAGCTTGTGCAGAACTTCTAGGCAATCATATCGGCAGGTGACACGAAGTGATTCGAGTTCGTTTGCCCCTCCTTTTTCCTTGACGAACGATAACTTTTTTCGTAAGTAACGAGTGCTGCGATCCCGGCCGAAACGACTCGAATTACACTTCAACACCCGCTGACATGATCGCCACGATGCACAGAGCACCCTCATAAATTTTTGGGCAAATCGGACGATGTTGTATTTTTTCACAACCAGCACCGAAACCCTAGGCCGAACAAAATGGTCGGATGCGAAGTGAAATTGGTTGGCTCGAAATTTTACGAGCTTGTGCAGAACTTCTAGGCAATCATATCGGCAGGTGACACGAAGTGATTCGAGTTCATTTGCCCTCCCATTTTCTTTAACGAACGATAACTTTTTCAGAAAATAACACGTGCCTGGATCCCAGCCGAAACCACTCGAATTACACTTCGACACCCGCTGACATGATCGCCACGATGCACAGAGCACCCTCGTAAATTTTCGGACAAATCGGACGACGTTGTATTTTTTCACAACCAGGACCGAAACCCTAGGCCGAACAAAATGGTCGGATGCGAAGTGAAATTGGTTGGCTCGAAATTTTACGAGCTTGTGCCGAACTTCTAGGCAATCATATCGGCAGGTGACACGAAGTGATTCGAGTTCGTTTGCCCCTCCTTTTTCCTTGACGAACGATAACTTTTTTCGTAAGTAACGAGTGCTGCGATCCCGGCCGAAACGACTCGAATTACACTTCGACACCCGCTGACATGATCGCCACGATGCACAGAGCACCCTCGTAAATTTTCGGACAAATCGGACGACGTTGTATTTTTTCACAACCAGGACCGAAACCCTAGGCCGAACAAACTGGTCAAATGCGAAGTGAAATTGTATGGCTCGAAATTTTACGAGCTTGTGCAGAACTTCTAGGCAATCATATCGGCAGGTGACACGAAGTGATTCGAGTGCGTTTGCCCTCCCATTTTCTTTAACGAACGATAACTTTTTGAAAAAATAACACGTGCCCCGATCCCGGCCGAAACTACTCGAATTACATTTCGACACCCGCCGACATGATCGCCACGATGCACAGAGCACCCTCGTAAATTTTCGGGCAAATCGGACGACGTTGTATTTTTTCACAACCAGGACCGAAACCTTAGGCCGAACAAAATGGTCGGATGCGAAGTGAAATTGTTTGGTTTGAAATTTTACGAGCTTGTGCAGAACTTCTAGGCAATCATATCGGCAGGTGACACGAAGTGATTCGAGTGCGTTTGCCCTCCCATTTTCTTTAACGAACGATAACTTTTTCTGAAAATAACACGTGCCCCGATCCCGGCCGAAACCACTCGAATTACATTTCGACACCCGCCGACATGATCGCCACGATGCACAGAGCACCCTCGTAAATTTTCGAGCAAATCGGACGACGTTGTATTTTTTCACAACCAGGACCGAAACCTTAGGCCGAACAAAATGGTCGGATGCGAAGTGAAATTGTTTGGTTTGAAATTTTACGAGCTTGTGCAGAACTTCTAGGCAATCATATTGGCAGGTGACACGAAGTGATTTGAGTTCGTTCGCCCCCCGATTTTCTTTAACGAACGATAACTTTTTCTGAAAATAACACGTGCCCCGATCCTGGCCGAAACGACTTGAATTACATTTCGACACCCGCCGACATGATCGCCACGATGCACAGAGCACCCTCGTAAATTTTCGGGCAAATCGGACGACGTTGTATTTTTTCACAACCAGCACCGAAACCCTACGCCGAACAAAATGGTCGGATGCGAAGTGAAATTTTTTGGCTCGAAATTTTACGAGCTTGTGTAGAACTTCTAGGCAATCATATCGGCAGGTGACACGAAGTGATTCGAGTTCGTTTGCCATCCCATTTTCTTTAACGAACGATAACTTTTTCAGAAAATAACACGTGCCCTGATCCCGGCCGAAACCACTCGAATTACATTTCGACACCCGCCGACATGATCGCCACGATGCACAGAGCACCCTCGTAAATTTTCGGGCAAATCGGACGACGTTGTATTTTTTCACAACCAGGACCGAAACCGTAGGGCGAACAAAATGGTCAAATGCGAAGTGAAATTTTTTGGCTCGAAATTTTACGAGCTTTTGCAGAACTTCTAGGCAATCATATCGGCAGGTGACACGAAGTGATTCGAGTTCGTTTGCCATCCCATTTTCTTTAACGAACGATAACTTTTTCAGAAAATAACACGTGCCCTGATCCCGGCCGAAACCACTCGAATTACATTTCGACACACGCCGACATGATCGCCACGATGCACAGAGCACCCTCGTAAATTTTCGGGCAAATCGGACGACGTTGTATTTTTTCACAACTGGGACCGAAACCCTAGGCCGAACAAAATGGTCTGATGCGAAGTGAAATTGGTTGGCTCGAAATTTTACGAGCTTGTGCAGAACTTCTAGGCAATCATATCGGCAGGTGACACGAAGTGATTCGAGTTCGTTTGCCCTCCCATTTTCTTTAACGAACGATAACTTTTTCTGAAAATAACACGTGCCCTGATCCCGGCCGAAACCACTTGAATTACATTTCGACACCCGCCGACATGATCGCCACGATGCACAGAGCACCGTCGTAAATTTTCCGGAAAATCGAACGACGTATTTTTTCACAACCAGGACCGAAACCCTAGGCCGAACAAAATGGTCAAATGCGAAGTGAAATTTTTTGGCTCGAAATTTTACGAGCTTGTGTAGAACTTCTAGGCAATCATATCGGCATGTGACACGAAGTGATTCGAGTTCGTTTGCCATCCCATTTTCTTTAACGAACGATAACTTTTTCAGAAAATAACACGTGCCCTGATCCCGGCCGAAACCACTCGAATTACATTTCGACACCCGCCGACATGATCGCCACGATGCACAGAGCACCCTCGTAAATTTTCGGGCAAATCGGACGACGTTGTATTTTTTCACAACTGGGACCGAAACCCTAGGCCGAACAAAATGGTCAAATGCGAAGTGAAATTTTTTGGCTCGAAATTTTACGAGCTTGTGCAGAACTTCTAGGCAATCATATCGGCAGGTGACACGAAGTGATTCGAGTTCGTTTGCCCTCCCATTTTCTTTAACGAACGATAACTTTTTCAGAAAATAACACGTGCCCTAATCCCGGCCGAAACCACTCGAATTACATTTCGACACCCGCCGACATGATCGCCACGATGCATAGAGCACCCTCGTAAATTTTCGGGCAAATCGGACGACGTTGTATTTTTTCACAACTGGGACCGAAACCCTAGGCCGAACAAAATGGTCGGATGCGAAGTGAAATTGTTTGGTTACAAATTTTACGAGCT
Source organism: Corylus avellana (assembly GCF_965113065.1). Lineage (NCBI taxonomy): Eukaryota > Viridiplantae > Streptophyta > Magnoliopsida > Fagales > Betulaceae > Corylus > Corylus avellana. Next base: position 13,596,287 of record NC_142494.1, read on the forward strand.
TGTGTAGAACTTCTAGGCAATCATATCGGCAGGCGACACGAAGTGATTCGAGTTCGTTTGCCCTCCCATTTTCTTTAACGAACGATAACTTTTTCAGAAAATAACACGTGCCCTAATCCCGGCCGAAACCACTCGAATTACATTTCGACACCCGCCGACATGATCGCCACGATGCACAGAGCACCCTCGTAAATTTTCGGGCAAATCGGACGACGTTGTATTTTTTCACAACTGGGACCGAAACCCTAGGCCGAACAAAATGGTCTGATGCGAAGTGAAATTGGTTGGCTCGAAATTTTACGAGCTTGTGCAGAACTTCTAGGCAATCATATCGGCAGGTGACACGAAGTGATTCGAGTTCGTTTGCCCTCCCATTTTCTTTAACGAACGATAACTTTTTCAGAAAATAACACGTGCCCTGATCCCGGCCGAAACCACTTGAATTACATTTCGACACCCGCCGACATGATCGCCACGATGCACAGAGCACCGTCGTAAATTTTCCGGAAAATCGGACGACGTATTTTTTCACAACCAGGACCGAAACCCTAGGCCGAACAAAATGGTCAAATGCGAAGTGAAATTTTTTGGCTCGAAATTTTACGAGCTTGTGTAGAACTTCTAGGCAATCATATCGGCAGGTGACACGAAGTGATTCGAGTTCGTTTGCCATCCCATTTTCTTTAACGAACGATAACTTTTTCAGAAAATAACACGTGCCCTGATCCCGGCCGAAACCACTCGAATTACATTTCGACACCCGCCGACATGATCGCCACGATGCACAGAGCACCCTCGTAAATTTTCGGGCAAATCGGACGACGTTGTATTTTTTCACAACTGGGACCGAAACCCTAGGCCGAACAAAATGGTCAAATGCGAAGTGAAATTTTTTGGCTCGAAATTTTACGAGCTTGTGCAGAACTTCTAGGCAATCATATCGGCAGGTGACACGAAGTGATTCGAGTTCGTTTGCCCTCCCATTTTCTTTAACGAACGATAACTTTTTCAGAAAATAACACGTGCCCTAATCCCGGCCGAAACCACTCGAATTACATTTCGACACCCGCCGACATGATCGCCACGATGCATAGAGCACCCTCGTAAATTTTCGGGCAAATCGGACGACGTTGTATTTTTTCACAACTGGGACCGAAACCCTAGGCCGAACAAAATGGTCGGATGCGAAGTGAAATTGTTTGGTTAGAAATTTTACGAGCTTGTGTAGAACTTCTAGGCAATCATATCGGCAGGCGACACGAAGTGATTCGAGTTCGTTTGCCCTCCCATTTTCTTTAACGAACGATAACTTTTTCAGAAAATAACACGTGCCCTAATCCCGGCCGAAACCACTCGAATTACATTTCGACACCCGCCGACATGATCGCCACGATGCACAGAGAACCCTCGTAAATCTTCGGGCAAATCGGACGACGTTGTATTTTTTCACAACTGGGACCGAAACCCTAGGCCGAACAAAATGGTCTGATGCGAAGTGAAATTGGTTGGCTCGAAATTTTACGAGCTTGTGCAGAACTTCTAGGCAATCATATCGGCAGGTGACACGAAGTGATTCGAGTTCGTTTGCCCTCCCATTTTCTTTAACGAACGATAACTTTTTCAGAAAATAACACGTGCCCTGATCCCGGCCGAAACCACTTGAATTACATTTCGACACCCGCCGACATGATCGCCACGATGCACAGAGCACCGTCGTAAATTTTCCGGAAAATCGGACGACGTATTTTTTCACAACCAGGACCGAAACCCTAGGCCGAACAAAATGGTCAAATGCGAAGTGAAATTTTTTGGCTCGAAATTTTACGAGCTTGTGTAGAACTTCTAGGCAATCATATCGGCAGGTGACACGAAGTGATTCGAGTTCGTTTGCCATCCCATTTTCTTTAACGAACGATAACTTTTTCAGAAAATAACACGTGCCCTGATCCCGGCCGAAACCACTCGAATTACATTTCGACACCCGCCGACATGATCGCCACGATGCACAGAGCACCCTCGTAAATTTTCGGGCAAATCGGACGACGTTGTATTTTTTCACAACTGGGACCGAAACCCTAGGCCGAACAAAATGGTCAAATGCGAAGTGAAATTTTTTGGCTCGAAATTTTACGAGCTTGTGCAGAACTTCTAGGCAATCATATCGGCAGGTGACACGAAGTGATTCGAGTTCGTTTGCCCTCCCATTTTCTTTAACGAACGATAACTTTTTCAGAAAATAACACGTGCCCTAATCCCGGCCGAAACCACTCGAATTACATTTCGACACCCGCCGACATGATCGCCACGATGCATAGAGCACCCTCGTAAATTTTCGGGCAAATCGGACGACGTTGTATTTTTTCACAACTGGGACCGAAACCCTAGGCCGAACAAAATGGTCGGATGCGAAGTGAAATTGTTTGGTTAGAAATTTTACGAGCTTGTGTAGAACTTCTAGGCAATCATATCGGCAGGCGACACGAAGTGATTCGAGTTCGTTTGCCCTCCCATTTTCTTTAACGAACGATAACTTTTTCAGAAAATAACACGTGCCCTAATCCCGGCCGAAACCACTCGAATTACATTTCGACACCCGCCGACATGATCGCCACGATGCACAGAGAACCCTCGTAAATCTTCGGGCAAATCGGACGACGTTGTATTTTTTCTCAACTGGGACCGAAACCCTAGGCCGAACAAAATGGTCTGATGCGAAGTGAAATTGGTTGGCTCGAAATTTTACGAGCTTGTGCAGAACTTCTAGGCAATCATATCGGCAGGTGACACGAAGTGATTCGAGTTCGTTTGCCCTCCCATTTTCTTTAACGAACGATAACTTTTTCAGAAAATAACACGTGCCCTGATCCCGGCCGAAACCACTTGAATTACATTTCGACACCCGCCGACATGATCGCCACGATGCACAGAGCACCCTCGTAAATTTTCCGGAAAATCGGACGACGTATTTTTTCACAACCAGGACCGAAACCCTAGGCCGAACAAAATGGTCAAATGCGAAGTGAAATTTTTTGGCTCGAAATTTTACGAGCTTGTGCAGAACTTCTAGGCAATCATATCGGCAGGTGACACGAAGTGATTCGAGTTCGTTTGCCCTCCCATTTTCTTTAACGAACGATAACTTTTTCAAAAAATAACACGTGCCCTGATCCCGGCCGAAACCACTCGAATTGCATTTCGACACCCGCCGACATGATCGCGACGATGCACATAGCACCCTCGTAAATTTTAGGGCAAATCGGACGACGTTGTATTTTTTCACAACCAGGACCGAAACCCTAGGCCGAACAAAATGGTCAAATGCGAAGTGAAATTTTTTGGCTCGAAATTTTACGAGCTTGTGCAGAACTTTTAGGCAATCATATCGGCAGGTGACACGAAGTGATTCGAGTTCGTTTGCCTTCCCATTTTCTTTAACGAACGATAACTTTTTGAAAAAATAACACGTGCCCCGATCCCGGCCGAAACCACACGAATTACATTTTGACACCCGCCGACATGATCGCCACGACGCACAGATCACCCTCGTAAATTTTCGGGCAAATCGGACGACGTTGTATTTTTTCACAACCAGGACCGAAATCCTAGGCCGAACAAAATGGTCAAATGCGAAGTGAAATTGTTTGGCTCGAAATTTTACGAGCTTGTGCAGAACTTCTAGGCAATCATATCGGCAGGTGACACGAAGTGATTCGAGTTCGTTTGCCTTCCCATTTTCTTTAACGAACGATAACTTGTTGAAAAAATAACACGTGCCCCGATCCCGGCCGAAACCACTCGAATTACATTTCGACACCCGCCGACATGATCGCCACGATGCACAGAGCACCCTCGTAAATTTTCGGGCAAATCGGACGACGTTGTATTTTTTCACAACTGGGACCGAAACCCTAGGCCGAACAAAATGGTCGGATGCGAAGTGAAATTGGTTGGCTCGAAATTTTACGAGCTTCTGTAGAACTTCTAGGAAATCATATCGGTAGGTGACACGAAGTGATTCGAGTTCGTTTGCCCCTCCTTTTTCCTTGACGAACGATAACTTTTTTTGAAAATAACGAGTGCTGCGATCTCGGCCGAAACGACTCGAATTACACTTCGACACCCGCTGACATGATCGCCACGATGCACAGAGCACCCTCGTAAATTTTCGGGCAAATCGGACGACGTTGTATTTTTTCACAACCAGGACCGAAACCTTAGGCCGAACAAAATGGTCGGATGCGAAGTGAAATTGTTTGGTTCGAAATTTTACGAGCTTGTGCAGAACTTCTAGGCAACATATCGGCAGGTGACACGAAGTGATTTGAGTTCGTTTGCCCCCCGATTTTCTTTAACGAACGATAACTTTTTTTGAAAATAACACGTGCCCGATCCCGGCCGAAACGACTTGAATTACATTTCGACACCCGCCGACATGATCGCCACGATGCACAGAGCACCCTCATAAATTTTCGGGCAAATCGGACGACGTTGTATTTTTTCACAACCAGCACCGAAACCCTAGGCCGAACAAAATGGTCGGATGCGAAGTGAAATTGTTTGGCTCGAAATTTTACGAGCTTGTGCAGAACTTCTAGGCAATCATATCTGCAGGTGAGACGAAGTGATTCGAGTTCGTTTTCCCCCCCATTTTCTTTAACGAACAATAACTTTTTCTGAAAATAACATGTGCCCCGATCCCGGCCGAAACGACTCGAATTACATTTCGACACCCGCCGACATGATCGCCACGATGCACAGAGCACCCTCGTAAATTTTCGGGCAAATCGGACGACGTTGTATTTTTTCACAACCAGGACCGAAACCCTAGGCCGAACAAAATGGTCAAATGCGAAGTGAACTTGTTTGGCTCGAAATTTTACGAGCTTGTGCAGAACTTCTAGGCAATCATATCGGCAGGTGACACGAAGTGATTCGAGTTCGTTTGCCTTCCCATTTTCTTTAACGAACGATAACTTTTTGAAAAAATAACACGTGCCCCGATCCCGGCCGAAACCACTCGAATTACAATTCGACACCCGCCGACATGATCGCCACGATGCACAGAGCACCCTCGTAAATTTTCGGGCAAATCGGACGACGTTGTATTTTTTCACAACTGGGACCGAAACCGTAGGCCGAACAAAATGGTCTGATGCGAAGTGAAATTAGTTGGCTCGAAATTTTACGAGCTTGTGCAGAACTTCTATGCAATCATATCGGCAGGTGACACGAAGTGATTCGAGTTCGTTTGCCCTCCCATTTTCTTTAACGAACGATGACTTTTCAAAAAATAACACGTGCCCTGATCCCGCCCGAAACCACTCGAATTACATTTCGACACCCGCCGACATGATCGCCACGATGCACAGAGCACCCTCGTAAATTTTCGGGCAAATCGGACGACGTTGTATTTTTTCACAACTGGGACCGAAATCCTAGGCCGAACAAAATGGTCGGATGCGAAGTGAAATTGGTTGGCTCGAAATTTTACGAGCTTCTGTAGAACTTCTAGGAAATCATATCGGTAGGTGACACGAAGTGATTCGAGTTCGTTTGCCCCTCCTTTTTCCTTGACGAACGATAACTTTTTTTGAAAATAACGAGTGCTGCGATCTCGGCCGAAACGACTCGAATTACACTTCGACACCCGCTGACATGATCGCCACGATGCACAGAGCACCCTCGTAAATTTTCGGGCAAATCGGACGACGTTGTATTTTTTCACAACCAGGACCGAAACCCTAGGCCGAACAAAATGGTCGGATGCGAAGTGAAATTGTTTGGTTCGAAATTTTACGAGCTTGTGCAGAACTTCTAGGCAACATATCGGCAGGTGACACGAAGTGATTTGAGTTCGTTTGCCCCCCGATTTTCTTTAACGAACGATAACTTTTTCTGAAAATAACACGTGCCCGATCCCGGCCGAAACGACTTGAATTACATTTCGACACCCGCCGACATGATCGCCACGATGCACAGAGCACCCTCATAAATTTTCGGGCAAATCGGACGACGTTGTATTTTTTCACAACCAGCACCGAAACCCTAGGCCGAACAAAATGGTCGGATGCGAAGTGAAATTGTTTGGCTCGAAATTTTACGAGCTTGTGCAGAACTTCTAGGCAATCATATCTGCAGGTGAGACGAAGTGATTCGAGTTCGTTTTCCCCCCCATTTTCTTTAACGAACAATAACTTTTTCTGAAAATAACATGTGCCCCGATCCCGGCCGAAACGACTCGAATTACATTTCGACACCCGCCGACATGATCGCCACGATGCACAGAGCACCCTCGTAAATTTTCGGGCAAATCGGACGACGTTGTATTTTTTCACAACCAGGACCGAAACCCTAGGCCGAACAAAATGGTCAAATGCGAAGTGAACTTGTTTGGCTCGAAATTTTACGAGCTTGTGCAGAACTTCTAGGCAATCATATCGGCAGGTGACACGAAGTGATTCGAGTTCGTTTGCCTTCCCATTTTCTTTAACGAACGATAACTTTTTGAAAAAATAACACGTGCCCCGATCCCGGCCGAAACCACTCGAATTACCATTCGACACCCGCCGACATGATCGCCACGATGCACAGAGCACCCTCGTAAATTTTCGGGCAAATCGGACGACGTTGTATTTTTTCACAACTGGGACCGAAACCCTAGGCCGAACAAAATGGTCTGATGCGAAGTGAAATTAGTTGGCTCGAAATTTTACGAGCTTGTGCAGAACTTCTATGCAATCATATCGGCAGGTGACACGAAGTGATTCGAGTTCGTTTGCCCTCCCATTTTCTTTAACGAACGATGACTTTTCAAAAAATAACACGTGCCCTGATCCCGGCCGAAACCACTCGAATTACATTTCGACACCCGCCGACATGATCGCCACGATGCACAGAGCACCCTCGTAAATTTTCGGGCAAATCGGACGACGTTGTATTTTTTCACAACTGGGACCGAAATCCTAGGCCGAACAAAATGGTCGGATGCGAAGTGAAATTGGTTGGCTCGAAATTTTACGAGCTTCTGTAGAACTTCTAGGAAATCATATCGGTAGGTGACACGAAGTGATTCGAGTTCGTTTGCCCCTCCTTTTTCCTTAACGAACGATAACTTTTTTTGAAAATAACGAGTGCTGCGATCTCGGCCGAAACGACTCGAATTACACTTCGACACCCGCTGACATGATCGCCACGATGCACAGAGCACCCTCGTAAATTTTCGGGCAAATCGGACGACGTTGTATTTTTTCACAACCAGGACCGAAACCCTAGGCCGAACAAAATGGTCGGATGCGAAGTGAAATTGTTTGGTTCGAAATTTTACGAGCTTGTGCAGAACTTCTAGGCAACATATCGGCAGGTGACACGAAGTGATTTGAGTTCGTTTGCCCCCCGATTTTCTTTAACGAACGATAACTTTTTCTGAAAATAACACGTGCCCGATCCCGGCCGAAACGACTTGAATTACATTTCGACACCCGCCGACATGATCGCCACGATGCACAGAGCACCCTCATAAATTTTCGGGCAAATCGGACGACGTTGTATTTTTTCACAACCAGCACCGAAACCCTAGGCCGAACAAAATGGTCGGATGCGAAGTGAAATTGTTTGGCTCGAAATTTTACGAGCTTGTGCAGAACTTCTAGGCAATCATATCTGCAGGTGAGACGAAGTGATTCGAGTTCGTTTTCCCCCCCATTTTCTTTAACGAACAATAACTTTTTCTGAAAATAACATGTGCCCCGATCCCGGCCGAAACGACTCGAATTACATTTCGACACCCGCCGACATGATCGCCACGATGCACAGAGCACCCTCGTAAATTTTCGGGCAAATCGGACGACGTTGTATTTTTTCACAACTGGGACCGAAACCCTAGGCCGAACAAAATGGTCTGATGCGAAGTGAAATTAGTTGGCTCGAAATTTTACGAGCTTGTGCAGAACTTCTATGCAATCATATCGGCAGGTGACACGAAGTGATTCGAGTTCGTTTGCCCTCCCATTTTCTTTAACGAACGATGACTTTTCAAAAAATAACACGTGCCCTGATCCCGGCCGAAACCACTCGAAGTACATTTCGACACCCGCCGACATGATCGCGACGATGCACAGAGCACCCTCGTAAATTTTCGGGCAAATCGGACGACGTTGTATTTTTTCACAACCAGGACCGAAACCCTAGGCCGAACAAAATGGTCAAATGCGAAGTTAAATTTTTTGGCTCGAAATTTTACGAGCTTGTGCAGAACTTCTAGGCAATCATATCGGCAGGTGACACGAAGTGATTCGAGTTCGTTTGCCCTCCCATTTTCTTTAACGAACGATAACTTTTTCAGAAAATAACACGTGCCCTGATCCCGGCCGAAACCACTCGAATTACATTTCGACACCAGCCGACATGATCGCCACGATGCACAGAGCACCCTCGTAAATTTTCGGGCAAATCGGACGACGTTGTATTTTTTCACAACCAGGACCGAAACCCTAGGCCGAACAAAATGGTCAAATGCGAAGTGAAATTGTTTGGCTCGAAATTTTACGAGCTTGTGCAGAACTTCTAGGCAATCATATCGGCAGGTGACACGAAGGGATTCGAGTTCGTTTGCCCTCCCATTTTCTTTAACGAACGATAACTTTTTGAAAAAATAACACGTGCCCCGATCCCGGCCGAAACCACTCGAATTACATTTCGACACCCGCCGACATGATCGCCACGATGCACAGAGCACCCTCGCAAATTTTCGGGCAAATCGGACGACGTTGTATTTTTTCACAACCAGGACCGAAATCCTAGGCCGAACAAAATGGTCAAATGCGAAGTGAAATTGTTTGGCTCGAAATTTTACGAGCTTGTGCAGAACTTCTAGGCAATCATATCGGCAGGTGACACGAAGTGATTCGAGTTCGTTTGCCCTCCCATTTTCTTTAACGAAGGATAACTTTTTCTGAAAATAACGAGTGCCGCGATCCCGGCCGAAACCACTCGAATTACATTTCGACACCCACCGACATGATCGCCACGATGCACAGAGAACCCTCGTAAATTTTCGGGCAAATCGGACGACGTTGTATTTTTTCACAACCAGGACCGAAACCCTAGGCCGAACAAAATGGTCTGATGCGAAGTGAAATTAGTTGGCTCGAAATTTTACGAGCTTGTGCAGAACTTCTATGCAATCATATCGGCAGGTGACACGAAGTGATTCGAGTTCGTTTGCCCTCCCATTTTCTTTAACGAACGATGACTTTTCAAAAAATAACACGTGCCCTGATCCCGGCCGAAACCACTCGAATTACATTTCGACACCCGCCGACATGATCGCGACGATGCACAGAGCACCCTCGTAAATTTTCGGGCAAATCGGACGACGTTGTATTTTTTCACAACCAGGACCGAAACCCTAGGCCGAACAAAATGGTCAAATGCGAAGTTAAATTTTTTGGCTCGAAATTTTACGAGCTTGTGCAGAACTTCTAGGCAATCATATCGGCAGGTGACACGAAGTGATTCGAGTTCGTTTGCCCTCCCATTTTCTTTAACGAACGATAACTTTTTCAAAAAATAACACGTGCCCTGATCCCGGCCGAAACCACTCGAATTACATTTTGACACCCGCCGACATGATCGCCACGACGCACAGATCACCCTCGTAAATTTTCGGGCAAATCGGACGACGTTGTATTTTTTCACAACCAGGACCGAAATCCTAGGCCGAACAAAATGGTCAAATGCGAAGTGAAATTTTTTGGCTCGAAATTTTACGAGCTTGTGCAGAACTTCTAGGCAATCATATCGGCAGGTGACACGAAGTGATTCGAGTTCGTTTGCCCTCCCATTTTCTTTAACGAAGGATAACTTTTTCTGAAAATAACGAGTGCCGCGATCCCGGCCGAAACCACTCGAATTACATTTCGACACCCACCGACATGATCGCCACGATGCACAGAGAACCCTCGTAAATTTTCGGGCAAATCGGACGACGTTGTATTTTTTCACAACCAGGACCGAAACCATAGGCCGAACAAAATGGTCAAATGCGAAGTGAAATTGTTTGGCTCGAAATTTTACGAGCTTGTGCAGAACTTCTATGCAATCATATCGGCAGGTGACACGAAGTGATTCGAGTTCGTTTGCCCTCCCATTTTCTTTAACGAACGATGACTTTTCAGAAAATAACACGTGCCCTGATCCCGGCCGAAACCACTCGAATTACATTTCGACACCCGCCGACATGATCGCGACGATGCACAGAGCACCCTCGTAAATTTTCGGGCAAATCGGACGACGTTGTATTTTTTCACAACCAGGACCGAAACCCTAGGCCGAACAAAATGGTCGGATGCGAAGTTAAATTGTTTGGCTCGAAATTTTACGAGCTTGTGCAGAACTTCTAGGCAATCATATCGGCAGGTGAGACGAAGTGATTCGAGTTCGTTTTCCCCCCCATTTTCTTTAACGAACGATAACTTTTTCTGAAAATAACATGTGCCCCGATCCCGGCCGAAACGACTCGAATTACATTTCGACACCCGCCGACATGATCGCCACGATGCACAGAGCACCCTCGTAAATTTTCGGGCAAATCGGACGAGGTTGTATTTTTTCACAACCAGGACCGAAACCCTAGGCCGAACAAAATTGTCAAATGCGAAGTGAAATTGTTTGGCTCGAAATTTTACGAGCTTGTGCAGAACTTCTAGGCAATCATATCGGCAGGTGACACGAAGTGATTTGAGTTCGTTTGCCCCCCGATTTTCTTTAACGAACGATAACTTTTTCTGAAAATAACACGTGCCCCGATCCCGGCCGAAACGACTTGAATTACATTTCGACACCCGCCGACATGATCGCCACGATGCACAGAGCACCCTCGTAAATTTTCGGGCAAATCGGACGACGTTGTATTTTTTCACAACTGGGACCGAAATCCTAGGCCGAACAAAATGGTCAAATGCGAAGTGAAATTGTTTGGCTCGAAATTTTACGAGCTTGTGCAGAACTTCTAGGCAATCATATCGGCAGGTGACACGAAGTGATTCGAGTTCGTTTGCCCCTCCTTTTTCCTTGACGAACGATAACTTTTTTTGAAAATAACGAGTGCTGCGATCCCGGCCGAAACGACTCGAATTACACTTCGACACCCGCTGACATGATCGCCACGATGCACAGAGCACCCTCGTAAATTTTCGGGCAAATCGGACGACGTTGTATTTTTTCACAACCAGGACCGAAACCCTAAGCCGAAGAAAATGGCCGGATGCGAAGTGAAATTGTTTGGTTCGAAATTTTACGAGCTTGTGCAGAACTTCTAGGCAATCATATCGGTAGGTGACACGAAGTGATTCGAGTTCGTTTGCCCTCCCATTTTCTTTAACGAACGATAACTTTTTCAGAAAAAAACACGTGCCTGGATCCCAGCCGAAACCACTCGAATTACATTTCGACACCCGCCGACATGATCGCCACGATGCACAGAGCACCCTCGTAAAATGTTCGGGCAAATCGGACGACGTTGTATTTTTTCACAACCAGGACCGAAACCCTAGGCCGAACAAAATTGTCAAATGCGAAGTGAAATTGTTTGGCTCGAAATTTTACGAGCTTGTGCAGAACTTCTAGGCAATCATATCGGTAGGTGACACGAAGTGATTCGAGTTCGTTTGCCCTCCCATTTTCTTTAACGAACGATAACTTTTTCAGAAAATAACACGTGCCTGGATCCCAGCCGAAACCACTCGAATTACATTTCGACACCCGCCGACATGATCGCCACGATGCACAGAGCACCCTCGTAAATTTTCGGGCAAATCGGACGACGTTGTATTTTTTCACAACCAGGACCGAAACCCTAGGCCGAACAAAATGGTCAAATGCGAAGTGAAATTGTTTGGCTCGAAATTTTACGAGCTTGTGCAGAACTTCTAGGCAATCATATCGGCAGGTGAGACGAAGTGATTCGAGTTCGTTTCCCCCCCCCCCATTTTCTTTAACGAACGATAACTTTTTCTGAAAATAACACGTGCCCCGATCCCGGCCGAAACGACTTGAATTACATTTCGACACCCGCCGACATGATCGCCACGATGCACAGAGCACCCTCGTAAAATGTTCGGGCAAATCGGACGACGTTGTATTTTTTCACAACCAGGACCGAAACCCTAGGCCGAACAAAATGGTCAAATGCGAAGTGAAATTGTTTGGCTCGAAATTTTACGAGCTTGTGCAGAACTTCTAGGCAATCATATCGGCAGGTGACACGAAGTGATTTCAGTTCGTTTGCCCCCCGATTTTCTTTAACGAACGATAACTTTTTCTGAAAATAACACGTGCCCCGATCCCGGCCGAAACGACTTGAATTACATTTCGACACCCGCCGACATGATCGCCACGATGCACAGAGAACCCTCATAAATTTTCGGGCAAATCGGACGACGTTGTATTTTTTCACAACCAGGACCGAAACCGTAGGCCGAACAGAAGGGTCAAATGCGAAGTGAAATTGTTTGGCTCGAAATTTTACGAGCTTGTGCAGAACTTCTAGGCAATCATATCGGCAGGTGACACGAAGTGATTCGAGTTCGTTTGCCATCCCATTATCTTTAACGAACGATAACTTTTTGAAAAAATAACACATGCCCCGATCCCGGCCGAAACCACTCGAATTACATTTCGACACCCGCCGACATGATCGCCACGATGCACAGAGCACCCTCGTAAATTTTCGGGCAAATCGGACGACGTTGTATTTTTTCACAACTGGGACCGAAACCCTAGGCCCAACAAAATGGTCGGATACGAAGTGAAATTGGTTGGCTCGAAATTTTACGAGCTTGTGCAGAACTTCTAGGCAATCATATCGGCAGGTGACACGAAGTGATTCGAGTTCGTTTGCCCCTCCTTTTTCCTTGACGAACGATAACTTTTTTCGTAAGTAACGAGTGCTGCGATCCCGGCCGAAACGACTCGAATTACACTTCGACACCCGCTGACATGATCGCCACGATGCACAGAGCACCCTCATAAATTTTTGGGCAAATCGGACGATGTTGTATTTTTTCACAACCAGCACCGAAACCCTAGGCCGAACAAAATGGTCGGATGCGAAGTGAAATTGGTTGGCTCGAAATTTTACGAGCTTGTGCAGAACTTCTAGGCAATCATATCGGCAGGTGACACGAAGTGATTCGAGTTCATTTGCCCTCCCATTTTCTTTAACGAACGATAACTTTTTCAGAAAATAACACGTGCCTGGATCCCAGCCGAAACCACTCGAATTACATTTCGACACCCGCCGACATGATCGCCACGATGCACAGAGCACCCTCGTAAATTTTCGGACAAATCGGACGACGTTGTATTTTTTCACAACCAGGACCGAAACCCTAGGCCGAACAAACTGGTCAAATGCGAAGTGAAATTGTATGGCTCGAAATTTTACGAGCTTGTGCAGAACTTCTAGGCAATCATATCGGCAGGTGACACGAAGTGATTCGAGTGCGTTTGCCCTCCCATTTTCTTTAACGAACGATAACTTTTTGAAAAAATAACACGTGCCCCGATCCCGGCCGAAACCACTCGAATTACATTTCGACACCCGCCGACATGATCGCCACGATGCACAGAGCACCCTCGTAAATTTTCGGGCAAATCGGACGACGTTGTTTTTTTTCACAACCAGGACCGAAACCTTAGGCCGAACAAAATGGTCGGATGCGAAGTGAAATTGTTTGGTTTGAAATTTTACGAGCTTGTGCAGAACTTCTAGGCAATCATATCGGCAGGTGACACGAAGTGATTCGAGTGCGTTTGCCCTCCCATTTTCTTTAACGAACGATAACTTTTTCTGAAAATAACACGTGCCCCGATCCCGGCCGAAACCACTCGAATTACATTTCGACACCCGCCAACATGATCGCCACGATGCACAGAGCACCCTCGTAAATTTTCGAGCAAATCGGACGACGTTGTATTTTTTCACAACCAGGGCCGAAACCTTAGGCCGAACAAAATGGTCGGATGCGAAGTGAAATTGTTTGGTTTGAAATTTTACGAGCTTGTGCAGAACTTCTAGGCAATCATATCGGCAGGTGACACGAAGTGATTTGAGTTCGTTCGCCCCCCGATTTTCTTTAACGAACGATAACTTTTTCTGAAAATAACACATGCCCCGATCCCGGCCGAAACGACTTGAATTACATTTCGACACCCGCCGACATGATCGCCACGATGCACAGAGCACCCTCGTAAATTTTCGGGCAAATCGGACGACGTTGTATTTTTTCACAACCAGCACCGAAACCCTACGCCGAACAAAATGGTCGGATGCGAAGTGAAATTGTTTGGCTCGAAATTTTACGAGCTTGTGCAGAACTTCTAGGCAATCATATCGGCAGGTGAGACGAAGTGATTCGAGTTCGTTTTCCCCCCCATTTTCTTTAACGAACAATAACTTTTTCTGAAAATAACATGTGCCCCGATCCCGGCCGAAACGACTCGAATTACATTTCGACACCAGCCGACATGATCGCCACGATGCACAGAGCACCCTCGTAAATTTTCGGGCAAATCGGACGACGTTGTATTTTTTCACAACTGGGACCGAAACCCTAGGCCGAACAAAATGGTCGGATGCGAAGTGAAATTGTTTGGTTAGAAATTTTACGAGCTTGTGTAGAACTTCTAGGCAATCATATCGGCAGGCGACACGAAGTGATTCGAGCTCGTTTGCCCTCCCATTTTCTTTACCGAACGATAACTTTTTCTGAAAATAACGAGTGCCGCGATCCCGGCCGAAACCACTCGAATTACATTTCGACACCCACCGACATGATCGCCACGATGGACAGAGAACCCTCGTAAATTTTCGGGCAAATCGGACGACGTTGTATTTTTTCACAACTGGGACCGAAACCCTAGGCCGAACAAAATGGTCTGATGCGAAGTGAAATTGGTTGGCTCGAAATTTTACGAGCTTGTGCAGAACTTCTTGGCAATCATATCGGCAGGTGACACGAAGTGATTCGAGTTCGTTTGCCCTCCCATTTTCTTTAACGAACGATAACTTTTTCAGAAAATAACACGTGCCCTGATCCCGGCCGAAACCACTTGAATTACATTTCGACACCCGCCGACATGATCGCCACGATGCACAGAGCACCCTCGTAAATTTTCCGGAAAATCGGACGACGTATTTTTTCACAACCAGGACCGAAACCCTAGGCCGAACAAAATGGTCAAATGCGAAGTGAAATTTTTTGGCTCGAAATTTTACGAGCTTGTGCAGAACTTCTAGGCAATCATATCGGCAGGTGACACGAAGTGATTCGAGTTCGTTTGCCCTCCCATTTTCTTTAACGAACGATAACTTTTTCAAAAAATAACACGTGCCCTGATCCCGGCCGAAACCACTCGAATTACATTTCGACACCCGCCGACATGATCGCGACGATGCACATAGCACCCTCGTAAATTTTAGGGCAAATCGGACGACGTTGTATTTTTTCACAACCAGGACCGAAACCCTAGGCCGAACAAAATGGTCAAATGCGAAGTGAAATTTTTTGGCTCGAAATTTTACGAGCTTGTGCAGAACTTTTAGGCAATCATATCGGCAGGTGACACGAAGTGATTCGAGTTCGTTTGCCTTCCCATTTTCTTTAACGAACGATAACTTTTTGAAAAAATAACACGTGCCCCGATCCCGGCCGAAACCACTCGAATTACATTTCGACACCCGCCGACATGATCGCCACGACGCACAGATCACCCTCGTAAATTTTCGGACAAATCGGACGACGTTGTATTTTTTCACAACCAGGACCGAAATCCTAGGCCGAACAAAATGGTCAAATGCGAAGTGAAATTGTTTGGCTCGAAATTTTACGAGCTTGTGCAGAACTTCTAGGCAATCATATCGGCAGGTGACACGAAGTGATTCGAGTTCGTTTGCCTTCCCATTTTCTTTAACGAACGATAACTTTTTGAAAAAATAACACGTGCCCCGATCCCGGCCGAAACCACTCGAATTACATTTCGACACCCGCCGACATGATCGCCACGATGCACAGAGCACCCTCGTAAATTTTCGGGCAAATCGGACGACGTTGTATTTTTTCACAACTGGGACCGAAACCCTAGGCCGAACAAAATGGTCGGATGCGAAGTGAAATTGGTTGGCTCGAAATTTTACGAGCTTCTGTAGAACTTCTAGGAAATCATATCGGCAGGTGACACGAAGTGATTCGAGTTCGTTTGCCCCTCCTTTTTCCTTGACGAACGATAACTTTTTTTGAAAATAACGAGTGCTGCGATCTCGGCCGAAACGACTCGAATTACACTTCGACACCCGCTGACATGATCGCCACGATGCACAGAGCACCCTCGTAAATTTTCGGGCAAATCGGACGACGTTGTATTTTTTCACAACCAGGACCGAAACCTTATGCCGAACAAAATGGTCGGATGCGAAGTGAAATTGTTTGGTTCGAAATTTTACGAGCTTGTGCAGAACTTCTAGGCAATCATATCGGCAGGTGACACGAAGTGATTCGAGTTCGTTTGCCCTCCCATTTTCTTTAACGAACGATAACTTTTTCAGAAAGTAAGACGTGCCCTGATCCCGGCCGAAACCACTCGAATTACATTTCGACACCAGCCGACATGATCGCCACGATGCACAGAGCACCCTCGTAAATTTTCGGGCAAATCGGACGACGTTGTATTTTTTCACAACCAGGACCGAAACCCTAGGCCGAACAAAATGGTCAAATGCGAAGTGAAATTGTTTGGCTCGAAATTTTACGAGCTTGTGCAGAACTTCTATGCAATCATATCGGCAGGTGACACGAAGTGATTCGAGTTCGTTTGCCCTCCCATTTTCTTTAACGAATGATGACTTTTCAAAAAATAACACGTGCCCTGATCCCGGCCGAAACCACTCGAATTACATTTCGACACCCGCCGACATGATCGCAACGATGCACAGAGCACCCTCGTAAATTTTCGGGCAAATCGGACGACGTTGTATTTTTTCACAACCAGGACCGAAACCCTAGGCCGAACAAAATGGTGAAATGCGAAGTTAAATTTTTTGGCTTGAAATTTTACGAGCTTGTGCAGAACTTTTAGGCAATCATATCGGCAGGTGACACGAAGTGATTCGAGTTCGTTTGCCTTCCCATTTTCTTTAACGAACGATAACTTTTTGAAAAAATAACACGTGCCCCGATCCCTGCCGAAACCACTCGAATTACATTTCGACACCCGCCGACATGATCGCCACGACGCACAGA
Organism: Corylus avellana; assembly: GCF_965113065.1. Taxonomy (NCBI): domain Eukaryota; kingdom Viridiplantae; phylum Streptophyta; class Magnoliopsida; order Fagales; family Betulaceae; genus Corylus; species Corylus avellana. The sequence goes on from NC_142494.1 coordinate 13,613,584, forward strand.
GCACCCTCGTAAATTTTCGGGCAAATCGGACGACGTTGTATTTTTTCACAACTGGGACCGAAACCCTAGGCCGAACAAAATGGTCGGATGCGAAGTGAAATTGGTTGGCTCGAAATTTTACGAGCTTCTGTAGAACTTCTAGGAAATCATATCGGCAGGTGACACGAAGTGATTCGAGTTCGTTTGCCCCTCCTTTTTCCTTGACGAACGATAACTTTTTTTGAAAATAACGAGTGCTGCGATCTCGGCCGAAACGACTCGAATTACACTTCGACACCCGCTGACATGATCGCCACGATGCACAGAGCACCCTCGTAAATTTTCGGGCAAATCGGACGACGTTGTATTTTTTCACAACCAGGACCGAAACCCTAGGCCGAACAAAATGGTCGGATGCGAAGTGAAATTGTTTGGTTCGAAATTTTACGAGCTTGTGCAGAACTTCTAGGCAATCATATCGGCAGGTGACACGAAGTGATTTGAGTTCGTTTGCCCCCCGATTTTCTTTAACGAACGATAACTTTTTCTGAAAATAACACGTGCCCTATCCCGGCCGAAACGACTTGAATTACATTTCGACACCCGCCGACATGATCGCCACGATGCACAGAGCACCCTCATAAATTTTCGGGCAAATCGGACGACGTTGAATTTTTTCACAACCAGCACCGAAACCCTAGGCCGAACAAAATGGTCGGCTGCGAAGTGAAATTGTTTGGCTCGAAATTTTACGAGCTTGTGCAGAACTTCTAGGCAATCATATCTGCAGGTGAGACGAAGTGATTCGAGTTCGTTTTCCCCCCCCATTTTCTTTAACGAACAATAACTTTTTCTGAAAATAACATGTGCCCCGATCCCGGCCGAAACGACTCGAATTACATTTCGACACCCGCCGACATGATCGCCACGATGCACAGACCACCCTCGTAAATTTTCGGGCAAATCGGAAGACGTTGTATTTTTTCAAAACCAGGACCGAAATCCTAGGCCGAACAAAATGGTCAAATGCGAAGTGAAATTGTTTGGCTCGAAATTTTACGAGCTTGTGCAGAACTTCTAGGCAATCATATCGGCAGGTGACACGAACTGATTCGAGTTCGTTTGCCTTCCCATTTTCTTTAACGAACGATAACTTTTTGAAAAAATAACACGTGCCCCGATCCCGGCCGAAACCACTCGAATTACATTTCGACACCCGCCGACATGATCGCCACGATGCACAGAGCACCCTCGTAAATTTTCGGGCAAATCGGACGACGTTGTATTTTTTCACAACTGGGACCGAAACCCTAGGCCGAACAAAATGGTCGGATGCGAAGTGAAATTGGTTGGCTCGAAATTTTACGAGCTTCTGTAGAACTTCTAGGAAATCATATCGGCAGGTGACACGAAGTGATTCGAGTTCGTTTGCCCCTCCTTTTTCCTTGACGAACGATAACTTTTTTTGAAAATAACGAGTGCTGCGATCTCGGCCGAAACGACTCGAATTACACTTCGACACCCGCTGACATGATCGCCACGATGCACAGAGCACCCTCGTAAATTTTCGGGCAAATCGGACGACGTTGTATTTTTTCACAACCAGGACCGAAACCCTAGGCCGAACAAAATGGTCGGATGCGAAGTGAAATTGTTTGGTTCGAAATTTTACGAGCTTGTGCAGAACTTCTAGGCAATCATATCGGCAGGTGACACGAAGTGATTTGAGTTCGTTTGCCCCCCGATTTTCTTTAACGAACGATAACTTTTTCTGAAAATAACACGTGCCCTATCCCGGCCGAAACGACTTGAATTACATTTCGACACCCGCCGACATGATCGCCACGATGCACAGAGCACCCTCATAAATTTTCGGGCAAATCGGACGACGTTGAATTTTTTCACAACCAGCACCGAAACCCTAGGCCGAACAAAATGGTCGGCTGCGAAGTGAAATTGTTTGGCTCGAAATTTTACGAGCTTGTGCAGAACTTCTAGGCAATCATATCTGCAGGTGAGACGAAGTGATTCGAGTTCGTTTTCCCCCCCCATTTTCTTTAACGAACAATAACTTTTTCTGAAAATAACATGTGCCCCGATCCCGGCCGAAACGACTCGAATTACATTTCGACACCCGCCGACATGATCGCCACGATGCACAGACCACCCTCGTAAATTTTCGGGCAAATCGGAAGACGTTGTATTTTTTCAAAACCAGGACCGAAATCCTAGGCCGAACAAAATGGTCAAATGCGAAGTGAAATTGTTTGGCTCGAAATTTTACGAGCTTGTGCAGAACTTCTAGGCAATCATATCGGCAGGTGACACGAACTGATTCGAGTTCGTTTGCCTTCCCATTTTCTTTAACGAACGATAACTTTTTGAAAAAATAACACGTGCCCCGATCCCGGCCGAAACCACTCGAATTACATTTCGACACCCGCCGACATGATCGCCACGATGCACAGAGCACCCTCGTAAATTTTCGGGCAAATCGGACGACGTTGTATTTTTTCACAACTGGGACCGAAACCCTAGGCCGAACAAAATGGTCGGATGCGAAGTGAAATTGGTTGGCTCGAAATTTTACGAGCTTCTGTAGAACTTCTAGGAAATCATATCGGCAGGTGACACGAAGTGATTCGAGTTCGTTTGCCCCTCCTTTTTCCTTGACGAACGATAACTTTTTTTGAAAATAACGAGTGCTGCGATCTCGGCCGAAACGACTCGAATTACACTTCGACACCCGCTGACATGATCGCCACGATGCACAGAGCACCCTCGTAAATTTTCGGGCAAATCGGACGACGTTGTATTTTTTCACAACCAGGACCGAAACCCTAGGCCGAACAAAATGGTCGGATGCGAAGTGAAATTGTTTGGTTCGAAATTTTACGAGCTTGTGCAGAACTTCTAGGCAATCATATCGGCAGGTGACACGAAGTGATTTGAGTTCGTTTGCCCCCCGATTTTCTTTAACGAACGATAACTTTTTCTGAAAATAACACGTGCCCTATCCCGGCCGAAACGACTTGAATTACATTTCGACACCCGCCGACATGATCGCCACGATGCACAGAGCACCCTCATAAATTTTCGGGCAAATCGGACGACGTTGAATTTTTTCACAACCAGCACCGAAACCCTAGGCCGAACAAAATGGTCGGCTGCGAAGTGAAATTGTTTGGCTCGAAATTTTACGAGCTTGTGCAGAACTTCTAGGCAATCATATCTGCAGGTGAGACGAAGTGATTCGAGTTCGTTTTCCCCCCCCATTTTCTTTAACGAACAATAACTTTTTCTGAAAATAACATGTGCCCCGATCCCGGCCGAAACGACTCGAATTACATTTCGACACCCGCCGACATGATCGCCACGATGCACAGACCACCCTCGTAAATTTTCGGGCAAATCGGACGACGTTGTATTTTTTCACAACCAGGACCGAAATCCTAGGCCGAACAAAATGGTCAAATGCGAAGTGAACTTGTTTGGCTCGAAATTTTACGAGCTTGTGCAGAACTTCTAGGCAATCATATCGGCAGGTGACACGAAGTGATTCGAGTTCGTTTGCCTTCCCATTTTCTTTAACGAACGATAACTTTTTGAAAAAATAACACGTGCCCCGATCCCGGCCGAAACCACTCGAATTACAATTCGACACCCGCCGACATGATCGCCACGATGCACAGAGCACCCTCGTAAATTTTCGGGCAAATCGGACGACGTTGTATTTTTTCACAACTGGGACCGAAACCCTAGGCCGAACAAAATGGTAGGATGCGAAGTGAAATTGGTTGGCTCGAAATTTTACGAGCTTCTGTAGAACTTCTAGGAAATCATATCGGCAGGTGACACGAAGTGATTCGAGTTCGTTTGCCCCTCCTTTTTCCTTGACGAACGATAACTTTTTTTGAAAATAACGAGTGCTGCGATCTCGGCCGAAACGACTCGAATTACACTTCGACACCCGCTGACATGATCGCCACGATGCACAGAGCACCCTCGTAAATTTTCGGGCAAATCGGACGACGTTGTATTTTTTCACAACCAGGACCGAAACCCTAGGCCGAACAAAATGGTCGGATGCGAAGTGAAATTGTTTGGTTCGAAATTTTACGAGCTTGTGCAGAACTTCTAGGCAATCATATCTGCAGGTGAGACGAAGTGATTCAAGTTCGTTTTCCCCCCCATTTTCTTTAACGAACAATAACTTTTTCTGAAAATAACATGTGCCCCGATCCCGGCCGAAACGACTCGAATTACATTTCGACACCCGCCGACATGATCGCCACGATGCACAGACCACCCTCGTAAATTTTCGGGCAAATCGGACGACGTTGTATTTTTTCACAACCAGCACCGAAACCCTAGGCCGAACAAAATGGTCGGCTGCGAAGTGAAATTGTTTGGCTCGAAATTTTACGAGCTTGTGCAGAACTTCTAGGCAATCATATCTGCAGGTGAGACGAAGTGATTCGAGTTCGTTTTCCCCCCCATTTTCTTTAACGAACAATAACTTTTTCTGAAAATAACATGTGCCCCGATCCCGGCCGAAACGACTCGAATTACATTTCGACACCCGCCGACATGATCGCCACGATGCACAGACCACCCTCGTAAATTTTCGGGCAAATCGGACGACGTTGTATTTTTTCAAAACCAGGACCGAAATCCTAGGCCGAACAAAATGGTCAAATGCGAAGTGAACTTGTTTGGCTCGAAATTTTACGAGCTTGTGCAGAACTTCTAGGCAATCATATCGGCAGGTGACACGAAGTGATTCGAGTTCGTTTGCCTTCCCATTTTCTTTAACGAACGATAACTTTTTGAAAAAATAACACGTGCCCCGATCCCGGCCGAAACCACTCGAATTACAATTCGACACCCGCCGACATGATCGCCACGATGCACAGAGCACCCTCGTAAATTTTCGGGCAAATCGGACGACGTTGTATTTTTTCACAACTGGGACCGAAACCCTAGGCCGAACAAAATGGTCTGATGCGAAGTGAAATTAGTTGGCTCGAAATTTTACGAGCTTGTGCAGAACTTCTATGCAATCATATCGGCAGGTGACACGAAGTGATTCGAGTTCGTTTGCCCTCCCATTTTCTTTAACGAACGATGACTTTTCAAAAAATAACACGTGCCCTGATCCCGGCCGAAACCACTCGAATTACATTTCGACACCCGCCGACATGATCGCGACGATGCACAGAGCACCCTCATAAATTTTCGGGCAAATCGGACGACGTTGTATTTTTTCAAAACCAGGACCGAAACCCTAGGCCGAACAAAATGGTCAAATGCGAAGTTAAATTTTTTGGCTCGAAATTTTACGAGCTTGTACAGAACTTCTAGGCAATCATATCGGCAGGTGACACGAACTGATTCGAGTTCGTTTGCCCTCCCATTTTCTTTAACGAACGATAATTTTTTCAGAAAATAACACGTGCCCTGATCCCGGCCGAAACCACTCGAATTACATTTCGACACCAGCCGACATGATCGCCACGATGCACAGAGCACCCTCGTAAATTTTCGGGCAAATCGGACGACGTTGTATTTTTTCACAACCAGGACCGAAACCCTAGGCCGAACAAAATGGTCGGATGCGAAGTGAAATTGTTTGGTTCGAAATTTTACGAGCTTGTGCAGAACTTCTAGGCAATCATATCGGCAGGTGACACGAAGTGATTTGAGTTCGTTTGCCCCCCGATTTTCTTTAACGAACGATAACTTTTTCTGAAAATAACACGTGCCCGATCCCGGGCGAAACGACTTGAATTACATTTCGACACCCGCCGACATGATCGCCACGATGCACAGAGCACCCTCATAAATTTTCGGGCAAATCGGACGACGTTGTATTTTTTCACAACCAGCACCGAAACCCTAGGCCGAACAAAATGGTCGGATGCGAAGTGAAATTGTTTGGCTCGAAATTTTACGAGCTTGTGCAGAACTTCTAGGCAATCATATCTGCAGGTGAGACGAAGTGATTCGAGTTCGTTTTCCCCCCCATTTTCTTTAACGAACAATAACTTTTTCTGAAAATAACATGTGCCCCGATCCCGGCCGAAACGACTCGAATTACATTTCGACACCCGCCGACATGATCGCCACGATGCACAGAGCACCCTCGTAAATTTTCGGGCAAATCGGACGACGTTGTATTTTTTCACAACCAGGACCGAAATCCTAGGCCGAACAAAATGGTCAAATGCGAAGTGAACTTGTTTGGCTCGAAATTTTACGAGCTTGTGCAGAACTTCTAGGCAATCATATCGGCAGGTGACACGAAGTGATTCGAGTTCGTTTGCCTTCCCATTTTCTTTAACGAACGATAACTTTTTGAAAAAATAACACGTGCCCCGATCCCGGCCGAAACCACTCGAATTACAATTCGACACCCGCCGACATGATCGCCACGATGCACAGAGCACCCTCGTAAATTTTCGGGCAAATCGGACGACGTTGTATTTTTTCACAATTTGGACCGAAACCCTAGGCCGAACAAAATGGTCTGATGCGAAGTGAAATTAGTTGGCTCGAAATTTTACGAGCTTGTGCAGAACTTCTAGGCAATCATATCGGCAGGTGACACGAAGTGATTCGAGTTCGTTTGCCCCTCCTTTTTCCTTGACGAACGATAACTTTTTTTGAAAATAACGAGTGCTGCGATCTCGGCCGAAACGACTCGAATTACACTTCGACACCCGCTGACATGATCGCCACGATGCACAGAGCACCCTCGTAAATTTTCGGGCAAATCGGACGACGTTGTATTTTTTCACAACCAGGACCGAAACCCTATGCCGAACAAAATGGTCGGATGCGAAGTGAAATTGTTTGGTTCGAAATTTTACGAGCTTGTGCAGAACTTCTAGGCAATCATATCGGCAGGTGACACGAAGTGATTCGAGTTCGTTTGCCCTCCCATTTTCTTTAACGAACGATAACTTTTTCAGAAAATAAGACGTGCCCTGATCCCGGCCGAAACCACTCGAATTACATTTCGACACCAGCCGACATGATCGCCACGATGCACAGAGCACCCTCGTAAATTTTCGGGCAAATCGGACGACGTTGTATTTTTTCACAACCAGGACCGAAACCCTAGGCCGAACAAAATGGTCAAATGCGAAGTGAAATTGTTTGGCTCGAAATTTTACGACTTGTGCAGAACTTCTATGCAATCATATCGGCAGGTGACACGAAGTGATTCGAGTTCGTTTGCCCTCCCATTTTCTTTAACGAATGATGACTTTTCAAAAAATAACACGTGCCCTGATCCCGGCCGAAACCACTCGAATTACATTTCGACACCCGCCGACATGATCGCAACGATGCACAGAGCACCCTCGTAAATTTTCGGGCAAATCGGACGACGTTGTATTTTTTCACAACCAGGACCGAAACCCTAGGCCGAACAAAATGGTCAAATGCGAAGTTAAATTTTTTGGCTTGAAATTTTACGAGCTTGTGCAGAACTTTTAGGCAATCATATCGGCAGGTGACACGAAGTGATTCGAGTTCGTTTGCCTTCCCATTTTCTTTAACGAACGATAACTTTTTGAAAAAATAACACGTGCCCCGATCCCGGCCGAAACCACTCGAATTACATTTCGACACCCGCCGACATGATCGCCACGACGCACAGATCACCCTCGTAAATTTTCGGGCAAATCGGAAGACGTTGTATTTTTTCAAAACCAGGACCGAAATCCTAGGCCGAACAAAATGGTCAAATGCGAAGTGAAATTGTTTGGCTCGAAATTTTACGAGCTTGTGCAGAACTTCTAGGCAATCATATCGGCAGGTGACACGAACTGATTCGAGTTCGTTTGCCTTCCCATTTTCTTTAACGAACGATAACTTTTTGAAAAAATAACACGTGCCCCGATCCCGGCCGAAACCACTCGAATTACATTTCGACACCCGCCGACATGATCGCCACGATGCACAGAGCACCCTCGTAAATTTTCGGGCAAATCGGACGACGTTGTATTTTTTCACAACTGGGACCGAAACCCTAGGCCGAACAAAATGGTCGGATGCGAAGTGAAATTGGTTGGCTCGAAATTTTACGAGCTTCTGTAGAACTTCTAGGAAATCATATCGGCAGGTGACACGAAGTGATTCGAGTTCGTTTGCCCCTCCTTTTTCCTTGACGAACGATAACTTTTTTTGAAAATAACGAGTGCTGCGATCTCGGCCGAAACGACTCGAATTACACTTCGACACCCGCTGACATGATCGCCACGATGCACAGAGCACCCTCGTAAATTTTCGGGCAAATCGGACGACGTTGTATTTTTTCACAACCAGGACCGAAACCCTAGGCCGAACAAAATGGTCGGATGCGAAGTGAAATTGTTTGGTTCGAAATTTTACGAGCTTGTGCAGAACTTCTAGGCAATCATATCGGCAGGTGACACGAAGTGATTTGAGTTCGTTTGCCCCCCGATTTTCTTTAACGAACGATAACTTTTTCTGAAAATAACACGTGCCCTATCCCGGCCGAAACGACTTGAATTACATTTCGACACCCGCCGACATGATCGCCACGATGCACAGAGCACCCTCATAAATTTTCGGGCAAATCGGACGACGTTGAATTTTTTCACAACCAGCACCGAAACCCTAGGCCGAACAAAATGGTCGGCTGCGAAGTGAAATTGTTTGGCTCGAAATTTTACGAGCTTGTGCAGAACTTCTAGGCAATCATATCTGCAGGTGAGACGAAGTGATTCGAGTTCGTTTTCCCCCCCATTTTCTTTAACGAACAATAACTTTTTCTGAAAATAACATGTGCCCCGATCCCGGCCGAAACGACTCGAATTACATTTCGACATCCGCCGACATGATCGCCACGATGCACAGACCACCCTCGTAAATTTTCGGGCAAATCGGACGACGTTGTATTTTTTCACAACCAGGACCGAAATCCTAGGCCGAACAAAATGGTCAAATGCGAAGTGAACTTGTTTGGCTCGAAATTTTACGAGCTTGTGCAGAACTTTTAGGCAATCATATCGGCAGGTGACACGAAGTGATTCGAGTTCGTTTGCCTTCCCATTTTCTTTAACGAACGATAACTTTTTGAAAAAATAACACGTGCCCCGATCCCGGCCGAAACCACTCGAATTACAATTCGACACCCGCCGACATGATCGCCACGATGCACAGAGCACCCTCGTAAATTTTCGGGCAAATCGGACGACGTTGTATTTTTTCACAACTGGGACCGAAACCCTAGGCCGAACAAAATGGTAGGATGCGAAGTGAAATTGGTTGGCTCGAAATTTTACGAGCTTCTGTAGAACTTCTAGGAAATCATATCGGCAGGTGACACGAAGTGATTCGAGTTCGTTTGCCCCTCCTTTTTCCTTGACGAACGATAACTTTTTTTGAAAATAACGAGTGCTGCGATCTCGGCCGAAACGACTCGAATTACACTTCGAAACCCGCTGACATGATCGCCACGATGCACAGAGCACCCTCGTAAATTTTCGGGCAAATCGGACGACGTTGTATTTTTTCACAACCAGGACCGAAACCCTAGGCCGAACAAAATGGTCGGATGCGAAGTGAAATTGTTTGGTTCGAAATTTTACGAGCTTGTGCAGAACTTCTAGGCAATCATATCTGCAGGTGAGACGAAGTGATTCAAGTTCGTTTTCCCCCCCATTTTCTTTAACGAACAATAACTTTTTCTGAAAATAACATGTGCCCCGATCCCGGCCGAAACGACTCGAATTACATTTCGACACCCGCCGACATGATCGCCACGATGCACAGACCACCCTCGTAAATTTTCGGGCAAATCGGACGACGTTGTATTTTTTCACAACCAGCACCGAAACCCTAGGCCGAACAAAATGGTCGGCTGCGAAGTGAAATTGTTTGGCTCGAAATTTTACGAGCTTGTGCAGAACTTCTAGGCAATCATATCTGCAGGTGAGACGAAGTGATTCGAGTTCGTTTTCCCCCCCATTTTCTTTAACGAACAATAACTTTTTCTGAAAATAACATGTGCCCCGATCCCGGCCGAAACGACTCGAATTACATTTCGACACCCGCCGACATGATCGCCACGATGCACAGACCACCCTCGTAAATTTTCGGGCAAATCGGACGACGTTGTATTTTTTCACAACCAGGACCGAAATCCTAGGCCGAACAAAATGGTCAAATGCGAAGTGAACTTGTTTGGCTCGAAATTTTACGAGCTTGTGCAGAACTTCTAGGCAATCATATCGGCAGGTGACACGAAGTGATTCGAGTTCGTTTGCCTTCCCATTTTCTTTAACGAACGATAACTTTTTGAAAAAATAACACGTGCCCCGATCCCGGCCGAAACCACTCGAATTACAATTCGACACCCGCCGACATGATCGCCACGATGCACAGAGCACCCTCGTAAATTTTCGGGCAAATCGGACGACGTTGTATTTTTTCACAACTGGGACCGAAACCCTAGGCCGAACAAAATGGTCTGATGCGAAGTGAAATTAGTTGGCTCGAAATTTTACGAGCTTGTGCAGAACTTCTATGCAATCATATCGGCAGGTGACACGAAGTGATTCGAGTTCGTTTGCCCTCCCATTTTCTTTAACGAACGATGACTTTTCAAAAAATAACACGTGCCCTGATCCCGGCCGAAACCACTCGAATTACATTTCGACACCCGCCGACATGATCGCGACGATGCACAGAGCACCCTCATAAATTTTCGGGCAAATCGGACGACGTTGTATTTTTTCACAACCAGGACCGAAACCCTAGGCCGAACAAAATGGTCAAATGCGAAGTTAAATTTTTTGGCTCGAAATTTTACGAGCTTGTACAGAACTTCTAGGCAATCATATCGGCAGGTGACACGAACTGATTCGAGTTCGTTTGCCCTCCCATTTTCTTTAACGAACGATAATTTTTTCAGAAAATAACACGTGCCCTGATCCCGGCCGAAACCACTCGAATTACATTTCGACACCAGCCGACATGATCGCCACGATGCACAGAGCACCCTCGTAAATTTTCGGGCAAATCGGACGACGTTGTATTTTTTCACAACCAGGACCGAAACCCTAGGCCGAACAAAATGGTCGGATGCGAAGTGAAATTGTTTGGTTCGAAATTTTACGAGCTTGTGCAGAACTTCTAGGCAATCATATCGGCAGGTGACACGAAGTGATTTGAGTTCGTTTGCCCCCCGATTTTCTTTAACGAACGATAACTTTTTCTGAAAATAACGAGTGCCGCGATCCCGGCCGAAACCACTCGAATTACAATTCGACACCTGCCGACATGATCGCCACGATGCACAGAGCACCCTCGTAAATTTTCGGGCAAATCGGACGACGTTGTATTTTTTTCACAATTTGGACCGAAACCCTAGGCCGAACAAAATGGTCTGATGCGAAGTGAAATTAGTTGGCTCGAAATTTTACGAGCTTGTGCAGAACTTCTAGGCAATCATATCGGCAGGTGACACGAAGTGATTCGAGTTCGTTTGCCCTCCCATTTTCTTTAACGAACGATAACTTTTTCAGAAAATAACACGTGCCCTGATCCCGGCCGAAACCACTCGAATTACATTTCGACACCAGCCGACATGATCGCCACGATGCACAGAGCACCCTCGTAAATTTTCGGGCAAATCGGACGACGTTGTATTTTTTCACAACCAGGACCGAAACCCTAGGCCGAACAAAATGGTCAAATGCGAAGTGAAATTGTTTGGCTCGAAATTTTACGAGCTTGTGCAGAACTTCTAGGCAATCATATCGGCAGGTGACACGAAGTGATTCGAGTGCGTTTGCCCTCCCATTTTCTTTAACGAACGATAACTTTTTGAAAAAATAACACGTGCCCCGATCCCGGCCGAAACCACTCGAATTACATTTCGACACCCGCCGACATGATCGCCACGATGCACAGAGCACCCTCGCAAATTTTTGGGCAAATCGGACGACGTTGTATTTTTTCACAACCAGGACCGAAATCCTAGGCCGAACAAAATGGTCAAATGCGAAGTGAAATTGTTTGGCTCGAAATTTTACGAGCTTGTGCAGAACTTCTAGGCAATCATATCGGCAGGTGACACGAAGTGATTCGAGTTCGTTTGCCCTCCCATTTTCTTTAACGAAGGATAACTTTTTCTGAAAATAACGAGTGCCGCGATCCCGGCCGAAACCACTCGAATTACATTTCGACACCCACCGACATGATCGCCACGATGCACAGAGAACCCTCGTAAATTTTCGGGCAAATCGGACGACGTTGTATTTTTTCACAACCAGGACCGAAACCCTAGGCCGAACAAAATGGTCAAATGCGAAGTGAAATTGTTTGGCTCGAAATTTTACGAGCTTGTGCAGAACTTCTATGCAATCATATCGGCAGGTGACACGAAGTGATTCGAGTTCGTTTGCCCTCCCATTTTCTTTAACGAACGATGACTTTTCAGAAAATAACACGTGCCCTGATCCCGGCCGAAACCACTCGAATTACATTTCGACACCCGCCGACATGATCGCGACGATGCACAGAGCACCCTCGTAAATTTTCGGGCAAATCGGACGACGTTGTATTTTTTCACAACCAGGACCGAAACCCTAGGCCGAACAAAATGGTCAAATGCGAAGTGAAATTTTTTGGCTCGAAATTTTACGAGCTTGTGCAGAACTTTTAGGCAATCATATCGGCAGGTGACACGAAGTGATTCGAGTTCGTTTGCCCTCCCATTTTCTTTAACGAACGATAACTTTTTCAGAAAATAAGACGTGCCCTGATCCCGGCCGAAACCACTCGAATTACATTTCGACACCAGCCGACATGATCGCCACGATGCACAGAGCACCCTCGTAAATTTTCGGGCAAATCGGACGACGTTGTATTTTTTCACAACCAGGACCGAAACCCTAGGCCGAACAAAATGGTCAAATGCGAAGTGAAATTTTTTGGCTCGAAATTTTACGAGCTTGTGCAGAACTTCTAGGCAATCATATCGGCAGGTCACACGAAGTGATTCGAGTTCGTTTGCCCTCCCATTTTCTTTAACGAAGGATAACTTTTTCTGAAAATAACGAGTGCCGCGATCCCGGCCGAAACCACTCGAATTACATTTCGACACCCACTGACATGATCGCCACGATGCACAGAGAACCCTCGTAAATTTTCGGGCAAATCGGACGACGTTGTATTTTTTCACAACTGGGACCGAAACCCTAGGCCGAACAAAATGGTCAAATGCGAAGTGAAATTTTTTGGCTCGAAATTTTACGAGCTTGTGTAGAACTTCTAGGCAATCATATCGGCAGGTGACACGAAGTGATTCGAGTTTGTTTGCCATCCCATTTTCTTTAACGAACGATAACTTTTTCAGAAAATAACACGTGCCCTGATCCCGGCCGAAACCACTCGAATTACATTTCGACACCCGCCGACATGATCGCCACGATGCACAGAGCACCCTCGTAAATTTTCGGGCAAATCGAACGACGTTGTATTTTTTCACAACTGGGACCGAAACCCTAGGCCGAACAAAATGGTCAAATGCGAAGTGAAATTTTTTGGCTCGAAATTTTACGAGCTTGTGTAGAACTTCTAGGCAATCATATCGGCAGGTGACACGAAGTGATTCGAGTTCGTTTGCCATCCCATTTTCTTTAACGAACGATAACTTTTTCAGAAAATAACACGTGCGCTGATCCCGGCCGAAACCACTCGAATTACATTTCGACACCCGCCGACATGATCGCCACGATGCACAGAGCACCCTCGTAAATTTTCGGGCAAATCGGACGATGTTGTATTTTTTCACAACTGGGACCGAAACCTAGGCCGAACAAAATGGTCTGATGTGAAGTGAAATTAGTTGGCTCGAAATTTTACGAGCTTCTGCAGAACTTCTAGGCAATCATATCGGCAGGTGACACGAAGTGATTCGAGTTCGTTTGCCCTCCCATTTTCTTTAACGAACGATGACTTTTTGAAAAAATAACACGTGCCCCGATCCCGGCCGAAAGCACTCGAATTACATTTCGACACCCGCCGACATGATCGCCACGATGCACAGAGCACCCTCGCAAATTTTCGGGCAAATCGGACGACGTTGTATTTTTTCACAACCAGGACCGAAATCCTAGGCCGAACAAAATGGTCAAATGCGAAGTGAAATTGTTTGGCTCGAAATTTTACGAGCTTGTGCAGAACTTCTAGGCAATCATATCGGCAGGTGACACGAAGTGATTCGAGTTCGTTTGCCTTCCCATTTTCTTTAACGAACGATAATTTTTTGAAAAAATAACACGTGCCCCGATCCCGGCCGAAACCACTCGAATTACATTTCGACACCCGCCGACATGATCGCCACGATGCACAGAGCACCCTCGTAAATTTTCGGGCAAATCGGACGACGTTGTATTTTTTCACAACCAGGATCGAAACCGTAGGCCGAACAGAAGGGTCAAATGTGAAGTGAAATTGTTTGGCTCGAAATTTTACGAGCTTGTGCAGCACTTCTAGGCAATCATATCGGCAGGTGACACGAAGTGATTCGAGTTTGTTTGCCCTCCCATTTTCTTTAACGAACGATGACTTTTCAGAAAATAACACGTGCCCTGATCCCGGCCGAAACCACTCGAATTACATTTCGACACCCGCCGACATGATCGCCACGATGCACAGAGCACCCTCGTAAATTTTCGGGCAAATCGGACGACGTTGTATTTTTTCACAACTGGGACCGAAACCTAGGCCGAACAAAATGGTCTGATGTGAAGTGAAATTAGTTGGCTCGAAATTTTACGAGCTTCTGCAGAACTTCTAGGCAATCATATCGGCAGGTGACACGAAGTGATTCGAGTTCGTTTGCCCTCCCATTTTCTTTAACGAACGATGACTTTTTGAAAAAATAACACGTGCCCCGATCCCGGCCGAAAGCACTCGAGTTACATTTCGACACCCGCCGACATGATCGCCACGATGCACAGAGCACCCTCGCAAATTTTCGGGCAAATCGGACGACGTTGTATTTTTCCACAACCAGGACCGAAATCCTAGGCCGAACAAAATGGTCAAATGCGAAGTGAAATTGTTTGGCTCGAAATTTTACGAGCTTGTGCAGAACTTCTAGGCAATCATATCGGCAGGTGACACGAAGTGATTCGAGTTCGTTTGCCTTCCATTTTCTTTAACGAACGATAACTTTTTGAAAAAATAACACGTGCCCCGATTCAGGCCGAAACCACTCGAATTACATTTCGACACCCGCCGACATGATCGCCACGATGCACAGAGCACCCTCGTAAATTTTCGGGCAAATCGGACGACGTTGTATTTTTTCACAACCAGGATCGAAACCGTAGGCCGAACAGAAGGGTCAAATGCGAAGTGAAATTGTTTGGCTCGAAATTTTACGAGCTTGTGCAGAACTTCTAGGCAATCATATCGGCAGGTGACACGAAGTGATTCGAGTTTGTTTGCCCTCCCATTTTCTTTAACGAACGATGACTTTTCAGAAAATAACACGTGCCCTGATCCCGGCCGAAACCACTCGAATTACATTTCGACACCCGCCGACATGATCGCCACGATGCACAGAGCACCCTCGTAAATTTTCGGGCAAATCGGACGACGTTGTATTTTTTCACAACCAGGACCGAAACCCTAGGCCGAACAAAATGGTCAAATGCGAAGTTAAATTTTTTGGCTCGAAATTTTACGAGCTTGTACAGAACTTCTAGGCAATCATATCGGCAGGTGACACGAACTGATTCGAGTTCGTTTGCCCTCCCATTTTCTTTAACGAACGATAATTTTTTCAGAAAATAACACGTGCCCTGATCCCGGCCGAAACCACTCGAATTACATTTCGACACCAGCCGACATGATCGCCACGATGCACAGAGCACCCTCGTAAATTTTCGGGCAAATCGGACGACGTTGTATTTTTTCACAACCAGGACCGAAACCCTAGGCCGAACAAAATGGTCGGATGCGAAGTGAAATTGTTTGGTTCGAAATTTTACGAGCTTGTGCAGAACTTCTAGGCAATCATATCGGCAGGTGACACGAAGTGATTTGAGTTCGTTTGCCCCCCGATTTTCTTTAACGAACGATAACTTTTTCTGAAAATAACGAGTGCCGCGATCCCGGCCGAAACCACTCGAATTACAATTCGACACCCGCCGACATGATCGCCACGATGCACAGAGCACCCTCGTAAATTTTCGGGCAAATCGGACGACGTTGTATTTTTTTCACAATTTGGACCGAAACCCTAGGCCGAACAAAATGGTCTGATGCGAAGTGAAATTAGTTGGCTCGAAATTTTACGAGCTTGTGCAGAACTTCTAGGCAATCATATCGGCAGGTGACACGAAGTGATTCGAGTTCGTTTGCCCTCCCATTTTCTTTAACGAACGATAACTTTTTCAGAAAATAACACGTGCCCTGATCCCGGCCGAAACCACTCGAATTACATTTCGACACCAGCCGACATGATCGCCACGATGCACAGAGCACCCTCGTAAATTTTCGGGCAAATCGGACGACGTTGTATTTTTTCACAACCAGGACCGAAACCCTAGGCCGAACAAAATGGTCAAATGCGAAGTGAAATTGTTTGGCTCGAAATTTTACGAGCTTGTGCAGAACTTCTAGGCAATCATATCGGCAGGTGACACGAAGTGATTCGAGTGCGTTTGCCCTCCCATTTTCTTTAACGAACGATAACTTTTTGAAAAAATAACACGTGCCCCGATCCCGGCCGAAACCACTCGAATTACATTTCGACACCCGCCGACATGATCGCCACGATGCACAGAGCACCCTCGCAAATTTTTGGGCAAATCGGACGACGTTGTATTTTTTCACAACCAGGACCGAAATCCTAGGCCGAACAAAATGGTCAAATGCGAAGTGAAATTGTTTGGCTCGAAATTTTACGAGCTTGTGCAGAACTTCTAGGCAATCATATCGGCAGGTGACACGAAGTGATTCGAGTTCGTTTGCCCTCCCATTTTCTTTAACGAAGGATAACTTTTTCTGAAAATAACGAGTGCCGCGATCCCGGCCGAAACCACTCGAATTACATTTCGACACCCACCGACATGATCGCCACGATGCACAGAGAACCCTCGTAAATTTTCGGGCAAATCGGACGACGTTGTATTTTTTCACAACCAGGACCGAAACCCTAGGCCGAACAAAATGGTCAAATGCGAAGTGAAATTGTTTGGCTCGAAATTTTACGAGCTTGTGCAGAACTTCTATGCAATCATATCGGCAGGTGACACGAAGTGATTCGAGTTCGTTTGCCCTCCCATTTTCTTTAACGAACGATGACTTTTCAGAAAATAACACGTGCCCTGATCCCGGCCGAAACCACTCGAATTACATTTCGACACCCGCCGACATGATCGCGACGATGCACAGAGCACCCTCGTAAATTTTCGGGCAAATCGGACGACGTTGTATTTTTTCACAACCAGGACCGAAACCCTAGGCCGAACAAAATGGTCAAATGCGAAGTGAAATTTTTTGGCTCGAAATTTTACGAGCTTGTGCAGAACTTTTAGGCAATCATATCGGCAGGTGACACGAAGTGATTCGAGTTCGTTTGCCCTCCCATTTTCTTTAACGAACGATAACTTTTTCAGAAAATAAGACGTGCCCTGATCCCGGCCGAAACCACTCGAATTACATTTCGACACCAGCCGACATGATCGCCACGATGCACAGAGCACCCTCGTAAATTTTCGGGCAAATCGGACGACGTTGTATTTTTTCACAACCAGGACCGAAACCTTAGGCCGAACAAAATGGTCAAATGCGAAGTGAAATTTTTTGGCTCGAAATTTTACGAGCTTGTGCAGAACTTCTAGGCAATCATATCGGCAGGTCACACGAAGTGATTCGAGTTCGTTTGCCCTCCCATTTTCTTTAACGAAGGATAACTTTTTCTGAAAATAACGAGTGCCGCGATCCCGGCCGAAACCACTCGAATTACATTTCGACACCCACTGACATGATCGCCACGATGCACAGAGAACCCTCGTAAATTTTCGGGCAAATCGGACGACGTTGTATTTTTTCACAACTGGGACCGAAACCCTAGGCCGAACAAAATGGTCAAATGCGAAGTGAAATTTTTTGGCTCGAAATTTTACGAGCTTGTGTAGAACTTCTAGGCAATCATATCGGCAGGTGACACGAAGTGATTCGAGTTTGTTTGCCATCCCATTTTCTTTAACGAACGATAACTTTTTCAGAAAATAACACGTGCCCTGATCCCGGCCGAAACCACTCGAATTACATTTCGACACCCGCCGACATGATCGCCACGATGCACAGAGCACCCTCGTAAATTTTCGGGCAAATCGAACGACGTTGTATTTTTTCACAACTGGGACCGAAACCCTAGGCCGAACAAAATGGTCAAATGCGAAGTGAAATTTTTTGGCTCGAAATTTTACGAGCTTGTGTAGAACTTCTAGGCAATCATATCGGCAGGTGACACGAAGTGATTCGAGTTCGTTTGCCATCCCATTTTCTTTAACGAACGATAACTTTTTCAGAAAATAACACGTGCGCTGATCCCGGCCGAAACCACTCGAATTACATTTCGACACCCGCCGACATGATCGCCACGATGCACAGAGCACCCTCGTAAATTTTCGGGCAAATCGGACGATGTTGTATTTTTTCACAACTGGGACCGAAACCTAGGCCGAACAAAATGGTCTGATGTGAAGTGAAATTAGTTGGCTCGAAATTTTACGAGCTTCTGCAGAACTTCTAGGCAATCATATCGGCAGGTGACACGAAGTGATTCGAGTTCGTTTGCCCTCCCATTTTCTTTAACGAACGATGACTTTTTGAAAAAATAACACGTGCCCCGATCCCGGCCGAAAGCACTCGAATTACATTTCGACACCCGCCGACATGATCGCCACGATGCACAGAGCACCCTCGCAAATTTTCGGGCAAATCGGACGACGTTGTATTTTTTCACAACCAGGACCGAAATCCTAGGCCGAACAAAATGGTCAAATGCGAAGTGAAATTGTTTGGCTCGAAATTTTACGAGCTTGTGCAGAACTTCTAGGCAATCATATCGGCAGGTGACACGAAGTGATTCGAGTTCGTTTGCCTTCCCATTTTCTTTAACGAACGATAATTTTTTGAAAAAATAACACGTGCCCCGATCCCGGCCGAAACCACTCGAATTACATTTCGACACCCGCCGACATGATCGCCACGATGCACAGAGCACCCTCGTAAATTTTCGGGCAAATCGGACGACGTTGTATTTTTTCACAACCAGGATCGAAACCGTAGGCCGAACAGAAGGGTCAAATGTGAAGTGAAATTGTTTGGCTCGAAATTTTACGAGCTTGTGCAGCACTTCTAGGCAATCATATCGGCAGGTGACACGAAGTGATTCGAGTTTGTTTGCCCTCCCATTTTCTTTAACGAACGATGACTTTTCAGAAAATAACACGTGCCCTGATCCCGGCCGAAACCACTCGAATTACATTTCGACACCCGCCGACATGATCGCCACGATGCACAGAGCACCCTCGTAAATTTTCGGGCAAATCGGACGACGTTGTATTTTTTCACAACTGGGACCGAAACCTAGGCCGAACAAAATGGTCTGATGTGAAGTGAAATTAGTTGGCTCGAAATTTTACGAGCTTCTGCAGAACTTCTAGGCAATCATATCGGCAGGTGACACGAAGTGATTCGAGTTCGTTTGCCCTCCCATTTTCTTTAACGAACGAAAACTTTTTCAGAAAATAACATGTGCCCTGATCCCGGCCCAAACCACTCGAATTACATTTCGACACCCGCCGACATGATCGCCACGATGCACAGAGCACCCTCGCAAATTTTCGGGCAAATCGGACGACGTTGTATTTTTTCACAACCAGGACCGAAATCCTAGGCCGAACAAAATGGTCAAATGCGAAGTGAAATTGTTTGGCTCGAAATTTTACGAGCTTGTGCAGAACTTCTAGGCAATCATATCGGCAGGTGACACGAAGTGATTCGAGTTCGTTTGCCTTCCCATTTTCTTTAACGAACGATAATTTTTTGAAAAAATAACACGTGCCCCGATCCCGGCCGAAACCACTCGAATTACATTTCGACACCCGCCGACATGATCGCCACGATGCACAGAGCACCCTCGTAAATTTTCGGGCAAATCGGACGACGTTGTATTTTTTCACAACCAGGATCGAAACCGTAGGCCGAACAGAAGGGTCAAATGTGAAGTGAAATTGTTTGGCTCGAAATTTTACGAGCTTGTGCAGCACTTCTAGGCAATCATATCGGCAGGTGACACGAAGTGATTCGAGTTTGTTTGCCCTCCCATTTTCTTTAACGAACGATGACTTTTCAGAAAATAACACGTGCCCTGATCCCGGCCGAAACCACTCGAATTACATTTCGACACCCGCCGACATGATCGCCACGATGCACAGAGCACCCTCGTAAATTTTCGGGCAAATCGGACGACGTTGTATTTTTTCACAACTGGGACCGAAACCTAGGCCGAACAAAATGGTCTGATGTGAAGTGAAATTAGTTGGCTCGAAATTTTACGAGCTTCTGCAGAACTTCTAGGCAATCATATCGGCAGGTGACACGAAGTGATTCGAGTTCGTTTGCCCTCCCATTTTCTTTAACGAACGATGACTTTTTGAAAAAATAACACGTGCCCCGATCCCGGCCGAAAGCACTCGAGTTACATTTCGACACCCGCCGACATGATCGCCACGATGCACAGAGCACCCTCGCAAATTTTCGGGCAAATCGGACGACGTTGTATTTTTCCACAACCAGGACCGAAATCCTAGGCCGAACAAAATGGTCAAATGCGAAGTGAAATTGTTTGGCTCGAAATTTTACGAGCTTGTGCAGAACTTCTAGGCAATCATATCGGCAGGTGACACGAAGTGATTCGAGTTCGTTTGCCTTCCATTTTCTTTAACGAACGATAACTTTTTGAAAAAATAACACGTGCCCCGATTCAGGCCGAAACCACTCGAATTACATTTCGACACCCGCCGACATGATCGCCACGATGCACAGAGCACCCTCGTAAATTTTCGGGCAAATCGGACGACGTTGTATTTTTTCACAACCAGGATCGAAACCGTAGGCCGAACAGAAGGGTCAAATGCGAAGTGAAATTGTTTGGCTCGAAATTTTACGAGCTTGTGCAGAACTTCTAGGCAATCATATCGGCAGGTGACACGAAGTGATTCGAGTTTGTTTGCCCTCCCATTTTCTTTAACGAACGATGACTTTTCAGAAAATAACACGTGCCCTGATCCCGGCCGAAACCACTCGAATTACATTTCGACACCCGCCGACATGATCGCCACGATGCACAGAGCACCCTCGTAAATTTTCGGGCAAATCGGACGACGTTGTATTTTTTCACAACCAGGACCGAAACCCTAGGCCGAACAAAATGGTCAAATGCGAAGTGAAATTGTTTGGCTCGAAATTTTACGAGCTTGTGCAGAACTTCTAGGCAATCATATCGGCAGGTGACACGAAGTGATTCGAGTTCGTTTGCCCTCCCATTTTCTTTAACGAACGAAAACTTTTTCAGAAAATAACATGTGCCCTGATCCCGGCCCAAACCACTCGAATTACATTTCGACACCCGCCGACATGATCGCCACGATCCACAGAGCACCCTCGTAAATTTTCGGGCAAATCGGACGACGTTGTATTTTTTCACAACTGGGACCGAAACCCTAGGCCGAACAAAATGGTCTGATGCGAAGTGAAATTGGTTGGCTCGAAATTTTACGAGCTTGTGAAGAACTTCTAGGCAATCATATCGGCTGGTGACACGAAGTGATTCGAGTTCGTTTGCCCTCCTATTTTCTTTAACGAACGATAACTTTTTCAGAAAATAACACGTGCCCTGATCCCGGCCGAAACCACTCGAATTACATTTCGACACCCGCCGACATGATCGCACGATGCACAGAGCACCCTCGTAAATTTTCGGGCAAATCGGACGACGTTGTATTTTTTCACAACCAGGACCGAAACCCTAGGCCGAACAAAATGGTCAAATGCGAAGTGAAATTTTTTGGCTCGAAATTTTACGAGCTTCTGCAGAACTTCTAGGCAATCATATCGGCAGGTGACACGAAGTGATTCGAGTTCGTTTGCCCTCCAATTTTCTTTAACGAACGATAACTTTTTGAAAAAATAACACGTGCCCCGATCCCGGCCGAAAGCACTCGAATTACATTTCGACACCCGCCGACATGATTGCCACGATGCACAGAGCACCCTCGCAAATTGTCGGGCAAATCGGACGACGTTGTATTTTTTCACAACCAGGACCGAAATCCTAGGCCGAACAAAATGGTCAAATGCGAAGTAAAATTGTTTGGCTCGAAATTTTACGAGCTTGTGCAGAACTTTTAGGCAATCATATCGGCAGGTGACACGAAGTGATTCGAGTTCGTTTGCCTTCCCATTTTCTTTAACGAACGATAACTTTTTGAAAAAATAACACGTGCCCCGATCCCGGCCGAAACCACTCGAATTACATTTCGACACCCGCCGACATGATCGCCACGATGCACAGAGCACCCTCGTAAATTTTCGGGCAAATCGGACGACGTTGTACTTTTTCACAACCAGGATCGAAACCGTAGGCCGAACAGAAGGGTCAAATGCGAAGTGAAATTGTTTGGCTCGAAATTTTACGAGCTTGTGCAGAACTTCTAGGCAATCATATCGGCAGGTGACACGAAGTGATTCGAGTTTGTTTGCCCTCCCATTTTCTTTAACGAACGATGACTTTTCAGAAAATAACACGTGCCCTGATCCCGGCCGAAACCACTCGAATTACATTTCGACACCCGCCGACATGATCGCGACGATGCACAGAGCACCCTCGTAAATTTTCGGGCAAATCGGACGACGTTGTATTTTTTCACAACTGGGATCGAAACCTAGGCCGAACAAAATGGTCTGATGTGAAGTGAAATTAGTTGGGTCGAAATTTTACGAGCTTGTGCAGAACTTCTAGGCAATCATATCGGCAGGTGACACGAAGTGATTCGAGTTCGTTTGCCCTCCCATTTTCTTTAACGAACGATGACTTTTTCAGAAAATAACACGTGCCCTGATCCCGGCCGAAACCACTCGAATTACATTTCGACACCCGCCGACATGATCGCGGCGATGCACAGAGCACCCTCGTAAATTTTCGGGCAAATCGGACGACGTTGTATTTTTTCACAACCAGGACCGAAACCCTAGGCCGAACAAAATGGTCAAATGCGAAGTGAAATTTTTTGGCTCGAAATTTTACGAGCTTGTGCAGAACTTCTAGGCAATCATATCGGCAGGTGACCCGAAGTGATTCGAGTTCGTTTGCCCTCCCATTTTCTTTAACGAACGATAACTTTTTCAGAAAATAACACGTGCCCTGATCCCGGCCGAAACCACTCGAATTACATTTCGACACCCGCCGACATGATCGCCACGATGCACAGAGCACCCTCGTAAATTTTCGGGCAAATCGGACGACGTTGTATTTTTTCACAACTGGGACCGAAACCATAGGCCGAACAAAATGGTCTGATGCGAAGTGAAATTGGTTGGCTCGAAATTTTACGAGCTTGTGAAGAACTTCTAGGCAATCATATCGGCTGGTGACACGAAGTGATTCGAGTTCGTTTGCCCTCCCATTTTATTTAACGAACGATAACTTTTTCAGAAAATAACACGTGCCCTGATCCCGGCCGAAACCACTCGAATTACATTTCGACACCCGCCGACATGATCGCACGATGCACAGAGCACCCTCGTAAATTTTCGGGCAAATCGGACGACGTTGTATTTTTTCACAACCAGGACCGAAACCCTAGGCCGAACAAAATGGTCAAATGCGAAGTGAAATTTTTTGGCTCGAAATTTTACGAGCTTCTGCAGAACTTCTAGGCAATCCTATCGGCAGGTGACACGAAGTGATTCGAGTTCGTTTGCCCTCCCATTTTCTTTAACGAACGATAACCTTTTCAGAAAATAACACGTGCCCTGATCCCGGCCGAAACCACTCGAATTACATTTCGACACCAGCCGACATGATCGCCACGATGCACAGAGCACCCTCGTAAATTTTCGGGCAAATTGGACGACGTTGTATTTTTTCACAACTGGGACCGAAACCCTAGGCCGAACAAAATGGTCTGATGCGAAGTGAAATTGGTTGGCTCGAAATTTTACGAGCTTGTGAAGAACTTCTAGGCAATCATATCGGCTGGTGACACGAAGTTATTCGAGTTCGTTTGCCCTCCCATTTTCTTTAACGAACGATAACTTTTTTAGAAAATACCACGTGCCCTGATCCCGGCCGAAACCACTCGAATTACATTTCGACACCCGCCGACATGATCGCCACGATGCACAGAGCACCCTCGTTAATTTTCGGGCAAATCGGACGACGTTGTATTTTTTCACAACTGGGACCGAAATCCTAGGCCGAACAAAATGGTCTGATGCGAAGTGAAATTGTTTGGCTCGAAATTTTACGAGCTTGTGAAGAACTTCTAGGCAATCATATCGGCTGGTGACACGAAGTTATTCTAGTTCGTTTGCCCTCCCATTTTCTTTAACGAACGATTACTTTTTCAGAAAATAACACGTGCCCTGATCCCGGCCGAAACCACTCGAATTACATTTCGACACCCGCCGACATGATCGCCACGATGCACAGAGCACCCTCGTAAATTTTCGGGCAAATCGGACGACGTTGTATTTTTTCACAACCAGGACCGAAACCCTAGGCCGAACAAAATGCTCAAATGCGAAGTGAAATTGTTTGGCTCGAAATTTTACGAGCTTGTGCAGAACTTCTAGGCAATCATATCGGCAGGTGACACGAAGTGATTCGAGTTCGTTTGCCCTCCCATTTTCTTTAACGAACGATAACTTTTTCAGAAAATAACACGTGCCCTGATCCCGGCCGAAACCACTCGAATTACATTTCGATACCCGCCGACATGATCGCCACGATCCACAGAGCACCCTCGTAAATTTTCGGGCAAATCGGACGACGTTGTATTTTTTCACAACTGGGACCGAAACCATAGGCCGAACAAAATGGTCTGATGCGAAGTGAAATTGGTTGGCTCGAAATTTTACGAGCTTGTGAAGAACTTCTAGGCAATCATATCGGCTGGTGACACGAAGTGATTCGAGTTCGTTTGCCCTCCCATTTTATTTAACGAACGATAACTTTTTCAGAAAATAACACGTGCCCTGATCCCGGCCGAAACCACTCGAATTACATTTCGACACCCGCCGACATGATCGCACGATGCACAGAGCACCCTCGTAAATTTTCGGGCAAATCGGACGACGTTGTATTTTTTCACAACCAGGACCGAAACCCTAGGCCGAACAAAATGGTCAAATGCGAAGTGAAATTTTTTGGCTCGAAATTTTACGAGCCTCTGCAGAACTTCTAGGCAATCCTATCGGCAGGTGACACGAAGTGATTCGAGTTCGTTTGCCCTCCCATTTTCTTTAACGAACGATAACTTTTTCAGAAAATAACACGTGCCCTGATCCCGGCCGAAACCACTCGAATTACATTTCGACACCAGCCGACATGATCACCACGATGCACAGAGCACCCTCGTAAATTTTTGGGCAAATCGGACGACGTTGTATTTTTTCACAACTGGGACCGAAACCCTAGGCCGAACAAAATGGTCTGATGCGAAGTGAAATTGGTTGGCTCGAAATTTTACGAGCTTGTGAAGAACTTCTAGGCAATCATATCGGCTGGTGACACGAAGTTATTCGAGTTCGTTTGCCCTCCCATTTTCTTTAACGAACGATAACTTTTTCAGAAAATAACACGTGCCCTGATCCCGGCCGAAACCACTCGAATTACATTTCGACACCCGCCGCCATGATCGCCACGATGCACAGAGCACCCTCGTAAATTTTCGGGCAAATCGGACGACGTTGTATTTTTTCACAACTAGGACCGAAACCCTAGGCCGAACAAAATGGTCTGATGCGAAGTGAAATTGTTTGGCTCGAAATTTTACGAGCTTGTGAAGAACTTCTAGGCAATCATATCGGCTGGTGACACGAAGTTATTCGAGTTCGTTTGCCCTCCCATTTTCTTTAAGGAACGATAACTTTTTCAGAAAATAACACGTGCCCTGATCCCGGCCGAAACCACTCGAATTACATTTCGACACCCGCCGACATGATCGCCACGATGCACAGAGCACCCTCGTAAATTTTCGGGCAAATCGGACGACGTTGTATTTTTTCACAACTAGGACCGAAACCCTAGGCCGAACAAAATGGTCTGATGCGAAGTGAAATTGTTTGGCTCGAAATTTTACGAGCTTGTGAAGAACTTCTAGGCAATCATATCGGCTGGTGACACGAAGTTATTCGAGTTCGTTTGCCCTCCCATTTTCTTTAAGGAACGATAACTTTTTCAGAAAATAACACGTGCCCTGATCCCGGCCGAAACCACTCGAATTACATTTACACCCGCCGACATGATCGCCACGATGCACAGAGCACCCTCGTAAATTTTCGGGCAAATCGGACGACGTTGTATTTTTTCACAACCAGGACCGAAACCCTAGTCCGAACAAAATGGTCAAATCCGAAGTGAAGTTTTTTGGCTCGAAATTTTACGAGCTTGTGCTGAACTTCTAGGCAATCATATCGGCAGGTGACACGAAGTGATTCGAGTTCGTTTGCCCTCCCATTTTCTTTAACGAACGATAACTTTTCAGAAAATAACACATGCCCTGATCCCGGCCGAAACCACTGGAATTACATTTCGACACCCGCCCACATGATCGCCACGATGCACAGAGCACCCTCGTAAATTTTCGGGCAAATCGGACGACGTTGTATTTTTTCACAACTGGGACCGAAACCCTAGCCGAACAAAATGGTCTGATGCGAAGTGAAATTAGTTGACTCGAAATTTTACGAGCTTGTGCAGAACTTCTAGGCAATCATATCGGCAGGTGACACGTAGTGATTTGAGTTCGTTTGCCCTCCCATTTTCTTTAAGGAACGATAACTTTTTCAGAAAATAACACCTGCCATGATCCCGGCCGAAACCACTCGAATTACATTTCGACACCCGCCGACATGATCGCCACGATGCACAGAGCACCCTCGTAAATTTTCGGGCAAATCGGACGACGTTGTATTTTTTCACAACCTGGACGGAAACCCTAGGCCGAACAAAATGGTCAAATGCGAAGTGAAATTGTTTGGCTCGAAATTTTACGAGCTTGTGCAGAACTTCTAGGCAATCATATCGGCAGGTGACACGAAGTTATTCGAGTTCGTTTGCCCTCCCATTTTCTTTAACGAACGATGACTTTTCAGAAAATAACACGTGCCCTGATCCCGGCCGAAACCACTCGAATTACATTTCGACACCCGCCCACATGATCGCCACGATGCACAGAGCACCCTCGTAAATTTTCGGGCAAATCGGACGACGTTGTATTTTTTCACAACCAGGACCGAAACCCTAGGCCGAACAAAATGGTCAAATGCGAAGTGAAATTTTTTGGCTCGAAATTTTACGAGCTTGTGCAGAACTTCTAGGCAATCATATCGGCAGGTGACACGAAGTGATTCGAGTTCGTTTGCCCTCCCATTTTCTTTAACGAACGATAACTTTTTCAGAAAATAACACGTGCCCTGATCCCGGCCGAAACCACTCGAATTACATTTCGATACCCGCCGACATGATCGCCACGATCCAAAGAGCACCCTCGTAAATTTTCGGGCAAATCGGACGACGTTGTATTTTTTCACAACTGGGACCGAAACCATAGGCCGAACAAAATGGTCTGATGCGAAGTGAAATTGGTTGGCTCGAAATTTTACGAGCTTGTGAAGAACTTCTAGGCAATCATATCGGCTGGTGACACGAAGTGATTCGAGTTCGTTTGCCCTCCCATTTTATTTAACGAACGATAACTTTTTCAGAAAATAACACGTGCCCTGATCCCGGCCGAAACCACTCGAATTACATTTCGACACCCGCCGACATGATCGCACGATGCACAGAGCACCCTCGTAAATTTTCGGGCAAATCGGACGACGTTGTATTTTTTCACAACCAGGACCGAAACCCTAGGCCGAACAAAATGGTCAAATGCGAAGTGAAATTTTTTGGCTCGAAATTTTACGAGCCTCTGCAGAACTTCTAGGCAATCCTATCGGCAGGTGACACGAAGTGATTCGAGTTCGTTTGCCCTCCCATTTTCTTTAACGAACGATAACTTTTTCAGAAAATAACACGTGCCCTGATCCCGGCCGAAACCACTCGAATTACATTTCGACACCAGCCGACATGATCGCCACGATGCACAGAGCACCCTCGTAAATTTTCGGGCAAATCGGACGACGTTGTATTTTTTCACAACTGGGACCGAAACCCTAGGCCGAACAAAATGGTCTGATGCGAAGTGAAATTGGTTGGCTCGAAATTTTACGAGCTTGTGAAGAACTTCTAGGCAATCATATCGGCTGGTGACACGAAGTTATTCGAGTTCGTTTGCCCTCCCATTTTCTTTAACGAACGATAACTTTTTCAGAAAATAACACGTGCCCTGATCCCGGCCGAAACCACTCGAATTACATTTCGACACCCGCCGACATGATCGCCACGATGCACAGAGCACCCTCGTAAATTTTCGGGCAAATCGGACGACGTTGTATTTTTTCACAACTGGGACCGAAACCCTAGGCCGAACAAAATGGTCTGATGCGAAGTGAAATTGTTTGGCTCGAAATTTTACGAGCTTGTGAAGAACTTCTAGGCAATCATATCGGCTGGTGACACGAAGTTATTCGAGTTCGTTTGCCCTCCCATTTTCTTTAAGGAACGATAACTTTTTCAGAAAATAACACGTGCCCTGATCCCGGCCGAAACCACTCGAATTACATTTCGACACCCGCCGACATGATCGCCACGATGCACAGAGCACCCTCGTAAATTGTCGGGCAAATCGGACGACGTTGTATTTTTTCACAACCAGGACCGAAACCCTAGTCCGAACAAAATGGTCAAATGCGAAGTGAAGTTTTTTGGCTCGAAATTTTACGAGCTTGTGCTGAACTTCTAGGCAATCATATCGGCAGGTGACACGAAGTGATTCGAGTTCGTTTGCCCTCCCATTTTCTTTAACGAACGATAACTTTTCAGAAAATAACACATGCCCTGATCCCGGCCGAAACCACTCGAATTACATTTCGACACCCGCCCACATGATCGCCACGATGCACAGAGCACCCTCGTAAATTTTCGGGCAAATCGGACGACGTTGTATTTTTTCACAACTGGGACCGAAACCCTAGCCGAACAAAATGGTCTGATGCGAAGTGAAATTAGTTGACTCGAAATTTTACGAGCTTGTGCAGAACTTCTAGGCAATCATATCGGCAGGTGACACGTAGTGATTCGAGTTCGTTTGCCCTCCCATTTTCTTTAAGGAACGATAACTTTTTCAGAAAATAACACCTGCCATGATCCCGGCCGAAACCACTCGAATTACATTTCGACACCCGCCGACATGATCGCCACGATGCACAGAGCACCCTCGTAAATTTTCGGGCAAATCGGACGACGTTGTATTTTTTCACAACCTGGACCGAAACCCTAGGCCGAACAAAATGGTCAAATGCGAAGTGAAATTGTTTGGCTCGAAATTTTACGAGCTTGTGCAGAACTTCTAGGCAATCATATCGGCAGGTGACACGAAATGATTCGAGTTCGTTTGCCCTCCCATTTTCTTTAACGAACGATGACTTTTTCAGAAAATAACACGTGCCCTGATCCCGGCCGAAACCACTCGAATTACATTTCGACACCCGCCGACATGATCGCGACGATGCACAGAGCACCCTCGTAAATTTTTGGGCAAATCGGACGACGTTGTATTTTTTCACAACCAGGACCGAAACCCTAGGCCGAACAAAATGGTCAAATGCGAAGTGAAATTGTTTGGCTCGAAATTTTACGAGCTTGTGCAGAACTTCTATGCAATCATATCGGCAGGTGACACGAAGTGATTCGAGTTCGTTTGCCCTCCCATTTTCTTTAACGAACGATGACTTTTCAGAAAATAACACGTGCCCTGATCCCGGCCGAAACCACTCGAATTACATTTCGACACCCGGCGACATGATCGCCACGATGCACAGAGCACCCTCGTAAATTTTCGCGCAAATCGGACGACGTTGTATTTTTTCACAACTGGGACCGAAACCCTAGGCCGAACAAAATGGTCTGATGCGAAGTGAAATTGGTTGGCTCGAAATTTTACGAGCTTGTGAAGAACTTCTAGGCAATCATATCGGTTGCTGACACGAAGTGATTTGAGTTCGTTTGCCCTCCCATTTTCTTTAACGAACGATAACTTTTTCAGAAAATAACACGTGCCCTGATCCCGGCCGAAACCACTCGAAGTACATTTCGACACCCGCCGACATGATCGCCACGATGCACAGAGCACCCTCGTAAATTTTCGGTCAAATCGGACGACGTTGTATTTTTTCACAACCAGGACCGAAACCCTAGGCCGAACAAAATGGTCAAATGCGAAGTGAAATTTTTTGGCTCGAAATTTTACGAGCTTGTGCAGAACTTCTAGGCAATCATATCAGCAGGTGACACGAAGTGATTCGAGTTCGTTTGCCCTCCCATTTTCTTTAGGGAACGATAACTTTTTCAGAAAATAACACCTGCCATGATCCCGGCCGAAACCACTCGAATTACATTTCGACACCCGCCGACATGATCGCCACGATGCACAGAGCACCCTCGTAAATTTTCGGGCAAATCGGACGACGTTGTATTTTTTCACAACCAGGACCGAAACCCTAGGCCGAACAAAATGGTCAAATGCGAAGTGAAATGGTTTGGCTCGAAATTTTACGAGCTTGTGCAGAACTTCTATGCAATCATATCGGCAGGTGACACGAAGTGATTCGAGTTCGTTTGCCCTCCCATTTTCTTTAACGAACGATGACTTTTCAGAAAATAACACGTGCCCTGATCCCGGCCGAAACCACTCGAATTACATTTCGACACCCGGCGACATGATCGCCACGATGCACAGAGCACCCTCGTAAATTTTCAGGCAAATCGGACGACGTTGTATTTTTTCACAACTGGGACCGAAACCCTAGGCCGAACAAAATGGTCTGATGCGAAGTGAAATTGGTTGGCTCGAAATTTTACGAGCTTGTGAAGAACTTCTAGGCAATCATATCGGCTGGTGACACGAAGTTATTCGAGTTCGTTTGCCCTCCCATTTTCTTTAACGAACGATAACTTTTTCAGAAAATAACACGTGCCCTGATCCCGGCCGAAACCACTCGAATTACATTTCGACACCCGCCGAC
This sequence comes from Corylus avellana, assembly GCF_965113065.1. Classification (NCBI taxonomy): domain Eukaryota; kingdom Viridiplantae; phylum Streptophyta; class Magnoliopsida; order Fagales; family Betulaceae; genus Corylus; species Corylus avellana. The sequence goes on from NC_142494.1 coordinate 13,645,048, forward strand.
ATGATCGCCACGATGCACAGAGCACCCTCGTAAATTTTCGGGCAAATCGGACGACGTTGTATTTTTTCACAACTGGGACCGAAACCCTAGGCCGAACAAAATGGTCTGATGCGAAGTGAAATTGTTTGGCTCGAAATTTTACGAGCTTGTGAAGAACTTCTAGGCAATCATATCGGCTGGTGACACGAAGTTATTCGAGTTCGTTTGCCCTCCCATTTTCTTTAAGGAACGATAACTTTTTCAGAAAATAACACGTGCCCTGATCCCGGCCGAAACCACTCGAATTACATTTCGACACCCGCCGACATGATCGCCACGATGCACAGAGCACCCTCGTAAATTGTCGGGCAAATCGGACGACGTTGTATTTTTTCACAACCAGGACCGAAACCCTAGTCCGAACAAAATGGTCAAATGCGAAGTGAAGTTTTTTGGCTCGAAATTTTACGAGCTTGTGCTGAACTTCTAGGCAATCATATCGGCAGGTGACACGAAGTGATTCGAGTTCGTTTGCCCTCCCATTTTCTTTAACGAACGATAACTTTTCAGAAAATAACACATGCCCTGATCCGGGCCGAAACCACTCGAATTACATTTCGACACCCGCCCACATGATCGCCACGATGCACAGAGCACCCTCGTAAATTTTCGGGCAAATCGGACGACGTTGTATTTTTTCACAACTGGGACCGAAACCCTAGCCGAACAAAATGGTCTGATGCGAAGTGAAATTAGTTGACTCGAAATTTTACGAGCTTGTGCAGAACTTCTAGGCAATCATATCGGCAGGTGACACGTAGTGATTCGAGTTCGTTTGCCCTCCCATTTTCTTTAAGGAACGATAACTTTTTCAGAAAATAACACCTGCCATGATCCCGGCCGAAACCACTCGAATTACATTTCGACACCCGCCGACATGATCGCCACGATGCACAGAGCACCCTCGTAAATTTTCGGGCAAATCGGACGACGTTGTATTTTTTCACAACCTGGACCGAAACCCTAGGCCGAACAAAATGGTCAAATGCGAAGTGAAATTGTTTGGCTCGAAATTTTACGAGCTTGTGCAGAACTTCTAGGCAATCATATCGGCAGGTGACACGAAATGATTCGAGTTCGTTTGCCCTCCCATTTTCTTTAACGAACGATGACTTTTTCAGAAAATAACACGTGCCCTGATCCCGGCCGAAACCACTCGAATTACATTTCGACACCCGCCGACATGATCGCGACGATGCACAGAGCACCCTCGTAAATTTTCGGGCAAATCGGACGACGTTGTATTTTTTCACAACCAGGACCGAAACCCTAGGCCGAACAAAATGGTCAAATGCGAAGTGAAATTGTTTGGCTCGAAATTTTACGAGCTTGTGCAGAACTTCTATGCAATCATATCGGCAGGTGACACGAAGTGATTCGAGTTCGTTTGCCCTCCCATTTTCTTTAACGAACGATGACTTTTCAGAAAATAACACGTGCCCTGATCCCGGCCGAAACCACTCGAATTACATTTCGACACCCGGCGACATGATCGCCACGATGCACAGAGCACCCTCGTAAATTTTCGCGCAAATCGGACGACGTTGTATTTTTTCACAACTGGGACCGAAACCCTAGGCCGAACAAAATGGTCTGATGCGAAGTGAAATTGGTTGGCTCGAAATTTTACGAGCTTGTGAAGAACTTCTAGGCAATCATATCGGTTGCTGACACGAAGTGATTTGAGTTCGTTTGCCCTCCCATTTTCTTTAACGAACGATAACTTTTTCAGAAAATAACACGTGCCCTGATCCCGGCCGAAACCACTCGAAGTACATTTCGACACCCGCCGACATGATCGCCACGATGCACAGAGCACCCTCGTAAATTTTCGGTCAAATCGGACGACGTTGTATTTTTTCACAACCAGGACCGAAACCCTAGGCCGAACAAAATGGTCAAATGCGAAGTGAAATTTTTTGGCTCGACATTTTACGAGCTTGTGCAGAACTTCTAGGCAATCATATCAGCAGGTGACACGAAGTGATTCGAGTTCGTTTGCCCTCCCATTTTCTTTAGGGAACGATAACTTTTTCAGAAAATAACACCTGCCATGATCCCGGCCGAAACCACTCGAATTACATTTCGACACCCGCCGACATGATCGCCACGATGCACAGAGCACCCTCGTAAATTTTCGGGCAAATCGGACGACGTTGTATTTTTTCACAACCAGGACCGAAACCCTAGGCCGAACAAAATGGTCAAATGCGAAGTGAAATGGTTTGGCTCGAAATTTTACGAGCTTGTGCAGAACTTCTATGCAATCATATCGGCAGGTGACACGAAGTGATTCGAGTTCGTTTGCCCTCCCATTTTCTTTAACGAACGATGACTTTTCAGAAAATAACACGTGCCCTGATCCCGGCCGAAACCACTCGAATTACATTTCGACACCCGGCGACATGATCGCCACGATGCACAGAGCACCCTCGTAAATTTTCGGGCAAATCGGACGACGTTGTATTTTTTCACAACTGGGACCGAAACCCTAGGCCGAACAAAATGGTCTGATGCGAAGTGAAATTGGTTGGCTCGAAATTTTACGAGCTTGTGAAGAACTTCTAGGCAATCATATCGGTTGGTGACACGAAGTGATTTGAGTTCGTTTGCCCTCCCATTTTCTTTAACGAACGATAACTTTTTCAGAAAATAACACGTGCCCTGATCCCGGCCGAAACCACTCGAAGTACATTTCGACACCCGCCGACATGATCGCCACGATGCACAGAGCACCCTCGTAAATTTTCGGTCAAATCGGACGACGTTGTATTTTTTCACAACCAGGACCGAAACCCTAGGCCGAACAAAATGGTCAAATGCGAAGTGAAATTTTTTGGCTCGAAATTTTACGAGCTTGTGCAGAACTTCTAGGCAATCATATCAGCAGGTGACACGAAGTGATTCGAGTTCGTTTGCCCTCCCATTTTCTTTAAGGAACGATAACTTTTTCAGAAAATAACACCTGCCATGATCCCGGCCGAAACCACTCGAATTACATTTCGACACCCGCCGACATGATCGCCACGATGCACAGAGCACCCTCGTAAATTTTCGGGCAAATCGGACGACGTTGTATTTTTTCACAACCAGGACCGAAACCCTAGGCCGAACAAAATGGTCAAATGCGAAGTGAAATGGTTTGGCTCGAAATTTTACGAGCTTGTGCAGAACTTCTATGCAATCATATCGGCAGGTGACACGAAGTGATTCGAGTTCGTTTGCCCTCCCATTTTCTTTAACGAACGATGACTTTTCAGAAAATAACACGTGCCCTGATCCCGGCCGAAACCACTCGAATTACATTTCGACACCCGCCGACATAATCGCCACGATGCACAGAGCACCCTCGTAAATTTTCGGGCAAATCGGACGACGTTGTATTTTTTCACAACTGGGACCGAAACCCTAGGCCGAACAAAATGGTCTGATGCGAAGTGAAATTGGTTGGCTCGAAATTTTACGAGCTTGTGAAGAACTTCTAGGCCATCATATCGGTTGGTGACACGAAGTGATTTGAGTTCGTTTGCCCTCCCATTTTCTTTAACGAACGATAACTGTTTCAGAAAATAACACGTGCCCTGATCCCGGCCGAAACCACTCGAATTACATTTCGACACCCGCCGACATGATCGCCACGATGCACAAAGCACCCTCGTAAATTTTCGGGCAAATCGGACGACGTTGTATTTTTTCACAACCAGGACCGAAACCCTAGGCCGAACAAAATGGTCAAATGCGAAATGAAATTTTTTGGCTCGAAATTTTACGAGCTTGTGCAGAATTTCTAGGCAATCATATCGGCAGGTGACACGAAGTGATTCGAGTTCGATTGCCCTCCCATTTTCTTTAACGAACGATAACTTTTCAGAAAATAACACATGCCCTGATCCCGGCCGAAACCACTCGAATTACATTTCGACACCCGCCCACATGATCGCCACGTTGCACAGAGCACCCTCGTAAATTTTCGGGCAAATCAGACGACGTTCTATTTTCGCACAACTGGGACCGAAACCCTAGCCGAACAAAATGGTCTGATGCGAAGTGAAATTAGTTGGCTCGAAATTTTACGAGCTTGTGCAAAACTTCTAGGCAATCATATCGGCAGGTGACACGAAGTGATTCGAGTTCGTTTGCCCTCCCATTTTCTTTAACGAACGATAACTTTTCAGAAAATAACACATGCCCTGATCCCGGCCGAAACCACTCGAATTACATTTCGACACCCGCCGACATGATCGCCACGATGCATAGAGCACCCTCGTAAATTTTCGGGCAAATCGGACGACGTTGTATTTTTTCACAACCAGGACCGAAACCCTAGGCCGAACAAAATGGTCAAATGCGAAGTGAAATTTTTTGGCTCGAAATTTTAGGAGCTTGTGCAGAACTTCTAGGGAATCATATCGGCTGGTGACACGAAGTGATTCGAGTTCGTTTGCCCTCCCATTTTCTTTAACGAACGATAATTTTTCAGAAAATAACACGTGCCATGATCCCGGCCGAAACCACTCGAATTACATTTCGACACCCGCCGACATGATCGCCACGATGCACAGAGCACCCTCGTAAATTTTCGGGCAAATCGGACGACGTTGTATTTTTTCACAACCTGGACCGAAACCCTAGGCCGAACAAAATGGTCAAATGCGAAGTGAAATTGTTTGGCTCGAAATTTTACGAGCTTGTGCAGAACTTCTAGGCAATCATATCGGCAGGTGACACGAAATGATTCGAGTTCGTTTGCCCTCCCATTTTCTTTAAGGAACGATAACTTTTTTCAGAAAATAACACCTGCCATGATCCCGGCCGAAACCACTCGAATTACATTTCGACACCCGCCGACATGATCGCCACGATGCACAGAGCACCCTCGTAAATTTTCGGGCAAATCGGACGACGTTGTATTTTTTCACAACCTGGACCGAAACCCTAGGCCGAACAAAATGGTCAAATGCGAAGTGAAATTGTTTGGCTCGAAATTTTACGAGCTTGTGCAGAACTTCTAGGCAATCATATCGGCAGGTGACACGAAATGATTCGAGTTCGTTTGCCCTCCCATTTTCTTTAAGGAACGATAACTTTTTTCAGAAAATAACACCTGCCATGATCCCGGCCGAAACCACTCGAATTACATTTCGACACCCGCCGACATGATCGCCACGATGCACAGAGCACCCTCGTAAATTTTCGGGCAAATCGGACGACGTTGTATTTTTTCACAACCTGGACCGAAACCCTAGGCCGAACAAAATGGTCAAATGCGAAGTGAAATTGTTTGGCTCGAAATTTTACGAGCTTGTGCAGAACTTCTAGGCAATCATATCGGCAGGTGACACGAAAAGATTCGAGTTCGTTTGCCCTCCCATTTTCTTTAACGAACGATGACTTTTTCAGAAAATAACACGTGCCCTGATCCCAGCCGAAACCACTCGAATTACATTTCGACACCCGCCGACATGATCGCCACGATGCACAGAGCACCCTCGTAAATTTTCGGGCAAATCGGACGACGTTGTATTTTTGCACAACTGGGACAGAAACCCTAGCCGAACAAAATGGTCTGATGCGAAGTGAAATTAGTTGGCTCGAAATTTTACGAGCTTGTGCAGAACTTCTAGGCAATCATATCGGCAGGTGACACGAAGTGATTCGAGTTCGTTTGCCCTCCCATTTTCTTTAAGGAACGATGACTTTTCAGAAAATAACACATGCCCTGATCTCGGCAGAAACCACTCGAATTACATTTCGACACCCGCCGACATGATCGCCACGATGCACAGAGCACCCTCGTAAATTTTCGGGCAAATCGGACGACGTTGTATTTTTTCACAACTGGGACCGAAACCCTAGCCGAACAAAATGGTCTGATGCGAAGTGAAATTAGTTGACTCGAAATTTTACGAGCTTGTGCAGAACTTCTAGGCAATCATATCGGCAGGTGACACGAAGTGATTCGAGTTCGTTTGCCCTCCCATTTTCTTTAACGAACGATAACTTTTTCAGAAAATAACACGTGCCCTGATCCCAGCCGAAACCACTCGAATTACATTTCGACACCCGCCGACATGATCGCGACGATGCACAGAGCACCCTCGTAAATTTTCGGGCAAATCGGACGACGTTGTTTTTTTTCACAACCAGGACCGAAACCCTAGGCCGAACAAAGTGGTCAAATGCGAAGTGAAATTTTTTGGCTCGAAATTTTAAGAGCTTGTGCAGAACTTCTAGGCAATCACATCGGCAGGTGACACGAAGTGATTCGAGTTCGTTTGCCCTCCCATTTTCTTCAACGAACGATAACTTTTTCAGAAAATAACACGTGCCCTGATCCCGGCCGAAACCACTCGAATTACATTTCGACACCCGCCGACATGATCGCCACGATGCATAGAGCACCCTCGTAAATTTTCGGGCAAATCGGACGACGTTGTATTTTTTCACAACCAGGACCGAAACCCTAGGCCGAACAAAATGGTCTGATGCGAAGTGAAATTAGTTGGCTCGAAATTTTACGAGCTTGTGCAGAACTTCTAGGCAATCATATCGGCAGGTGACACGAAGTGATTCGAGTTCGATTGCCCTCCCATTTTCTTTAACGAACGATAACTTTTCAGAAAATAACACATGCCCTGATCCCGGCCGAAACCACTCGAATTACATTTCGACACCCGCCCACATGATCGCCACGATGCACAGAGCACCCTCGTAAATTTTCGAGCAAATCGGACGACGTTGTATTTTTGCACAACTTGGACCGAAACCCTAGCCGAACAAAATGGTCTGATGCGAAGTGAAATTAGTTGGCTCGAAATTTTACGAGCTTGTGCAGAACTTCTAGGCAATCATATCGGCAGGTGACACGAAGTGATTCGAGTTCGTTTGCCCTCCCATTTTCTTTAAGGAACGATAACTTTTTTCAGAAAATAACACCTGCCATGATCCCGGCCGAAACCACTCGAATTACATTTCGACACCCGCCGACATGATCGCCACGATGCACAGAGCACCCTCGTAAATTTTCGGGCAAATCGGACGACGTTGTATTTTTTCACAACCAGGACCGAAACCCTAGTCCGAACAAAATGGTCAAATGCGAAGTGAAGTTTTTTGGCTCGAAATTTTACGAGCTTGTGCAGAACTTCTAGGCAATCATATCGGCAGGTGACACGAAGTGATTCGAGTTCGATTGCCCTCCCATTTTCTTTAACGAACGATAACTTTTCAGAAAATAACACATGCCCTGATCCCGGCCGAAACCACTCGAATTACATTTCGACACCCGCCCACATGATCGCCACGATGCACAGAGCACCCTCGTAAATTTTCGGGCAAATCGGACGACGTTGTATTTTTGCACAACTGAGACCGAAACCCTAGCCGAACAAAATGGTCTGATGCGAAGTGAAATTAGTTGGCTCGAAATTTTACGAGCTTGTGCAGAACTTCTAGGCAATCATATCGGCAGGTGACACGAAGTGATTCGAGTTCGTTTGCCCTCCCATTTTCTTTAACGAACGATGACTTTTTCAGAAAATAACACATGCCCTGATCCCGGCCGAAACCACTCGAATTACATTTCGACACCCGCCGACATGATCGCGACGATGTACAGAGCACCCTCGTAAATTTTCGGGCAAATCGGACGACGTTGTATTTTTTCACAACCAGGACCGAAACCCTAGGCCGAACAAAATGGTCAAATGCGAAGTGAAATTTTTTGGCTCGAAATTTTACGAGCTTGTGCAGAACTTCTAGGCAATCATATCGGCAGGTGACACGAAGTGATTCGAGTTCGTTTGCCCTCCCATTTTCTTTAACGAACGATAACTTTTTCAGAAAATAACACGTGCCCTGATCCCGGCCGAAACCACTCGAATTACATTTCGACACCCGCCGACATGATCGCCACGATGCACAGAGCACCCTCGTAAATTTTCGGGCAAATCGGACGACGTTGTATTTTTTCACAACCAGGACCGAAACCCTAGGCCGAACAAAATGGTCAAATGCGAAGTGAAATTTTTTGGCTCGAAATTTTACGAGCTTGTGCAGAATTTCTAGGCAATCATATCGGCAGGTGACACGAAGTGATTCGAGTTCGTTTGCCCTCCCATTTTCTATAACGAACGATAACTTTTTCAGAAAATAACACGTGCCCTGATCCCGGCCGAAACCACTCGAATTACATTTCGACACCCGCCGACATGATCGCCACGATGCACAGAGCACCCTCGTAAATTTTCGGGCAAATCGGACGACGTTGTACTTTTTCACAACCAGGACCGAAACCCTAGTCCGAACAAAATGGTCAAATGCGAAGTGAAGTTTTTTGGCTCGAAATTTTACGAGCTTGTGCAGAACTTCTAGGCAATCATATCGGCAGGTGACACGAAGTGATTCGAGTTCGATTGCCCTCCCATTTTCTTTAACGAACGATAACTTTTCAGAAAATAACACATGCCCTGATCCCGGCCGAAACCACTCGAATTACATTTCGACACCCGCCCACATGATCGCCACGATGCACAGAGCACTCTCGTAAATTTTCGGGCAAATCGGACGACGTTGTATTTTTGCACAACTGAGACCGAAACCCTAGCCGAACAAAATGGTCTGATGCGAAGTGAAATTAGTTGGCTCGAAATTTTACGAGCTTGTGCAGAACTTCTAGGCAATCATATCGGCAGGTGACACGAAGTGATTCGAGTTCGTTTGCCCTCCCATTTTCTTTAAGGAACGATGACTTTTCAGAAAATAACACATGCCCTGATCTCGGCAGAAACCACTCGAATTACATTTCGACACCCGCCGACATGATCGCCACGATGCACAGAGCACCCTCGTAAATTTTCGGGCAAATCGGACGACGTTGTATTTTTTCACAACTGGGACCGAAAGCCTAGCCGAACAAAATGGTCTGATGCGAAGTGAAATTAGTTGGCTCGAAATTTTACGAGCTTGTGCAGAACTTCTAGGCAATCATATCGGCAGGTGACACGAAGTGATTCGAGTTCGTTTGCCCTCCCATTTTCTTTAACGAACGATAACTTTTTCAGAAAATAACACGTGCCCTGATCCCGGCCGAAACCACTCGAATTACATTTCGACACCCGCCGACATGATCGCCACGATGCATAGAGCACCCTCGTAAATTTTCGGGCAAATCGGACGACGTTGTATTTTTTCACAACCAGGACCGAAACCCTAGGCCGAACAAAATGGTCAAATGCGAAGTGAAATTTTTTGGCTCGAAATTTTAGGAGCTTGTGCAGAACTTCTAGGGAATCATATCGGCTGGTGACACGAAGTGATTCGAGTTCGTTTGCCCTCCCATTTTCTTTAACGAACGATAATTTTTCAGAAAATAACACGTGCCATGATCCCGGCCGAAACCACTCGAATTACATTTCGACACCCGCCGACATGATCGCCACGATGCACAGAGCACCCTCGTAAATTTTCGGGCAAATCGGACGACGTTGTATTTTTTCACAACCTGGACCGAAACCCTAGGCCGAACAAAATGGTCAAATGCGAAGTGAAATTGTTTGGCTCGAAATTTTACGAGCTTGTGCAGAACTTCTAGGCAATCATATCGGCAGGTGACACGAAATGATTCGACTTCGTTTGCCCACCCATTTTCTTTAACGAACGATGACTTTTTCAGAAAATAACACGTGCCCTGATCCCGGCCGAAACCACTCGAATTACATTTCGACACTCGCCGACATGATCGCCACGATGCACAGCGCACCCTCGTAAATTTTCGGGCAAATCGGACGACGTTGTATTTTTTCACAACTGGGACCGAAACCCTAGGCCGAACAAAATGGTCTGATGCGAAGTGAAATTAGTTCGCTCGAAATTTTACGAGCTTGTGCAGAACTTCTAGGCAATCATATCGGCAGGTGACACGAAGTGATTCGAGTTCGATTGCCCTCCCATTTTCTTTAACGAACGATAACTTTTCAGAAAATAACACATGCCCTGATCCCGGCCGAAACCACTCGAATTACATTTCGACACCCGCCCACATGATCGCCACGATGCACAGAGCACCCTCGTAAATTTTCGGGCAAATCGGACGACGTTGTATTTTTGCACAACTGGGACCGAAACCCTAGCCGAACAAAATGGTCTGATGCGAAGTGAAATTAGTTGGCTCGAAATTTTACGAGCTTGTGCAGAACTTCTAGGCAATCATTTCGGCAGGTGACACGATGTGATTCGAGTTCGTTTGCCCTCCCATTTTCTTTAAGGAACGATAACTTTTTTCAGAAAATAACACCTGCCATGATCCCGGCCGAAACCACTCGAATTACATTTCGACACCCGCCGACATGATCGCCACGATGCACAGAGCACCCTCGTAAATTTTCGGGCAAATCGGACGACGTTGTATTTTTTCACAACCAGGATCGAAACCCTAGGCCGAACAAAATGGTCAAATGCGAAGTGAAATTGTTTGGCTCGAAATTTTACGAGCTTGTGCAGAACTTCTAGGCAATCATATCGGCAGGTGACACGAAATGATTCGAGTTCGTTTGCCCTCCCATTTTCTTTAACGAACGATGACTTTTTCAGAAAATAACACGTTCCCTGATCCCGGCCGAAACCACTCGAATTACATTTCGACACCCGCCGACATGATCGCGACGATGTACAGAGCACCCTCGTAAATTTTCGGGCAAATCGGACAACGTTGTATTTTTTCACAACCAGGACCGAAACCTTAGGCCGAACAAAATGGTCAAATGCGAAGTGAAATTTTTTGGCTCGAAATTTTACGAGCTTGTGCAGAACTTCTAGGCAATCATATCGGCAGGTGACACGAAATGATTCGAGTTCGTTTGCCCTCCCATTTTCTTTAACGAACGATGACTTTTTCAGAAAATAACACGTGCCATGATCCCGGCCGAAAGCACTCGAATTACATTTCGACACCCGCCGACATGATCGCCACGATGCACAGAGCACCCTCGTAAATTTTCGGGCAAATTGGACGACGTTGTATTTTTTCACAACCTGGACCGAAACCCTAGGCCGAACAAAATGGTCAAATGCGAAGTGAAATTGTTTGGCTCGAAATTTTACGAGCTTGTGCAGAACTTCTAGGCAATCATATCGGCAGGTGACACGAAATGATTCGAGTTCGTTTGCCCTCCCATTTTCTTTAACGAACGATGACTTTTTCAGAAAATAACACGTGCCCTGATCCCGGCCGAAACCACTCGAATTACATTTCGACACCCGCCGACATGATCGCGACGATGCACAGAGCACCCTCGTAAATTTTCGGGCAAATCGGATGACGTTGTATTTTTTCACAACCAGGACCGAAACCCTAGGCCGAACAAAATGGTCAAATGCGAAGTGAAATTTTTTGGCTTGAAATTTTACGAGCTTGTGCAGAACTTCTAGGCAATCATATCGGCAGGTGACACGAAGTGATTCGAGTTCGTTTGCCCTCCCATTTTCTTTAACGAACGATAACTTTTCAGAAAATAACACATGCCCTGATCCCGGCCGAAACCACTCGAATTACATTTCGACACCCGCCCACATGATCGCCACGATGCACAGAGCACCCTCGTAAATTTTCGGGCAAATCGGACGACGTTGTATTTTTTCACAACCTGGACCGAAACCCTAGGCCGAACAAAATGGTCAAATGCGAAGTGAAATTGTTTGGCTCGAAATTTTACGAGCTTGTGCAGAACTTCTAGGCAATCATATCGGCAGGTGACACGAAGTGATTCGAGTTCGTTTGCCCTCCCATTTTCTTTAACGAACGATAACTTTTTCAGAAAATAACACGTGCCATGATCCCGGCCGAAACCACTCGAATTACATTTCGACACCCGCCGACATGATCGCCACGATGCACAGAGCACCCTCGTAAATTTTCGGGCAAATCGGACGACGTTGTATTTTTTCACAACCTGGATCGAAACCCTAGGCCGAACAAAATGGTCAAATGCGAAGTGAAATTGTTTGGCTCGAAATTTTACGAGCTTGTGTAGAACTTCTAGGCAATCATATCGGCAGGTGACACGAAATGATTCGAGTTCGTTTGCCCTCCCATTTTCTTTAACGAACGATGACTTTTTCAGAAAATAACACGTTCCCTGATCCCGGCCGAAACCACTCGAATTACATTTCGACACTCGCCGACATGATCGCGACGATGTACAGAGCACCCTCGTAAATTTTCGGGCAAATCGGACGACGTTGTATTTTTTCACAACCAGGACCGAAACCCTAGGCCGAACAAAATGGTCAAATGCGAAGTGAAATTTTTTGGCTCGAAATTTTACGAGCTTGTGCAGAACTTCTAGGCAATCATATCGGCAGGTGACACGAAGTGATTCGAGTTCGTTTGCCCTCCCATTTTCTTTAACGAACGATAACTTTTTCAGAAAATAACACGTGCCCTGATCCCGGCCGAAACCACTCGAATTACATTTCGACACCCGCCCACATGATCGCCACGATGTACAGAGCACCCTCGTAAATTTTCGGGCAAATCGGACGACGTTGTATTTTTTCACAACCAGGACCGAAACCCTAGGCCGAACAAAATGGTCAAATGCGAAGTGAAATTTTTTGGCTCGAAATTTTACGAGCTTGTGCAGAACTTCTAGGCAATCATATCGGCAGGTGACACGAAGTGATTCGAGTTCGTTTGCCCTCCCATTTTCTTTAACGAACGATAACTTTTTCAGAAAATAACACGTGCCCTGATCCCGGCCGAAACCACTCGAATTACATTTCGACACCCGCCGACATGATCGCCACGATGCACAGAGCACCCTCGTAAATTTTCGGGCAAATCGGACGACGTTGTATTTTTTCACAACCAGGACCGAAACCCTAGGCCGAACAAAATGGTCAAATGCGAAGTGAAATTGTTTGGCTCGAAATTTTACGAGCTTCTGCAGAACTTCTAGGCAATCATATCGGCAGGTGACACGAAGTGATTCGAGTTCGTTTGCCCTCCCATTTTCTTTAACGAACGATAACTTTTTCAGAAAATAACACGTGCCATGATCCCGGCCGAAACCACTCGAATTACATTTCGACACCCGCCGACATGATCGCCACGATGCACAGAGCACCCTCGTAAATTTTCGGGCAAATCGGACAACGTTGTATTTTTTCACAACCAGGACCGAAACCTTAGGCCGAACAAAATGGTCAAATGCGAAGTGAAATTTTTTGGCTCGAAATTTTACGAGCTTGTGCAGAACTTCTAGGCAATCATATCGGCAGGTGACACGAAATGATTCGAGTTCGTTTGCCCTCCCATTTTCTTTAACGAACGATGACTTTTTCAGAAAATAACACGTGCCATGATCCCGGCCGAAAGCACTCGAATTACATTTCGACACCCGCCGACATGATCGCCACGATGCACAGAGCACCCTCGTAAATTTTCGGGCAAATTGGACGACGTTGTATTTTTTCACAACCAGGACCGAAACCCTAGGCCGAACAAAATGGTCAAATGCGAAGTGAAATTTTTTGGCTTGAAATTTTACGAGCTTGTGCAGAACTTCTAGGCAATCATATCGGCAGGTGACACGAAGTGATTCGAGTTCGTTTGCCCTCCCATTTTCTTTAACGAACGATAACTTTTTCAGAAAATAACACGTGCCCTGATCCCGGCCGAAACCACTCGAATTACATTTCGACACCCGCCGACATGATCGCCACGATGCACAGAGCACCCTCGTAAATTTTCGGGCAAATCGGACGACGTTGTATTTTTTCACAACCAGGACCGAAACCCTAGGCCGAACAAAATGGTCAAATGCGAAGTGAAATTGTTTGGCTCGAAATTTTACGAGCTTGTGCAGAACTTCTAGGCAATCATATCGGCAGGTGACACGAAATGATTCGAGTTCGTTTGCCCTCCCATTTTCTTTAACGAACGATGACTTTTTCAGAAAATAACACATGCCCTGATCCCGGCCGAAACCACTCGAATTACATTTCGACACCCGCCGACATGATCGCGACGATGTACAGAGCACCCTCGTAAATTTTCGGGCAAATCGGACGACGTTGTATTTTTTCACAACCAGGACCGAAACCCTAGGCCGAACAAAATGGTCAAATGCGAAGTGAAATTTTTTGGCTCGAAATTTTACGAGCTTGTGCAGAACTTCTAGGCAATCATATCGGCAGGTGACACGAAGTGATTCGAGTTCGTTTGCCCTCCCATTTTCTTTAACGAACGATAACTTTTTCAGAAAATAACACGTGCCCTGATCCCGGCCGAAACCACTCGAATTACATTTCGACACCCGCCGACATGATCGCCACGATGCACAGAGCACCCTCGTAAATTTTCGGGCAAATCGGACGACGTTGTATTTTTTCACAACCAGGACCGAAACCCTAGGCCGAACAAAATGGTCAAATGCGAAGTGAAATTGTTTGGCTCGAAATTTTACGAGCTTGTGCAGAACTTCTAGGCAATCATATCGGCAGGTGACACGAAGTGATTCGAGTTCGTTTGCCCTCCCATTTTCTTTAACGAACGATGACTTTTTCAGAAAATAACACATGCCCTGATCCCGGCCGAAACCACTCGAATTACATTTCGACACCCGCCCACATGATCGCCACGATGCACAGAGCACCCTCGTAAATTTTCGGGCAAATCGGACGACGTTGTATTTTTTCACAACCTGGACCGAAACCCTAGGCCGAACAAAATGGTCAAATGCGAAGTGAAATTGTTTGGCTCGAAATTTTACAAGCTTGTGCAGAACTTCTAGGCAATCATATCGGCAGGTGACACGAAGTGATTCGAGTTCGTTTGCCCTCCCATTTTCTTTAACGAACGATAACTTTTTCAGAAAATAACACGTGCCCTGATCCCGGCCGAAACCACTCGAATTACATTACGACACCCGCCGACATGATCGCCACGATGCACAGAGCACCCTCGTAAATTTTCGGGCAAATCGGACGACGTTGTATTTTTTCACAACTGGGACCGAAACCCTAGCCGAACAAAATGGTCTGATGCGAAGTGAAATTAGTTGGCTCGAAATTTTACGAGCTTGTGCAGAACTTCTAGGCAATCATATCGGCAGGTGACACGAAGTGATTCGAGTTCGTTTGCCCTCCCATTTTCTTTAACGAACGATAACTTTTTCAGAAAATAACACGTGCCCTGATCCCGGCCGAAACCACTCGAATTACATTTCGACACCCGCCGACATGATCGCCACGATGCACAGAGCACCCTCGTAAATTTTCGGGCAAATCGGACGACGTTGTATTTTTTCACAACCAGGACCGAAACCCTAGGCCGAACAAAATGGTCAAATGCGAAGTGAAATTGTTTGGCTCGAAATTTTACGAGCTTGTGCAGAACTTCTAGGCAATCATATCGGCAGGTGACACGAAATGATTCGAGTTCGTTTGCCCTCCCATTTTCTTTAACGAACGATGACTTTTTCAGAAAATAACACATGCCCTGATCCCGGCCGAAACCACTCGAATTACATTTCGACACCCGCCGACATGATCGCGACGATGTACAGAGCACCCTCGTAAATTTTCGGGCAAATCGGACGACGTTGTATTTTTTCACAACCAGGACCGAAACCCTAGGCCGAACAAAATGGTCAAATGCGAAGTGAAATTTTTTGGCTCGAAATTTTACGAGCTTGTGCAGAACTTCTAGGCAATCATATCGGCAGGTGACACGAAGTGATTCGAGTTCGTTTGCCCTCCCATTTTCTTTAACGAACGATAACTTTTTCAGAAAATAACACGTGCCCTGATCCCGGCCGAAACCACTCGAATTACATTTCGACACCCGCCGACATGATCGCCACGATGCACAGAGCACCCTCGTAAATTTTCGGGCAAATCGGACGACGTTGTATTTTTTCACAACCAGGACCGAAACCCTAGGCCGAACAAAATGGTCAAATGCGAAGTGAAATTGTTTGGCTCGAAATTTTACGAGCTTGTGCAGAACTTCTAGGCAATCATATCGGCAGGTGACACGAAGTGATTCGAGTTCGTTTGCCCTCCCATTTTCTTTAACGAACGATGACTTTTTCAGAAAATAACACATGCCCTGATCCCGGCCGAAACCACTCGAATTACATTTCGACACCCGCCGACATGATCGCCACGATGCACAGAGCACCCTCGTAAATTTTCGGGCAAATCGGACGACGTTGTATTTTTTCACAACCAGGACCGAAACCCTAGGCCGAACAAAATGGTCAAATGCGAAGTGAAATTGTTTGGCTCGAAATTTTACGAGCTTGTGCAGAACTTCTAGGCAATCATATCGGCAGGTGACACGAAGTGATTCGAGTTCGTTTGCCCTCCCATTTTCTTTAACGAACGATAACTTTTTCAGAAAATAACACGTGCCATGATCCCGGCCGAAACCACTCGAATTACATTTCGACACCCGCCGACATGATCGCCACGATGCACAGAGCACCCTCGTAAATTTTCGGGCAAATTGGACGACGTTGTATTTTTTCACAACCAGGACCGAAACCCTAGGCCGAACAAAATGGTCAAATGCGAAGTGAAATTGTTTGGCTCGAAATTTTACGAGCTTGTGCAGAACTTCTAGGCAATCATATCGGCAGGTGACACGAAATGATTCGAGTTCGTTTGCCCTCCCATTTTCTTTAACGAACGATGACTTTTTCAGAAAATAACACGTGCCCTGATCCCGGCCGAAACCACTCGAATTACATTTCGACACCCGCCGACATGATCGCGACGATGCACAGAGCACCCTCGTAAATTTTCGGGCAAATCGGATGACGTTGTATTTTTTCACAACCAGGACCGAAACCCTAGGCCGAACAAAATGGTCAAATGCGAAGTGAAATTTTTTGGCTCGAAATTTTACGAGCTTGTGCAGAACTTCTAGGCAATCATATCGGCAGGTGACACGAAGTGATTCGAGTTCGTTTGCCCTCCAATTTTCTTTAACGAACGATAACTTTTCAGAAAATAACACATGCCCTGATCCCGGCCGAAACCACTCGAATTACATTTCGACACCCGCCCACATGATCGCCACGATGCACAGAGCACCCTCGTAAATTTTCGGGCAAATCGGACGACGTTGTATTTTTTCACAACTGGGACCGAAACCCTAGCCGAACAAAATGGTCTGATGCGAAGTGAAATTAGTTGGCTCGAAATTTTACGAGCTTGTGCAGAACTTCTAGGCAATCATATCGGCAGGTGACACGAAGTGATTCGAGTTCGTTTGCCCTCCCATTTTCTTTAACGAACGATAACTTTTTCAGAAAATAACACGTGCCATGATCCCGGCCGAAACCACTCGAATTACATTTCGACACCCGCCGACATGATCGCCACGATGCACAGAGCACCCTCGTAAATTTTCGGGCAAATCGGAGGACGTTGTATTTTTTCACAACCTGGACCGAAACCCTAGGCCGAACAAAATGGTCAAATGCGAAGTGAAATTGTTTGGCTCGAAATTTTACGAGCTTGTGCAGAACTTCTAGGCAATCATATCGGCAGGTGACACGAAATGATTCGAGTTCGTTTGCCCTCCCATTTTCTTTAACGAACGATAACTTTTTCAGAAAATAACACGTGCCCTGATCCCGGCCGAAACCACTCGAATTACATTTCGACACCTGCCGACATGATCGCCACGATGCACAGAGCACCCTCGTAAATTTTCGGGCAAATCGGACGACGTTGTATTTTTTCACACCCAGGACCGAAACCCTAGTCCGAACAAAATGGTCAAATGCGAAGTGAAATTTTTTGGCTCGAAATTTTACGAGCTTGTGCAGAACTTCTAGGCAATCATATCGGCAGGTGACACGAAGTGATTCGAGTTCGTTTGTCCTCCCATTTTCTTTAACGAACGATAACTTTTTCAGAAAATAACACGTGCCCTGATCCCGGCCGAAACCACTCGAATTACATTTCGACACCCGCCGACATGATCGCGACGATGCACAGAGCACCCTCGTAAATTTTCGGGCAAATCGGACGACGTTGTATTTTTTCACACCCAGGACCGAAACCCTAGTCCGAACAAAATGGTCATATGCGAAGTGAAATTTTTTGGCTCGAAATTTTACGAGCTTGTGCAGAACTTCTAGGTAATCATATCGGCAGGTGACACGAAGTGATTCGAGTTCGTTTGCCCTCCCATTTTCTTTAACGAACGATAACTTTTCAGAAAATAACACATGCCCGGATCCCGGCCGAAACCACTCGAATTACATTTCGACCCCCGCCCACATGATCGCCACGATGCACAGAGCACCCTCGTAAATTTTCGGGCAAATCGGACGACGTTGTATTTTTTCACAACTGGGACCGAAACCCTAGCCGAACAAAATGGTCTGATGCGAAGTGAAATTAGTTGGCTCGAAATTTTACGAGCTTGTGCAGAACTTCTAGGCAATCATATCGGCAGGTGACACGAAGTGATTCGAGTTCGTTTGCCCTCCCATTTTCTTTAACGAACGATAACTTTTTCAGAAAATAACACGTGCCCTGATCCCGGCCGAAACCACTCGAATTACATTTCGACACCTGCCGACATGATCGCCACGATGCACAGAGCACCCTCGTAAATTTTCGGGCAAATCGGACGACGTTGTATTTTTTCACACCCAGGACCGAAACCCTAGTCCGAACAAAATGGTCAAATGCGAAGTGAAATTTTTTGGCTCGAAATTTTACGAGCTTGTGCAGAACTTCTAGGCAATCATATCGGCAGGTGACACGAAGTGATTCGAGTTCGTTTGTCCTCCCATTTTCTTTAACGAACGATAACTTTTTCAGAAAATAACACGTGCCCTGATCCCGGCCGAAACCACTCGAATTACATTTCGACACCCGCCGACATGATCGCCACGATGCACAGAGCACCCTCGTAAATTTTCGGGCAAATCGAACGACGTTGTATTTTTTCACACCCAGGACCGAAACCCTAGTCCGAACAAAATGGTCATATGCGAAGTGAAATTTTTTGGCTCGAAATTTTACGAGCTTGTGCAGAACTTCTAGGTAATCATATCGGCAGGTGACACGAAGTGATTCGAGTTCGTTTGCCCTCCCATTTTCTTTAACGAACGATAACTTTTCAGAAAATAACACATGCCCTGATCCCGGCCGAAACCACTCGAATTACATTTCGACCCCCGCCCACATGATCGCCACGATGCACAGAGCACCCTCGTAAATTTTCGGGCAAATCGGACGACGTTGTATTTTTTCACAACTGGGACCGAAACCCTAGCCGAACAAAATGGTCTGATGCGAAGTGAAATTAGTTGGCTCGAAATTTTACGAGCTTGTGCAGAACTTCTAGGCAATCATATCGGCAGGTGACACGAAGTGATTCGAGTTCGTTTGCCCTCCCATTTTCTTTAACGAACGATAACTTTTTCAGAAAATAACACGTGCCATGATCCCGGCCAAAACCACTCGAATTACATTTCGACACCCGCCGACATGATCGCCACGATGCACAGAGCACCCTCGTAAATTTTCGGGCAAATCGGACGACGTTGTATTTTTTCACAACCTGGACCGAAACCCTAGGCTGAACAAAATGGTCAAATGCGAAGTGAAATTGTTTGGCTCGAAATTTTACGAGCTTGTGCAGAACTTCTAGACAATCATATCGGCAGGTGACACGAAATGATTCGAGTTCGTTTGCCCTCCCATTTTCTTTAACGAACGATGACTTTTTCAGAAAATAACACG
This sequence comes from Corylus avellana, assembly GCF_965113065.1. Taxonomy (NCBI): domain Eukaryota; kingdom Viridiplantae; phylum Streptophyta; class Magnoliopsida; order Fagales; family Betulaceae; genus Corylus; species Corylus avellana. The sequence continues at coordinate 13,664,860 of NC_142494.1, forward strand.
TGCCCCGATCCCGGCCGAAACGACTCGAATTACATTTCGACACTCGCCGACATGATCGCCACAATGCACAGAGCACCCTCGTAAATTTTCGGGCAAATCGGACGACGTTGTATTTTTTCACAACCAGGACCGAAACCTTAGGCCGAACAAAATGGTCAAATGCGAAGTGAAATTGTTTGGCTCGAAATTTTACGAGCTTTTGCAGAACTTCTAGGCAATCATACCGGCAGGTGACACAAAGTGATTCGAGTTCGTTTGCCCTCCCATTTTCTTTAACGAACGATAACTTTTTCAGAAAATAACACGTGCCCTGATCCCGGCCGAAACCACTCGGATTACATTTCGACACCCGCCGACATGATGGCCACGATGCACAGAGCACCCTCGTCAATTTTCGGGCAAATCCGACGACGTTGTATTTTTTCACAACCAGGACCGAAACCCTAGGCCGAACAAAATGGTCGGATGCGAAGTGAAATTGTTTGGTTACAAATTTTACGAGCTTGTGTAGAACTTCTAGGCAATCATATTGGCAGGCGACACGAAGTGATTCGAGTTCGTTTGCCCTCCCATTTTTTTTAACGAACGATAACTTTTTCAGAAAATAACACGTGCGCTGATCCCGACCGAAACCACTCGAATTACATTTCGACACCCGCCGACATGATCGCCACGATGCACAGAGCACCCTCGTAAATTTTCGGGCAAATCGGACGACGTTGTATTTTTTCACAACCAGGACTGAAACCCTAGGTCGAACAAAATGGTCAAATGCGAAGTGAAATTGTATGGCTCGAAATTTTACGAGCTTGTGCAGAACTTCTAGGCAATCATATCGGAAGGTGACACGAAGTGATTCCAGTTCGTTTTCCCCCCCATTTTCTTTAACGAACGATAACTTTTTCTGAAAATAACGTGTGCCCCGATCCCGGCCGAAACGACTCGAATTACATTTCGACACCCGCCGACATGATCGCCACGATGCACAGAGCACCCTCGTAAATTTTCGGGCAAATCGGACGACGTTGTATTTTTTCACAACCAGGACCGAAACCCTAGGCCGAACAAAATGGTCAAATGCGAAGTGAAATTGTTTGGCTCGAAATTTTACGAGCTTTTGCAGAACTTCTAGGCAATCATACCGGCAGGTGACACAAAGTGATTCGAGTTCGTTTGCCCTCCCATTTTCTTTAACGAATGATAACTTTTTCAGAAAATAACACGTGCCCTGATCCCGGCCGAAACCACTCGAATTACATTTCGACACCCGCCGACATGATGGCCACGATGCACAGAGCACCCTCGTAAATTTTCGGGCAAATCCGACGACGTTGTATTTTTTCACAACCAGGACCGAAACCCTAGGCCGAACAAAATGGTCGGATGCGAAGTGAAATTGTTTGGTTAGAAATTTTACGAGCTTGTGTAGAACTTCTAGGCAATCATATCGGCAGGCGACACGAAGTGATTCGAGTTCGTTTGCCCTCCCATTTTCTTTATCGAACGATAACTTTTTTAGAAAAAAACACGTGCCCTGATCCCGGCCGAAACCACTCGAATTACATTTCGACACACGCCGACAAGATCGCCACGATGCACAGAGCACCCTCGTAAATTTTTGGGCAAATCGGACGACGTTGTATTTTTTCACAACCAGGACCGAAACCCTAGGCCGAACAAAATGGTCAAATGCGAAGTAAAATTTTTTGGCTCGAAATTTTACGAGCTTGTGCAGAACTTCTAGGCAATCATATCGGCAGGTGACACGAAGTGATTCGAGTTCGTTTGCCCCCCCATTTTCTTGAACGAACGATAACTTTTTCTGAAAATAACAAGTGCCCCGATCCCCGCCGAAACGACTCGAATTACACTTCGAGACCCGCCGACATGATTGCCACGATGCATAGAGCAAATCGGACGACGTTGTATTTTTTTCACAACCAGGACCGAAACCCTAGGCCGAACAAAATGGTCGTTCGTGAAGTGAAATTTTTTGGCTCGAAATTTTACGAGCTTGTGCAGAACTTCTAGGCAATCATATCGGCAGGTGACACGAAGTGATTCGAGTTCGTTTGCCCCTCATTTTCTTTAACGAACGATAACTTTTTCTGAAAATAACAAGTGCCCCGATCCCGGCCGAAACGACTCGAATTACACTTCGAGACCCGCCGACATGATTGCCATGATGCATAGAGCAAATCGGACGACGTTGTATTTTTTTCACAACTAGGACCGAAACCCTAGGCCGAACAAAATGGTCGTACGCGAAGTGACATTTTTTGGCTCGAAATTTTACGGGCTTGTGTAGAACTTCTAGACAATCATATCGGCCGGTGACACGAAGTGATTCGAGTTCGTTTGCTCCCCCATTTTCTTTAACGAACGATAACTTTTTCTGAAAATAACAAGTGCCCCGATCCCGGCCGAAACGACTCGAATTACACTTCGAGACCCGCCGACATGATTGCCACGATGCATAGAGCAAATCGGACGACGTTGTATTTTTTTCACTACCAGGACCGAAACCCTTGCCCGAACAAAATGGTCGTACGCGAAGTGAAAGTTTTTTGGCTCGAAATTTTACGAGCTTGTGCAGAACTTCTAGGCAATCATATCGGCAGGTGACACGAAGTGATTCGAATTTGTTTGCCCCCCCATTTTCTTTAACGAACGATAACTTTTTCTGAAAATAACAAGTGCCCCGATCCCGGCCGAAACGACTCGAATTACACTTCGAGACCCGCCGACATGATTGCCACGATGCATAGACCAAATTGGACGACGTTGTATTTTTTTCACAACCAGGACCGAAACCCTTGCCCGAACAAAATGGTCGGACGCGAAGTGAAAGTTTTTTGGCTCGAAATTTTACGAGCTTGTACAGCAGTTCTAGGCAATCATATCGGCAGGTGACACGAAGTGATTCGAGTTCGTTTGCCCCTACATTTTCTTTAACGAACGATAACTTTTTCGGAAAATAACCAGTGCCCCGATCCCGGCCGAAACGACTCGAATTACACTTCGAGACCCGCCGACATGATCGCCACGATGCATAGAGCACCCTCGTAAATTTTCGGGCAAATCAGACGACGTTTTATTTTTTCACAACCAGGATCGAAACCCTAGGCCGAACAAAATTGTCGTACGCGAAGTGAAATTTTTTGGCTCGAAATTTTACGAGCTTGTGCAGAACTTCTAGGCAATCATATCGGCAGGTGACACGAAGTGATTCGAGTTCGTTTGCCCCACCATTTTCTTTAACGAACGATAAGTTTTTCTGAAAATAACAAGTGCCCCGATCCCGGCCGAAACGACTCGAATTACACTTCGAGACCCGCCGACATGATTGCCACGATGCATAGAGCAAATCGGACGACGTTGTATTTTTTTCACAACCAGGACCGAAACCCTAGGCCGAACAAAATGGTGGTACGCGAAGTGAGTTTTTTGGCTGTAAATTTTACGAGCTTGTGCAGAACTTCTAGGCAATCATATCGGCAGGTGACACGAAGTGATTCGAGTTCGTTTGCCCCCCCATTTTCTTTAACGAACGATAACTTTTTCTGAAAATAACAACTGCCCCGATCCCGGCCGAAACGACTCGAATTACACTTCGAGACCCGCCGACATGATTGCCACGATGCATAGAGCAAATCGGACGACGTTGTATTTTTTTCACAACCAGGACCGAAACCCTAGGCCGAACAAAATGGTCGTACGCGAAGTGAAAGTTTTTTGGCTGTAAATTTTACGAGCTTGTGCAGAACTTCTAGGCAATCATATCGGCAGGTGACACGAAGTGATTCGAGTTCGTTTGCCCCCCCATTTTCTTTAACGAACGATAACTTTTTCTGAAAATAACAAGTGCCCCGATCCCGGCCGAAACGACTCGAATTACACTTCGAGACCCGCCGACATGATCGCCACGATGCATAGAGCACCCTCGTAAATTTTCGGGCAAATCAGACGACGTTTTATTTTTTCACAACCAGGACCGAAACCCTAGGCCGAACAAAATAGTCGTACGCGAAGTGAAATTTTTTGGCTTGAAATTTTACGAGCTTGTGCAGAACTTCTAGGCAATCATATCGGCAGGTGACACGAAGTGATTCGATTTCGTTTGCCCCCCCATTTTCTTTAACGAACGATAACTTTTTCTGAAAATAACAAGTGCCCCGATCCCGGCCGAAACGACTCGAATTACACTTCGAGACCCGCCGACATGATCGCCACGATGCATAGAGCACCCTCGTAAATTTTCGGGCAAATCAGACGACGTTTTATTTTTTCACAACCAGGACCGAAACCCTAGGCCGAACAAAATAGTCGTACGCGAAGTGAAATTTTTTGGCTTCAAATTTTACGAGCTTGTGCAGAACTTCTAGGCAATCATATCGGCAGGTGACACGAAGTGATTCGATTTCGTTTGCCCCCCCATTTTCTTTAACGAACGATAACTTTTTCTGAAAATAACAAGTGCCCCGATCCCGGCCGAAACGACTCGAATTACACTTCGAGACCCGCTGACATGATCGCCACGATGCATAGAGCACCCTCGTAAATTTTCGGGCAAATCAGACGACGTTTTATTTTTTCACAACCAGGATCGAAACCCTAGGCCGAACAAAATTGTCGTACGCGAAGTGAAATTTTGTGGCTCGAAATTTTACGAGCTTGTGCAGAACTTCTAGGCAATCATATCGGCAGGTGACACGAAGTGATTCGAGTTCGTTTGCCCCCCCATTTTCTTTAACGAACGATAACTTTTTCTGAAAATAACAAGTGCCCCGATCCCGGCCGAAACGACTCGAATTACACTTCGAGACCCGCCGACATGATTGCCACGATGCATAGAGCAAATCGGACGACGTTGTATTTTTTTCACAACCAGGACCGAAACCCTAGGCCGAACAAAATGGTCGTACGCGAAGTGAGTTTTTTGGCTGTAAATTTTAAGAGCTTGTGCAGAACTTTTAGGCAATCATATCGGCAGGTGACACGAAGTGATTCGAGTTCGTTTGCCCCCCCATTTTCTTTAACGAACGATAACTTTTTCTGAAAATAACAACTGCCCCGATCCCGGCCGAAACGACTCGAATTACACTTCGAGACCCGCCGACATGATTGCCACGATGCATAAAGCAAATCGGACGACGTTGTATTTTTTTCACAACCAGGACCGAAACCCTAGGCCGAACAAAATGGTCGTACGCGAAGTGAAAGTTTTTTGGCTGTAAATTTTACGAGCTTGTGCAGAACTTCTAGGCAATCATATCGGCAGGTGACACGAAGTGATTTGAGTTCGTTTGCCCCCCCATTTTCTTTAACGAACGATAACTTTTTCTGAAAATAACAAGTGCCCCGATCCCGGCCGAAACGACTCGAATTACACTTCGAGACCCGCCGACATGATCGCCACGATGCATAGAGCACCCTCGTAAATTTTCGGGCAAATCAGACGACGTTTTATTTTTTCACAACCAGGACCGAAACCCTAGGCCGAACAAAATAGTCGTACGCGAAGTGAAATTTTTTGGCTTGAAATTTTACGAGCTTGTGCAGAACTTCTAGGCAATCATATCGGCAGGTGACACGAAGTGATTCGATTTCGTTTGCCCCCCCATTTTCTTTAACGAACGATAACTTTTTCTGAAAATAACAAGTGCCCCGATCCCGGCCGAAACGACTCGAATTACACTTCGAGACCCGCCGACATGATCGCCACGATGCATAGAGCACCCTCGTAAATTTTCGGGCAAATCAGACGACGTTTTATTTTTTCACAACCAGGATCGAAACCCTAGGCCGAACAAAATTGTCGTACGCGAAGTGAAATTTTTTGGCTCGAAATTTTACGAGCTTGTGCAGAACTTCTAGGCAATCATATCGGCAGGTGACACGAAGTGATTCGAGTTCGTTTGCCCCACCATTTTCTTTAACGAACGATAAGTTTTTCTGAAAATAACAAGTGCCCCGATCCCGGCCGAAACGACTCGAATTACACTTCGAGACCCGCCGACATGATTGCCACGATGCATAGAGCAAATCGGACGACGTTGTATTTTTTTCACAACCAGGACCGAAACCCTAGGCCGAACAAAATGGTGGTACGCGAAGTGAGTTTTTTGGCTGTAAATTTTACGAGCTTGTGCAGAACTTCTAGGCAATCATATCGGCAGGTGACACGAAGTGATTCGAGTTCGTTTGCCCCCCCATTTTCTTTAACGAACGATAACTTTTTCTGAAAATAACTACTGCCCCGATCCCGGCCGAAACGACTCGAATTACACTTCGAGACCCGCCGACATGATTGCCACGATGCATAGAGCAAATCGGACGACGTTGTATTTTTTTCACAACCAGGACCGAAACCCTAGGCCGAACAAAATGGTCGTACGCGAAGTGAAAGTTTTTTGGCTGTAAATTTTACGAGCTTGTGCAGAACTTCTAGGCAATCATATCGGCAGGTGACACGAAGTGATTCGAGTTCGTTTGCCCCCCCATTTTCTTTAACGAACGATAACTTTTTCTGAAAATAACAAGTGCCCCGAACCCGGCCGAAACGACTCGAATTACACTTCGAGACCCGCCGACATGATCGCCACGATGCATAGAGCACCCTCGTAAATTTTCGGGCAAATCAGACGACGTTTTATTTTTTCACAACCAGGACCGAAACCCTAGGCCGAACAAAATAGTCGTACGCGAAGTGAAATTTTTTGGCTTGAAATTTTACGAGCTTGTGCAGAACTTCTAGGCAATCATATCGGCAGGTGACACGAAGTGATTCGATTTCGTTTGCCCCCCCATTTTCTTTAACGAACGATAACTTTTTCTGAAAATAACAAGTGCCCCGATCCCGGCCGAAACGACTCGAATTACACTTCGAGACCCGCTGACATGATCGCCACGATGCATAGAGCACCCTCGTAAATTTTCGGGCAAATCAGACGACGTTTTATTTTTTCACAACCAGGATCGAAACCCTAGGCCGAACAAAATTGTCGTACGCGAAGTGAAATTTTGTGGCTCGAAATTTTACGAGCTTGTGCAGAACTTCTAGGCAATCATATCGGCAGGTGACACGAAGTGATTCGAGTTCGTTTGCCCCCCCATTTTCTTTAACGAACGATAACTTTTTCTGAAAATAACAAGTGCCCCGATCCCGGCCGAAACGACTCGAATTACACTTCGAGACCCGCCGACATGATTGCCACGATGCATAGAGCAAATCGGACGACGTTGTATTTTTTTCACAACCAGGACCGAAACCCTAGGCCGAACAAAATGGTCGTACGCGAAGTGAGTTTTTTGGCTGTAAATTTTAAGAGCTTGTGCAGAACTTTTAGGCAATCATATCGGCAGGTGACACGAAGTGATTCGAGTTCGTTTGCCCCCCCATTTTCTTTAACGAACGATAACTTTTTCTGAAAATAACAACTGCCCCGATCCCGGCCGAAACGACTCGAATTACACTTCGAGACCCGCCGACATGATTGCCACGATGCATAAAGCAAATCGGACGACGTTGTATTTTTTTCACAACCAGGACCGAAACCCTAGGCCGAACAAAATGGTCGTACGCGAAGTGAAAGTTTTTTGGCTGTAAATTTTACGAGCTTGTGCAGAACTTCTAGGCAATCATATCGGCAGGTGACACGAAGTGATTTGAGTTCGTTTGCCCCCCCATTTTCTTTAACGAACGATAACTTTTTCTGAAAATAACAAGTGCCCCGATCCCGGCCGAAACGACTCGAATTACACTTCGAGACCCGCCGACATGATCGCCACGATGCATAGAGCACCCTCGTAAATTTTCGGGCAAATCAGACGACGTTTTATTTTTTCACAACCAGGACCGAAACCCTAGGCCGAACAAAATAGTCGTACGCGAAGTGAAATTTTTTGGCTTGAAATTTTACGAGCTTGTGCAGAACTTCTAGGCAATCATATCGGCAGGTGACACGAAGTGATTCGATTTCGTTTGCCCCCCCATTTTCTTTAACGAACGATAACTTTTTCTGAAAATAACAAGTGCCCCGATCCCGGCCGAAACGACTCGAATTACACTTCGAGACCCGCCGACATGATCGCCACGATGCACAGAGCACCCTCGTAAATTTTCGGGCAAATCAGACGACGTTTTATTTTTTCACAACCAGGATCGAAACCCTAGGCCGAACAAAATTGTCGTACGCGAAGTGAAATTTTTTGGCTCGAAATTTTACGAGCTTGTGCAGAACTTCTAGGCAATCATATCGGCAGGTGACACGAAGTGATTCGAGTTCGTTTGCCCCACCATTTTCTTTAACGAACGATAAGTTTTTCTGAAAATAACAAGTGCCCCGATCCCGGCCGAAACGACTCGAATTACACTTCGAGACCCGCCGACATGATTGCCACGATGCATAGAGCAAATCGGACGACGTTGTATTTTTTTCACAACCAGGACCGAAACCCTAGGCCGAACAAAATGGTGGTACGCGAAGTGAGTTTTTTGGCTGTAAATTTTACGAGCTTGTGCAGAACTTCTAGGCAATCATATCGGCTGGTGACACGAAGTGATTCGAGTTCGTTTGCCCCCCCATTTTCTTTAACGAACGATAACTTTTTCTGAAAATAACTACTGCCCCGATCCCGGCCGAAACGACTCGAATTACACTTCGAGACCCGCCGACATGATTGCCACGATGCATAGAGCAAATCGGACGACGTTGTATTTTTTTCACAACCAGGACCGAAACCCTAGGCCGAACAAAATGGTCGTACGCGAAGTGAAAGTTTTTTGGCTGTAAATTTTACGAGCTTGTGCAGAACTTCTAGGCAATCATATCGGCAGGTGACACGAAGTGATTCGAGTTCGTTTGCCCCCCCATTTTCTTTAACGAACGATAACTTTTTCTGAAAATAACAAGTGCCCCGATCCCGGCCGAAACGACTCGAATTACACTTCGAGACCCGCCGACATGATCGCCACGATGCATAGAGCACCCTCGTAAATTTTCGGGCAAATCAGACGACGTTTTATTTTTTCACAACCAGGACCGAAACCCTAGGCCGAACAAAATAGTCGTACGCGAAGTGAAATTTTTTGGTCTGAAATTTTACGAGCTTGTGCAGAACTTCTAGGCAATCATATCGGGAGGTGACACGAAGTGATTCGATTTCGTTTGCCCCCCCATTTTCTTTAACGAACGATAACTTTTTCTGAAAATAACAAGTGCCCCGATCCCGGCCGAAACGACTCGAATTACACTTCGAGACCCGCCGACATGATCGCCACGATGCATAGAGCACCCTCGTAAATTTTCGGGCAAATCAGACGACGTTTTATTTTTTCACAACCAGGACCGAAACCCTAGGCCGAACAAAATAGTCGTACGCGAAGTGAAATTTTTTGGCTTGAAATTTTACGAGCTTGTGCAGAACTTCTAGGCAATCATATCGGCAGGTGACACGAAGTGATTCGAGTTCGTTTGCCACCCCATTTTCTTTAACGAACGATAACTTTTTCTGAAAATAACAAGTGCCCCGATCCCGGCCGAAACGACTCGAATTACACTTCGAGACCCGCCGACATGATTGCCACGATGCATAAAGCAAATCGGACGACGTTGTATTTTTTTCACAACCAGGACCGAAACCCTAGGCCGAACAAAATGGTCGTACGCGAAGTGAAAGTTTTTTGGCTGTAAATTTTACGAGCTTGTGCAGAACTTCTAGGCAATCATATCGGCAGGTGACACGAAGTGATTTGAGTTCGTTTGCCCCCCCATTTTCTTTAACGAACGATAACTTTTTCTGAAAATAACAAGTGCCCCGATCCCGGCCGAAACGACTCGAATTACACTTCGAGACCCGCCGACATGATCGCCACGATGCATAGAGCACCCTCGTAAATTTTCGGGCAAATCAGACGACGTTTTATTTTTTCACAACCAGGACCGAAACCCTAGGCCGAACAAAATAGTCGTACGCGAAGTGAAATTTTTTGGCTTGAAATTTTACGAGCTTGTGCAGAACTTCTAGGCAATCATATCGGCAGGTGACACGAAGTGATTCGATTTCGTTTGCCCCCCCATTTTCTTTAACGAACGATAACTTTTTCTGAAAATAACAAGTGCCCCGATCCCGGCCGAAACGACTCGAATTACACTTCGAGACCCGCCGACATGATCGCCACGATGCATAGAGCACCCTCGTAAATTTTCGGGCAAATAAGACGACGTTTTATTTTTTCACAACCAGGATCGAAACCCTAGGCCGAACAAAATTGTCGTACGCGAAGTGAAATTTTTTGGCTCGAAATTTTACGAGCTTGTGCAGAACTTCTAGGCAATCATATCGGCAGGTGACACGAAGTGATTCGAGTTCGTTTGCCCCCCCATTTTCTTTAACGAACGATAACTTTTTCTGAAAATAACAAGTGCCCCGATCCCGGCCGAAACGACTCGAATTACACTTCGAGACCCACCGACATGATTGCCACGATGCATAGAGCAAATCGGACGACGTTGTATTTTTTTCACAACCAGGACCGAAACCCTTACCCGAACAAAATGGTCGTACGCGAAGTGAAAGTTTTTTGGCTCGAAATTTTACGAGCTTGTGCAGAACTTCTAGGCAATCATATCGGCAGGTGACACGAAGTGATTCGAGTTCGTTTGCCCCCCCATTTTCTTTAACGAACGATAACTTTTTCTGAAAATAACAACTGCCCCGATCCCGGCCGAAACGACTCGAATTACACTTCGAGACCCGCCGACATGATTGCCACGATGCATAGAGCAAATCGGACGACGTTGTATTTTTTTCACAACCAGGACCGAAACCCTAGGCCGAACAAAATGGTCGTACGCGAAGTGAAAGTTTTTTGGCTGTAAATTTTACGAGCTTGTGCAGAACTTCTAGGCAATCATATCGGCAGGTGACACGAAGTGATTCGAGTTTGTTTGCCCCCCCATTTTCTTTAACGAACGATAACTTTTTCTGAAAATAACAAGTGCCCCGATCCCGGCCGAAACGACTCGAATTACACTTCGAGACCCACCGACATGATTGCCACGATGCATAGAGCAAATCGGACGACGTTGTATTTTTTTCACAACCAGGACCGAAACCCTTGCCCGAACAAAATGGTCGTACGCGAAGTGAAAGTTTTTTGGCTCGAAATTTTACGAGCTTGTGCAGAACTTCTAGGCAATCATATCGGCAGGTGACACGAAGTGATTCGAGTTCGTTTGCCCCCCCATTTTCTTTAACGAACGATAACTTTTTCTGAAAATAACAAGTGCCCCGATCCCGGCCGAAACGACTCGAATTACACTTCGAGACCCGCCGACATGATCGCCACGATGCATAGAGCACCCTCGTAAATTTTCGGGCAAATCAGACGACGTTTTATTTTTTCACAACCAGGACCGAAACCCTTGGCCGAACAAAATAGTCATACGCGAAGTGAAATTTTTTGGCTTGAAATTTTACGAGCTTGTGCAGAACTTCTAGGCAATCATATCGGCAGGTGACACGAAGTGATTCGAGTTCGTTTGCCCCCCCATTTTCTTTAACGAACGATAACTTTTTCTGAAAATAACAAGTGCCCCGATCCCGGCCGAAACGACTCGAATTACACTTCGAGACACGCCGACATGATCGCCACGATGCATAGAGCACCCTCGTAAATTTTCGGGCAAATCAGACGACGTTTTATTTTTTCACAACCAGGACCGAAACCCTAGGCCGAACAAAATAGTCGTACGCGAAGTGAAATTTTTTGGCTTGAAATTTTACGAGCTTGTGCAGAACTTCTAGGCAATCATATCGGGAGGTGACACGAAGTGATTCGATTTCGTTTGCCCCCCCATTTTCTTTAACGAACGATAACTTTTTCTGAAAATAACAAGTGCCCCGATCCCGGCCGAAACGACTCGAATTACACTTCGAGACCCGCCGACATGATCGCCACGATGCATAGAGCACCCTCGTAAATTTTCGGGCAAATCAGACGACGTTTTCTTTTTTCACAACCAGGATCGAAACCCTAGGCCGAACAAAATTGTCGTACGCGAAGTGAAATTTTTTGGCTCGAAATTTTACGAGCTTGTGCAGAACTTCTAGGCAATCATATCGGCAGGTGACACGAAGTGATTCGAGTTCGTTTGCCCCCCCATTTTCGTTAACGAACGATAACTTTTTCTGAAAATAACCAGTGCCCCGATCCCGGCCGAAACGACTCGAATTACACTTCGAGACCCGCCGACATGATTGCCACGATGCATAGAGCAAATCGGACGACGTTGTATTTTTTTCACAACCAGGACCGAAACCCTTGCCCGAACAAAATGGTCGTACGCGAAGTGAAATTTTTTAGCTCGAAATTTTACGGGCTTGTGTAGAACTTCTAGACAATCATATCGGCCGGTGACACGAACAGATTCGAGTTCGTTTGCCCCCCCATTTTCTTTAACGAACGATAACTTTTTTTGAAAATAACAAGTGCCCCGATCCCGGCCGAAACGACTCGAATTACACTTCGAGACCCGCCGACATGATTCCCACGATGCATAGAGCAAATCGGACGACGTTGTATTTTTTTCACAACCAGGACCGAAACCCTAGGCCGAACAAAATGGTCGTACGCGAAGTGAAATTTTTTGGCTCGAAATTTTACGAGCTTGTGCAGAACTTCTAGGCAATCATATCGGCAGGTGACACGAAGTGATTCGAGTTCGTTTGCCCCCCCATTTTCTTTAACGAACGATAACTTTTTCTGAAAATAACAAGTGCCCCGATCCCGGCCAAAACGACTCGAATTACACTTCGAGACCCGCCGACATGATCGCCACGATGCATAGAGCACCCTCGTAAATTTTCGGGCAAATCAGACGACGTTTTATTTTTTCACAACCAGGACCGAAACCCTAGGCCGAACAAAATAGTCGTACGCGAAGTGAAATTTTTTGGCTTGAAATTTTACGAGCTTGTGCAGAACTTCTAGGCAATCATATCGGGAGGTGACACGAAGTGATTCGATTTCGTTTGCCCCCCCATTTTCTTTAACGAACGATAACTTTTTCTGAAAATAACAAGTGCCCCGATCCCGGCCGAAACGACTCGAATTACACTTCGAGACCCGCCGACATGATCGCCACGATGCATAGAGCACCCTCGTAAATTTTCGGGCAAATCAGACGACGTTTTATTTTTTCACAACCAGGATCGAAACCCTAGGCCGAACAAAATTGTCGTACGCGAAGTGAAATTTTTTGGCTCGAAATTTTACGAGCTTGTGCAGAACTTCTAGGCAATCATATCGGCAGGTGACACGAAGTGATTCGAGTTCGTTTGCCCCCCCATTTTCTTTAACGAATGATAACTTTTTCTGAAAATAACAAGTGCCCCGATCCCGGCCGAAACGACTCGAATTACACTTCGAGACCCGCCGACATGATCGCCACGATGCATAGAGCACCCTCGTAAATTTTCGGGCAAATCAGACGACGTTTTATTTTTTCACAACCAGGACCGAAACCCTAGGCCGAACAAAATAGTCGTACGCGAAGTGAAATTTTTTGGCTTGAAATTTTACGAGCATGTGCAGAACTTCTAGGCAATCATATCGGGAGGTGACACGAAGTGATTCGATTTCGTTTGCCCCCCCATTTTCTTTAACGAACGATAACTTTTTCTGAAAATAACAAGTGCCCCGATCCCGGCCGAAACGACTCGAATTACACTTCGAGACCCGCCGACATGATCGCCACGATGCATAGAGCACCCTCGTAAATTTTCGGGCAAATCAGACGACGTTTTATTTTTTCACAACCAGGATCGAAACCCTAGGCCGAACAAAATTGTCGTACGCGAAGTGAAATTTTTTGGCTCGAAATTTTACGAGCTTGTGCAGAACTTCTAGGCAATCATATCGGCAGGTGACACGAAGTGATTCGAGTTCGTTTGCCCCCCCATTTTTCTTTAACGAACGATAACTTTTTCTGAAAATAACAAGTGCCCCGATCCCGGCCGAAACGACTCGAATTACACTTCGAGACCCGCCGACATGATTGCCACGATGCATAGAGCAAATCGGACGACGTTGTATTTTTTTCACAACCAGGACCGAAACCCTTGCCCGAACAAAATGGTCGTACGTGAAGTGAAATTTTTTAGCTCGAAATTTTACGGGCTTGTGTAGAACTTCTAGACAATCATATCGGCCGGTGACACGAACTGATTCGAGTTCGTTTGCCCCCCCATTTTCTTTAACGAACGATAACTTTTTCTGAAAATAACAAGTGCCCCGATCCCGGCCGAAACGACTCGAATTACACTTCGAGACCCGCCGACATGATTGCCACGATGCATAGAGCAAATCGGACGACGTTGTATTTTTTTCACAACCAGGACCGAAACCCTAGGCCGAACAAAATGGTCGTACGCGAAGTGAAATTTTTTGGCTCGAAATTTTACGAGCTTGTGCAGAACTTCTAGGCAATCATATCGGCAGGTGACACGAAGTGATTCGAGTTCGTTTGCCCCCCCATTCTCTTTAACGAACGATAACTTTTTCTGAAAATAACAAGTGCCCCGATCCCGGCCGAAACGACTCGAATTACACTTCGAGACCCGACGACATGATCGCCACGATGCATAAAGCACCCTCGTAAATTTTCAGGCAAATCAGACGACGTTTTATTGTTTCACAACCAGGACCGAAACCCTAGGCCGAACAAAATAGTCGTACGCGAAGTGAAATTTTTTGGCTTGAAATTTTACGAGCTTGTGCAGAACTTCTAGGCAATCATATCGGTAGGTGACACGAAGTGATTCGATTTCGTTTGCCCCCCCATTTTCTTTCACGAACGATAACTTTTTCTGAAAATAACAAGTGCCCCGATCCCGGCCGAAACGACTCGAATTACACTTCGAGACCCGCCGACATGATCGCCACGATGCATAGAGCACCCTCGTAAATTTTCGGGCAAATCAGACGACGTTTTATTTTTTCACAACCAGGATCGAAACCCTAGGCCGAACAAAATTGTCGTACGCGAAGTGAAATTTTTTGGCTCGAAATTTTACGAGCTTGTGCAGAACTTCTAGGCAATCATATCGGCAGGTGACACGAAGTGATTCGAGTTCGTTTGCCCCACCATTTTCTTTAACGAACGATAACTTTTTCTGAAAATAACAAGTGCCCCGATCCCGGCCGAAACGACTCGAATTACACTTCGAGACCCGCCGACATGATTGCCACGATGCATAGAGCAAATCGGACGACGTTGTATTTTTTTCACAACCAGGACCGAAACCCTAGGCCGAACAAAATGGTCGTACGCGAAGTGAGTTTTTTGGCTGTAAATTTTACGAGCTTGTGCAGAACTTCTAGGCAATCATATCGGCAGGTGACACGAAGTGATTCGAGTTCGTTTGCCCCCCCATTTTCTTTAACGAACGATAACTTTTTCTGAAAATAACAACTGCCCCGATCCCGGCCGAAACGACTCGAATTACACTTCGAGACCCGCCGACATGATTGCCACGATGCATAGAGCAAATCGGACGACGTTGTATTTTTTTCACAACCAGGACCGAAACCCTAGGCCGAACAAAATGGTCGTACGCGAAGTGAAAGTTTTTTGGCTGTAAATTTTACGAGCTTGTGCAGAACTTCTAGGCAATCATATCGGCAGGTGACACGAAGTGATTCGAGTTCGTTTGCCCCCCCATTTTCTTTAACGAACGATAACTTTTTCTGAAAATAACAAGTGCCCCGATCCCGGCCGAAACGACTCGAATTACACTTCGAGACCCACCGACATGATTGCCACGATGCATAGAGCAAATCGGACGACGTTGTATTTTTTTCACAACCAGGACCGAAACCCTTGCCCGAACCAAATGGTCGTACGCGAAGTGAAAGTTTTTTGGCTCGAAATTTTACGAGCTTGTGCAGAACTTCTAGGCAATCATATCGGCAGGTGACACGAAGTGATTCGAGTTCGTTTGCCCCCCCATTTTCTTTAACGAACGATAACTTTTTCTGAAAATAACAAGTGCCCCGATCCCGGCCGAAACGACTCGAATTACACTTCGAGACCCGCCGACATGATTGCCACGATGCATAGAGCAAATCGGACGACGTTGTATTTTTTTCACAACCAGGACCGAAACCCTTGCCCGAACAAAATGGTCGTACGTGAAGTGAAATTTTTTAGCTCGAAATTTTACGGGCTTGTGTAGAACTTCTAGACAATCATATCGGCCGGTGACACGAACTGATTCGAGTTCGTTTGCCCCCCCATTTTCTTTAACGAACGATAACTTTTTCTGAAAATAACAAGTGCCCCGATCCCGGCCGAAATGACTCGAATTACACTTCGAGACCCGCCGACATGATTGCCACGATGCATAGAGCAAATCGGACGACGTTGTATTTTTTTCACAACCAGGACCGAAACCCTAGGCCGAACAAAATGGTCGTACGCGAAGTGAAATTTTTTGGCTCGAAATTTTACGAGCTTGTGCAGAACTTCTAGGCAATCATATCGGCAGGTGACACGAAGTGATTCGAGTTCGTTTGCCCCCCCATTTTCTTTAACGAACGATAACTTTTTCTGAAAATAACAAGTGCCCCGATCCCGGCCGAAACGACTCGAATTACACTTCGAGACCCGCCGACATGATCGCCACGATGCATAGAGCACCCTCGTAAATTTTCAGGCAAATCAGACGACGTTTTATTTTTTCACAACCAGGACCGAAACCCTAGGCCGAACAAAATAGTCGTACGCGAAGTGAAATTTTTTGGCTTGAAATTTTACGAGCTTGTGCAGAACTTCTAGGCAATCATATCGGCAGGTGACACGAAGTGATTCGATTTCGTTTGCCCCCCCATTTTCTTTAACGAACGATAACTTTTTCTGAAAATAACAAGTGCCCCGATCCCGGCCGAAACGACTCGAATTACACTTCGAGACCCGCCGACATGATCGCCACGATGCATAGAGCACCCTCGTAAATTTTCGGGCAAATCAGACGACGTTTTATTTTTTCACAACCAGGATCGAAACCCTAGGCCGAACAAAATTGTCGTACGCGAAGTGAAATTTTTTGGCTCGAAATTTTACGAGCTTGTGCAGAACTTCTAGGCAATCATATCGGCAGGTGACACGAAGTGATTCGAGTTCGTTTGCCCCCCCATTTTCTTTAACGAATGATAACTTTTTCTGAAAATAACAAGTGCCCCGATCCCGGCCGAAACGACTCGAATTACACTTCGAGACCCGCCGACATGATCGCCACGATGCATAGAGCACCCTCGTAAATTTTCGGGCAAATCAGACGACGTTTTATTTTTTCACAACCAGGACCGAAACCCTAGGCCGAACAAAATAGTCGTACGCGAAGTGAAATTTTTTGGCTTGAAATTTTACGAGCATGTGCAGAACTTCTAGGCAATCATATCGGGAGGTGACACGAAGTGATTCGATTTCGTTTGCCCCCCCATTTTCTTTAACGAACGATAACTTTTTCTGAAAATAACAAGTGCCCCGATCCCGGCCGAAACGACTCGAATTACACTTCGAGACCCGCCGACATGATCGCCACGATGCATAGAGCACCCTCGTAAATTTTCGGGCAAATCAGACGACGTTTTATTTTTTCACAACCAGGATCGAAACCCTAGGCCGAACAAAATTGTCGTACGCGAAGTGAAATTTTTTAGCTCGAAATTTTACGAGCTTGTGCAGAACTTCTAGGCAATCATATCGGCAGGTGACACGAAGTGATTCGAGTTCGTTTGCCCCCCCATTTTTCTTTAACGAACGATAACTTTTTCTGAAAATAACAAGTGCCCCGATCCCGGCCGAAACGACTCGAATTACACTTCGAGACCCGCCGACATGATTGCCACGATGCATAGAGCAAATCGGACGACGTTGTATTTTTTTCACAACCAGGACCGAAACCCTTGCCCGAACAAAATGGTCGTACGTGAAGTGAAATTTTTTAGCTCGAAATTTTACGGGCTTGTGTAGAACTTCTAGACAATCATATCGGCCGGTGACACGAACTGATTCGAGTTCGTTTGCCCCCCCATTTTCTTTAACGAACGATAACTTTTTCTGAAAATAACAAGTGCCCCGATCCCGGCCGAAACGACTCGAATTACACTTCGAGACCCGCCGACATGATTGCCACGATGCATAGAGCAAATCGGACGACGTTGTATTTTTTTCACAACCAGGACCGAAACCCTAGGCCGAACAAAATGGTCGTACGCGAAGTGAAATTTTTTGGCTCGAAATTTTACGAGCTTGTGCAGAACTTCTAGGCAATCATATCGGCAGGTGACACGAAGTGATTCGAGTTCGTTTGCCCCCCCATTCTCTTTAACGAACGATAACTTTTTCTGAAAATAACAAGTGCCCCGATCCCGGCCGAAACGACTCGAATTACACTTCGAGACCCGACGACATGATCGCCACGATGCATAAAGCACCCTCGTAAATTTTCGGGCAAATCAGACGACGTTTTATTTTTTCACAACCAGGATCGAAACCCTAGGCCGAACAAAATTGTCGTACGCGAAGTGAAATTTTTTGGCTCGAAATTTTACGAGCTTGTGCAGAACTTCTAGGCAATCATATCGGCAGGTGACACGAAGTGATTCGAGTTCGTTTGCCCCACCATTTTCTTTAACGAACGATAACTTTTTCTGAAAATAACAAGTGCCCCGATCCCGGCCGAAACGACTCGAATTACACTTCGAGACCCGCCGACATGATCGCCACGATGCATAGAGCACCCTCGTAAATTTTCGGGCAAATCAGACGACGTTTTATTTTTTCACAACCAGGATCGAAACCCTAGGCCGAACAAAATTGTCGTACGCGAAGTGAAATTTTTTGGCTCGAAATTTTACGAGCTTGTGCAGAACTTCTAGGCAATCATATCGGCAGGTGACACGAAGTGATTCGAGTTCGTTTGCCCCACCATTTTCTTTAACGAACGATAACTTTTTCTGAAAATAACAAGTGCCCCGATCCCGGCCGAAACGACTCGAATTACACTTCGAGACCCGCCGACATGATTGCCACGATGCATAGAGCAAATCGGACGACGTTGTATTTTTTTCACAACCAGGACCGAAACCCTAGGCCGAACAAAATGGTCGTACGCGAAGTGAGTTTTTTGGCTGTAAATTTTACGAGCTTGTGCAGAACTTCTAGGCAATCATATCGGCAGGTGACACGAAGTGATTCGAGTTCGTTTGCCCCCCCATTTTCTTTAACGAACGATAACTTTTTCTGAAAATAACAACTGCCCCGATCCCGGCCGAAACGACTCGAATTACACTTCGAGACCCGCCGACATGATTGCCACGATGCATAGAGCAAATCGGACGACGTTGTATTTTTTTCACAACCAGGACCGAAACCCTAGGCCGAACAAAATGGTCGTACGCGAAGTGAAAGTTTTTTGGCTGTAAATTTTACGAGCTTGTGCAGAACTTCTAGGCAATCATATCGGCAGGTGACACGAAGTGATTCGAGTTCGTTTGCCCCCCCATTTTCTTTAACGAACGATAACTTTTTCTGAAAATAACAAGTGCCCCGATCCCGGCCGAAACGACTCGAATTACACTTCGAGACCCGCCGACATGATCGCCACGATGCATAGAGCACCCTCGTAAATTTTCGGGCAAATCAGACGACGTTTTATTTTTTCACAACCAGGATCGAAACCCTAGGCCGAACAAAATTGTCGTACGCGAAGTGAAATTTTTTGGCTCGAAATTTTACGAGCTTGTGCAGAACTTCTAGGCAATCATATCGGCAGGTGACACGAAGTGATTCGAGTTCGTTTGCCCCACCATTTTCTTTAACGAACGATAACTTTTTCTGAAAATAACAAGTGCCCCGATCCCGGCCGAAACGACTCGAATTACACTTCGAGACCCGCCGACATGATTGCCACGATGCATAGAGCAAATCGGACGACGTTGTATTTTTTTCACAACCAGGACCGAAACCCTAGGCCGAACAAAATGGTCGTACGCGAAGTGAGTTTTTTGGCTGTAAATTTTACGAGCTTGTGCAGAACTTCTAGGCAATCATATCGGCAGGTGACACGAAGTGATTCGAGTTCGTTTGCCCCCCCATTTTCTTTAACGAACGATAACTTTTTCTGAAAATAACAACTGCCCCGATCCCGGCCGAAACGACTCGAATTACACTTCGAGACCCGCCGACATGATTGCCACGATGCATAGAGCAAATCGGACGACGTTGTATTTTTTTCACAACCAGGACCGAAACCCTAGGCCGAACAAAATGGTCGTACGCGAAGTGAAAGTTTTTTGGCTGTAAATTTTACGAGCTTGTGCAGAACTTCTAGGCAATCATATCGGCAGGTGACACGAAGTGATTCGAGTTCGTTTGCCCCCCCATTTTCTTTAACGAACGATAACTTTTTCTGAAAATAACAAGTGCCCCGATCCCGGCCGAAACGACTCGAATTACACTTCGAGACCCACCGACATGATTGCCACGATGCAGAGAGCAAATCGGACGACGTTGTATTTTTTTCACAACCAGGACCGAAACCCTTGCCCGAACCAAATGGTCGTACGCGAAGTGAAAGTTTTTTGGCTCGAAATTTTACGAGCTTGTGCAGAACTTCTAGGCAATCATATCGGCAGGTGACACGAAGTGATTCGAGTTCGTTTGCCCCCCCATTTTCTTTAACGAACGATAACTTTTTCTGAAAATAACAAGTGCCCCGATCCCGGCCGAAACGACTCGAATTACACTTCGAGACCCGCCGACATGATCGCCACGATGCATAGAGCACCCTCGTAAATTTTCGGGCAAATCAGACGACGTTTTATTTTTTCACAACCAGGACCGAAACCCTTGGCCGAACAAAATAGTCATACGCGAAGTGAAATTTTTTGGCTTGAAATTTTACGAGCTTGTGCAGAACTTCTAGGCAATCATATCGGCAGGTGACACGAAGTGATTCGAGTTCGTTTGCCCCCCCATTTTCTTTAACGAACGATAACTTTTTCTGAAAATAACAAGTGCCCCGATCCCGGCCGAAATGACTCGAATTACACTTCGAGACACGCCGACAAGATCGCCACGATGCATAGAGCACCCTCGTAAATTTTCGGGCAAATCAGACGACGTTTTATTTTTTCACAACCAGGACCGAAACCCTAGGTCGAACAAAATAGTCGTACGCGAAGTGAAATTTTTTGGCTTGAAATTTTACGAGCTTGTGCAGAACTTCTAGGCAATCATATCGGCAGGTGACACGAAGTGATTCGATTTCGTTTGCCCCCCCATTTTCTTTAACGAACGATAACTTTTTCTGAAAATAACAAGTGCCCCGATCCCGGCCGAAACGACTCGAATTACACTTCGAGACCCGCCGACATGATCGCCACGATGCATAGAGCACCCTCGTAAATTTTCGGGCAAATCAGACGACGTTTTATTTTTTCACAACCAGGATCAAAACCCTAGGCCGAACAAAATTGTCGTACGCGAAGTGAAATTTTTTGGCTCGAAATTTGACGAGCTTGTGCAGAACTTCTAGGCAATCATATCGGCAGGTGACACGAAGTGATTCGAGTTCGTTTGCCCCCCCATTTTCTTTAACGAACGATAACTTTTTCTGAAAATAACCAGTGCCCCGATCCCGGCCGAAACGACTCGAATTACACTTCGAGACCCGCCGACATGATTGCCACGATGCATAGAGCAAATCGGACGACGTTGTATTTTTTTCACAACCAGGACCGAAACCCTTGCCCGAACAAAATGGTCGTACGCGAAGTGAAATTTTTTAGCTCGAAATTTTACGGGCTTGTGTAGAACTTCTAGACAATCATATCGGCCGGTGACACGAACTGATTCGAGTTCGTTTGCCCCCCCATTTTCTTTAACGAACGATAACTTTTTCTGAAAATAACAAGTGCCCCGATCCCGGCCGAAACGACTCGAATTACACTTCGAGACCCGCCGACATGATTGCCACGATGCATAGAGCAAATTGGACGATGTTGTATTTTTTTCACAACCAGGACCGAAACCCTAGGCCGAACAAAATGGTCGTACGCGAAGTGAAATTTTTTGGCTCGAAATTTTACGAGCTTGTGCAGAACTTCTAGACAATCATATCGGCCGGTGACACGAACTGATTCGAGTTCGTTTGCCCCCCCATTTTCTTTAACGAACGATAACTTTTTCTGAAAATAACAAGTGCCCCGATCCCGGCCGAAACGACTCGAATTACACTTCGAGACCCGCCGACATGATCGCCACGATGCATAGAGCACCCTCGTAAATTTTCGGGCAAATCAGACGACGTTTTATTTTTTCACAACCAAGATCGAAACCCTAGGCCGAACAAAATTGTCGTACGCGAAGTGAAATTTTTTGGCTCGAAATTTTACGAGCTTGTGCAGAACTTCTAGGCAATCATATCGGCAGGTGACACGAAGTGATTCGAGTTCGTTTGCCCCCCCATTTTCTTTAACGAACGATAACTTTTTCTGAAAATAACAAGTGCCCCGATCCCGGCCGAAACGACTCGAATTACACTTCGAGACCCGCCGACATGATTGCCACGATGCATAGAGCAAATCGGACGACGTTGTATTTTTTTCACAACCAGGACCGAAACCCTAGGCCGAACAAAATGGTCGTACGCGAAGTGAAATTTTTTGGCTCGAAATTTTACGAGCTTGTGCAGAACTTCTAGACAATCATATCGGCAGGTGACACGAAGTGATTCGAGTTCGTTTGCCCCCCCATTTTCTTTAACGAACGATAACTTTTTCTGAAAATAACAAGTGCCCCGATCCCGGCCGAAACGACTCGAATTACACTTCGAGACCCGCCGACATGATCGCCACGATGCATAGAGCACCTTCGTAAATTTTCAGGCAAATCAGACGACGTTTTATTTTTTCACAACCAGGACCGAAACCCTAGGCCGAACAAAATAGTCGTACGCGAAGTGAAATTTTTTGGCTTGAAATTTTACGAGCTTGTGCAGAACTTCTAGGCAATCATATCGGCAGGTGACACGAAGTGATTCGATTTCGTTTGCCCCCCCATTTTCTTTAACGAACGATAACTTTTTCTGAAAATAACAAGTGCCCCGATCCCGGCCGAAACGACTCGAATTACACTTCGAGACCCGCCGACATGATCGCCACGATGCATAGAGCACCCTCGTAAATTTTCGGGCAAATCAGACGACGTTTTATTTTTTCACAACCAGGATCGAAACCCTAGGCCGAACAAAATTGTCGTACGCGAAGTGAAATTTTTTGGCTCGAAATTTTACGAGCTTGTGCAGAACTTCTAGGCAATCATATCGGCAGGTGACACGAAGTGATTCGAGTTCGTTTGCCCCCCCATTTTCTTTAACGAACGATAACTTTTTCTGAAAATAACAAGTGCCCCGATCCCGGCCGAAACGACTCGAATTACACTTCGAGACCCGCCGACATGATTGCCACGATGCATAGAGCAAATCGGACGACGTTGTATTTTTTTCACAACCAGGACCGAAACCCTTGCCCGAACAAAATGGTCGTACGGGAAGTGAAATTTTTTAGCTCGAAATTTTACGGGCTTGTGTAGAACTTCTAGACAATCATATCGGCCGGTGACACGAACTGATTCGAGTTTGTTTGCCCCCCCATTTTCTTTAACGAACGATAACTTTTTCTGAAAATAACAAGTGCCCCGATCCCGGTCGAAACGACTCGAATTACACTTCGAGACCCGCCGACATGATTGCCACGATGCATAGAGCAAATCGGACGACGTTGTATTTTTTTCACAATCAGGACCGAAACCCTAGGCCGAACAAAATGGTCGTACGCGAAGTGAAATTTTTTGGCTCGAAATTTTACGAGCTTGTGCAGAACTTCTAGGCAATCATATCGGCAGGTGACACGAAGTGATTCGAGTTCGTTTGCCCCCCCATTTTCTTTAACGAACGATAACTTTTTCTGAAAATAACAAGTGCCCCGATCCCGGCCGAAACGACTCGAATTACACTTCGAGACCCGCCGACATGATCGCCACGATGCATAGAGCACCCTCGTAAATTTTCGTGCAAATCAGACGACGTTTTATTTTTTCACAACCAGGACCGAAACCCTAGGCCGAACAAAATAGTCGTACGCGAAGTGAAATTTTTTGGCTTGAAATTTTACGAGCTTGTGCAGAACTTCTAGGCAATCATATCGGTAGGTGACACGAAGTGATTCGATTTCGTTTGCCCCCCCATTTTCTTTAACGAACGATAACTTTTTCTGAAAATAACAAGTGCCCCGATCCCGGCCGAAACGACTCGAATTACACTTCGAGACCCGCCGACATGATCGCCACGATGCATAGAGCACCCTCGTAAATTTTCGGGCAAATCAGACGACGTTTTATTTTTTCACAACCAGGATCGAAACCCTAGGCCGAACAAAATTGTCGTACGCGAAGTGAAATTTTTTGGCTCGAAATTTTACGAGCTTGTGCAGAACTTCTAGGCAATCATATCGGCAGGTGACACGAAGTGATTCGAGTTCGTTTGCCCCTCCATTTTCTTTAACGAACGATAACTTTTTCTGAAAATAACAAGTGCCCCGATCCCGGCCGAAACGACTCGAATTACACTTCGAGACCCGCCGACATGATTGCCACGATGCATAGAGCAAATCGGACGACGTTGTATTTTTTTCACAACCAGGACCGAAACCTTACGCCGAACAAAATGGTCGTACGCGAAGTGAAAGTTTTTTGGCTGTAAATTTTACGAGCTTGTGCAGAACTTCTAGGCAATCATATCGGCAGGTGACACGAAGTGATTCGAGTTCGTTTGCCCTTCCATTTTCTTTAACGAACGATAACTTTTTCTGAAAATAACAAGTGCCCCGATCCCGGCCGAAACGACTCGAATTACACTTCGAGACCCGCCGACATGATTGCCACGATGCATAGAGCAAATCGGACGACGTTGTATTTTTTTCACAACCAGGACCGAAACCTTAGGCCGAACAAAATGGTCGTACGCGAAGTGAAAGTTTTTTGGCTGTAAACTTTACGAGCTTGTGCAGAACTTCTAGGCAATCATATCGGCAGGTGACACGAAGTGATTCGAGTTCGTTTGCCCCCCCATTTTCTTTAACGAACGATAACTTTTTCTGAAAATAACAAGTGCCCCGATCCCGGCCGAAACGACTCGAATTACACTTCGAGACCCGCCGACATGATTCCCACGATGCATAGAGCAAATCGGACGACGTTGTATTTTTTTCACAACCAGGACCGAAACCCTAGGCCGAACAAAATGGTCGTACGCGAAGTGAAAGTTTTTTGGCTGTAAATTTTACGAGCTTGTGCAGAACTTCTAGGCAATCATATCGGCAGGTGACACGAAGTGATTCGAGTTCGTTTGCCCCTCCATTTTCTTTAACGAACGATAACTTTTTCTGAAAATAACAAGTGCCCCGATCCCGGCCGAAACGACTCGAATTACACTTCGAGACCCGCCGACATGATTGCCACGATGCATAGAGCAAATCGGACGACGTTGTATTTTTTTCACAACCAGGACCGAAACCTTAGGCCGAACAAAATGGTCGTACGCGAAGTGAAAGTTTTTTGGCTGTAAACTTTACGAGCTTGTGCAGAACTTCTAGGCAATCATATCGGCAGGTGACAGGAAGTGATTCGAGTTCGTTTGCCCCCCCATTTTCTTTAACGAACGATAACTTTTTCTGAAAATAACAAGTGCCCCGATCCCGGCCGAAACGACTCGAATTACACTTCGAGACCCGCCGACATGATCGCCACGATGCATAGAGCACCCTCGTAAATTTTCGGGCAAATCAGACGACGTTTTATTTTTTCACAACCAGGATCGAAACCCTAGGCCGAACAAAATTGTCGTACGCGAAGTGAAATTTTTTGGCTCGAAATTTTACGAGCTTGTGCAGAACTTCTAGGCAATCATATCGGCAGGTGACACGAAGTGATTCGAGTTCGTTTGCCCCTCCATTTTCTTTAACGAACGATAACTTTTTCTGAAAATAACAAGTGCCCCGATCCCGGCCGAAACGACTCGAATTACACTTCGAGACCCGCCGACATGATTGCCACGATGCATAGAGCAAATCGGACGACGTTGTATTTTTTTCACAACCAGGACCGAAACCTTAGGCCGAACAAAATGGTCGTACGCGAAGTGAAAGTTTTTTGGCTGTAAACTTTACGAGCTTGTGCAGAACTTCTAGGCAATCATATCGGCAGGTGACACGAAGTGATTCGAGTTCGTTTGCCCCCCCATTTTCTTTAACGAACGATAACTTTTTCTGAAAATAACAAGTGCCCCGATCCCGGCCGAAACGACTCGAATTACACTTCGAGACCCGCCGACATGATTGCCACGATGCATAGAGCAAATCGGACGACGTTGTATTTTTTTCACAACCAGGACCGAAACCTTAGGCCGAACAAAATGGTCGTACGCGAAGTGAAATTTTTTTGGCTGTAAATTTTACGAGCTTGTGCAGAACTTCTAGGCAATCATATCGGCAGGTGACACGAAGTGATTCGAGTTCGTTTGCCCCTCCATTTTCTTTAACGAACGATAACTTTTTCTGAAAATAACAAGTGCCCCGATCCCGGCCGAAACGACTCGAATTACACTTCGAGACCCGCCGACATGATTGCCACGATGCATAGAGCAAATCGGACGACGTTGTATTTTTTTCACAACCAGGACCGAAACCTTAGGCCGAACAAAATGGTCGTACGCGAAGTGAAAGTTTTTTGGCTGTAAACTTTACGAGCTTGTGCAGAACTTCTAGGCAATCATATCGGCAGGTGACACGAAGTGATTCGAGTTCGTTTGCCCCCCCATTTTCTTTAACGAACGATAACTTTTTCTGAAAATAACAAGTGCCCCGATCCCGGCCGAAACGACTCGAATTACACTTCGAGACCCGCCTACATGATTCCCACGATGCATAGAGCAAATCGGACGACGTTGTATTTTTTTCACAACCAGGACCGAAACCCTAGGCCGAACAAAATGGTCGTACGCGAAGTGAAAGTTTTTTGGCTGTAAATTTTACGAGCTTGTGCAGAACTTCTAGGCAATCATATCGGCAGGTGACACGAAGTGATTCGAGTTCGTTTGCCCCTCCATTTTCTTTAACGAACGATAACTTTTTCTGAAAATAACAAGTGCCCCGATCCCGGCCGAAACGACTCGAATTACACTTCGAGACCCGCCGACATGATTGCCACGATGCATAGAGCAAATCGGACGACGTTGTATTTTTTTCACAACCAGGACCGAAACCTTAGGCCGAACAAAATGGTCGTACGCGAAGTGAAAGTTTTTTGGCTGTAAACTTTACGAGCTTGTGCAGAACTTCTAGGCAATCATATCGGCAGGTGACACGAAGTGATTCGAGTTCGTTTGCCCCCCCATTTTCTTTAACGAACGATAACTTTTTCTGAAAATAACAAGTGCCCCGATCCCGGCCGAAACGACTCGAATTACACTTCGAGACCCGCCGACATGATCGCCACGATGCATAGAGCACCCTCGTAAATTTTCGGGGAAATCAGACGACGTTTTATTTTTTCACAACCAGGATCGAAACCCTAGGCCGAACAAAATTGTCGTACGCGAAGTGAAATTTTTTGGCTCGAAATTTTACGAGCTTGTGCAGAACTTCTAGGCAATCATATCGGCAGGTGACACGAAGTGATTCGAGTTCGTTTGCCCCTCCATTTTCTTTAACGAACGATAACTTTTTCTGAAAATAACAAGTGCCCCGATCCCGGCCGAAACGACTCGAATTACACTTCGAGACCCGCCGACATGATTGCCACGATGCATAGAGCAAATCGGACGACGTTGTATTTTTTTCACAACCAGGACCGAAACCTTAGGCCGAACAAAATGGTCGTACGCGAAGTGAAAGTTTTTTGGCTGTAAACTTTACGAGCTTGTGCAGAACTTCTAGGCAATCATATCGGCAGGTGACACGAAGTGATTCGAGTTCGTTTGCCCCCCCATTTTCTTTAACGAACGATAACTTTTTCTGAAAATAACAAGTGCCCCGATCCCGGCCGAAACGACTCGAATTACACTTCGAGACCCGCCGACATGATTGCCACGATGCATAGAGCAAATCGGACGACGTTGTATTTTTTTCACAACCAGGACCGAAACTCTAGGCCGAACAAAATGGTCGTACGCGAAGTGAAAGTTTTTTGGCTGTAAATTTTACGAGCTTGTGCAGAACTTCTAGGCAATCATATCGGCAGGTGACACGAAGTGATTCGAGTTCGTTTGCCCCCCCATTTTTTTTAACGAACGATAACTTTTTCTGAAAATAACAAGTGCCCCGATCCCGGCCGAAACGACTCGAATTACACTTCGAGACCCACCGACATGATTGCCACGATGCATAGAGCAAATCGGACGACGTTGTATTTTTTTCACAACCAGGACCGAAACCCTTGCCCGAACAAAATGGTCGTACGCGAAGTGAAAGTTTTTTGGCTCGAAATTTTACGAGCTTGTTCAGAACTTCTAGGCAATCATATCGGCAGGTGACACGAAGTGATTCGAGTTCGTTTGCCCCCCCATTTTCTTTAACGAACGATAACTTTTTCTGAAAATAACAAGTGCCCCGATCCCGGCCGAAACGACTCGAATTACACTTCGAGACCCGCCGACATGATCGCCACGATGCATAGAGCACCCTCGTAAATTTTCGGGCAAATCAGACGACGTTTTATTTTTTCACAACCAGGACCGAAACCCTTGGCCGAACAAAATAGTCATACGCGAAGTGAAATTTTTTGGCTTGAAATTTTACGAGCTTGTGCAGAACTTCTAGGCAATCATATCGGCAGGTGACACGAAGTGATTCGAGTTCGTTTGCCCCCCCATTTTCTTTAACGAACGATAACTTTTTCTGAAAATAACAAGTGCCCCGATCCCGGCCGAAACGACTCGAATTACACTTCGAGACACGCCGACATGATCGCCACGATGTATAGAGCACCCTCGTAAATTTTCGGGCAAATCAGACGATGTTTTATTTTTTCACAACCAGGACCGAAACCCTAGGCCGAACAAAATAGTCGTACGCGAAGTGAAATTTTTTGGCTTGAAATTTTACGAACTTGTGCAGAACTTCTAGGCAATCATATCGGCAGGTGACACGAAGTGATTCGATTTCGTTTGCCCCCCCATTTTCTTTAACGAACGATAACTTTTTCTGAAAATAACAAGTGCCCCGATCCCGGCCGAAACGACTCGAATTACACTTCGAGACCCGCCGACATGATCGCCACGATGCATAGAGCACCCTCGTAAATTTTCGGGCAAATCAGATGACGTTTTATTTTTTCACAACCAGGATCGAAACCCTAGGCCGAACAAAATTGTCGTACGCGAAGTGAAATTTTTTGGCTCGAAATTTTACGAGCTTGTGCAGAACTTCTAGGCAATCATATCGGCAGGTGACACGAAGTGATTCGAGTTCGTTTGCCCCCCCATTTTCTTTAACGAACGATAACTTTTTCTGAAAATAACAAGTGCCCCGATCCCGGCCGAAACGACTCGAATTACACTTCGAGACCCGCCGACATGATTGCCACGATGCATAGAGCAAATCGGACGACGTTGTATTTTTTTCACAACCAGGACCGAAACCCTTGCCCGAACAAAATGGTCGTACGCGAAATGAAATTTTTTAGCTCGAAATTTTACGGGCTTGTGTAGAACTTCTAGACAATCATATCGGCCGGTGACACGAACTGATTCGAGTTCGTTTGCCCCCCCATTTTCTTTAACGAACGATAACTTTTTCTGAAAATAACAAGTGCCCCGATCCCGGCCGAAACGACTCGAATTACACTTCGAGACCCGCCGACATGATTGCCACGATGCATAGAGCAAATCGGACGACGTTGTATTTTTTTCACAACCAGGACCGAAACCCTAGGCCGAACAAAATGGTCGTACGCGAAGTGAAATTTTTTGGCTCGAAATTTTACGAGCTTGTGCAGAACTTCTAGGCAATCATATCGGCAGGTGACACGAAGTGATTCGAGTTCGTTTGCCCCCCCATTTTCTTTAACGAACGATAACTTTTTCTGAAAATAACAAGTACCCCGATCCCGGCCGAAACGACTCGAATTACACTTCGAGACCCGCCGACATGATCGCCACGATGCATAGAGCACCCTCGTAAATTTTCGGGCAAATCAGACGACGTTTTATTTTTTCACAACCAGGATCGAAACCCTAGGCCGAACAAAATTGTCGTACGCGAAGTGAAATTTTTTGGCTCGAAATTTTACGAGCTTGTGCAGAACATCTAGGCAATCATATCGGCAGGTGACACGAAGTGATTCGAGTTCGTTTGCCCCTCCATTTTCTTTAACGAACGATAACTTTTTCTGAAAATAACAAGTGCCCCGATCCCGGCCGAAACGACTCGAATTACACTTCGAGACCCGCCGACATGATTGCCACGATGCATAGAGCAAATCGGACGACGTTGTATTTTTTTCACAACCAGGACCGAAACCTTAGGCCGAACAAAATGGTCGTACGCGAAGTGAAAGTTTTTTGGCTGTAAACTTTACGAGCTTGTGCAGAACTTCTAGGCAATCATATCGGCAGGTGACACGAAGTGATTCGAGTTCGTTTGCCCCCCCATTTTCTTTAACGAACGATAACTTTTTCTGAAAATAACAAGTGCCCCGATCCCGGCCGAAACGACTCGAATTACACTTCGAGACCCGCCGACATGATTGCCACGATGCATAGAGCAAATCGGACGACGTTGTATTTTTTTCACAACCAGGACCGAAACCCTTGCCCGAACAAAATGGTCGTACGCGAAATGAAATTTTTTAGCTCGAAATTTTACGGGCTTGTGTAGAACTTCTAGACAATCATATCGGCCGGTGACACGAACTGATTCGAGTTCGTTTGCCCCCCCATTTTCTTTAACGAACGATAACTTTTTCTGAAAATAACAAGTGCCCCGATCCCGGCCGAAACGACTCGAATTACACTTCGAGACCCGCCGACATGATTGCCACGATGCATAGAGCAAATCGGACGACGTTGTATTTTTTTCACAACCAGGACCGAAACCCTAGGCCGAACAAAATGGTCGTACGCGAAGTGAAATTTTTTGGCTCGAAATTTTACGAGCTTGTGCAGAACTTCTAGGCAATCATATCGGCAGGTGACACGAAGTGATTCGAGTTCGTTTGCCCCCCCATTTTCTTTAACGAACGATAACTTTTTCTGAAAATAACAAGTACCCCGATCCCGGCCGAAACGACTCGAATTACACTTCGAGACCCGCCGACATGATCGCCACGATGCATAGAGCACCCTCGTAAATTTTCGGGCAAATCAGACGACGTTTTATTTTTTCACAACCAGGATCGAAACCCTAGGCCGAACAAAATTGTCGTACGCGAAGTGAAATTTTTTGGCTCGAAATTTTACGAGCTTGTGCAGAACATCTAGGCAATCATATCGGCAGGTGACACGAAGTGATTCGAGTTCGTTTGCCCCTCCATTTTCTTTAACGAACGATAACTTTTTCTGAAAATAACAAGTGCCCCGATCCCGGCCGAAACGACTCGAATTACACTTCGAGACCCGCCGACATGATTGCCACGATGCATAGAGCAAATCGGACGACGTTGTATTTTTTTCACAACCAGGACCGAAACCTTAGGCCGAACAAAATGGTCGTACGCGAAGTGAAAGTTTTTTGGCTGTAAACTTTACGAGCTTGTGCAGAACTTCTAGGCAATCATATCGGCAGGTGACACGAAGTGATTCGAGTTCGTTTGCCCCCCCATTTTCTTTAACGAACGATAACTTTTTCTGAAAATAACAAGTGCCCCGATCCCGGCCGAAACGACTCGAATTACACTTCGAGACCCGCCGACATGATTGCCACGATGCATAGAGCAAATCGGACGACGTTGTATTTTTTTCACAACCAGGACCGAAACCTTAGGCCGAACAAAATGGTCGTACGCGAAGTGAAATTTTTTTGGCTGTAAATTTTACGAGCTTGTGCAGAACTTCTAGGCAATCATATCGGCAGGTGACACGAAGTGATTCGAGTTCGTTTGCCCCTCCATTTTCTTTAACGAACGATAACTTTTTCTGAAAATAACAAGTGCCCCGATCCCGGCCGAAACGACTCGAATTACACTTCGAGACCCGCCGACATGATTGCCACGATGCATAGAGCAAATCGGACGACGTTGTATTTTTTTCACAACCAGGACCGAAACCTTAGGCCGAACAAAATGGTCGTACGCGAAGTGAAAGTTTTTTGGCTGTAAACTTTACGAGCTTGTGCAGAACTTCTAGGCAATCATATCGGCAGGTGACACGAAGTGATTCGAGTTCGTTTGCCCCCCCATTTTCTTTAACGAACGATAACTTTTTCTGAAAATAACAAGTGCCCCGATCCCGGCCGAAACGACTCGAATTACACTTCGAGACCCGCCTACATGATTCCCACGATGCATAGAGCAAATCGGACGACGTTGTATTTTTTTCACAACCAGGACCGAAACCCTAGGCCGAACAAAATGGTCGTACGCGAAGTGAAAGTTTTTTGGCTGTAAATTTTACGAGCTTGTGCAGAACTTCTAGGCAATCATATCGGCAGGTGACACGAAGTGATTCGAGTTCGTTTGCCCCTCCATTTTCTTTAACGAACGATAACTTTTTCTGAAAATAACAAGTGCCCCGATCCCGGCCGAAACGACTCGAATTACACTTCGAGACCCGCCGACATGATTGCCACGATGCATAGAGCAAATCGGACGACGTTGTATTTTTTTCACAACCAGGACCGAAACCTTAGGCCGAACAAAATGGTCGTACGCGAAGTGAAAGTTTTTTGGCTGTAAACTTTACGAGCTTGTGCAGAACTTCTAGGCAATCATATCGGCAGGTGACACGAAGTGATTCGAGTTCGTTTGCCCCCCCATTTTCTTTAACGAACGATAACTTTTTCTGAAAATAACAAGTGCCCCGATCCCGGCCGAAACGACTCGAATTACACTTCGAGACCCGCCGACATGATCGCCACGATGCATAGAGCACCCTCGTAAATTTTCGGGGAAATCAGACGACGTTTTATTTTTTCACAACCAGGATCGAAACCCTAGGCCGAACAAAATTGTCGTACGCGAAGTGAAATTTTTTGGCTCGAAATTTTACGAGCTTGTGCAGAACTTCTAGGCAATCATATCGGCAGGTGACACGAAGTGATTCGAGTTCGTTTGCCCCTCCATTTTCTTTAACGAACGATAACTTTTTCTGAAAATAACAAGTGCCCCGATCCCGGCCGAAACGACTCGAATTACACTTCGAGACCCGCCGACATGATTGCCACGATGCATAGAGCAAATCGGACGACGTTGTATTTTTTTCACAACCAGGACCGAAACCTTAGGCCGAACAAAATGGTCGTACGCGAAGTGAAAGTTTTTTGGCTGTAAACTTTACGAGCTTGTGCAGAACTTCTAGGCAATCATATCGGCAGGTGACACGAAGTGATTCGAGTTCGTTTGCCCCCCCATTTTCTTTAACGAACGATAACTTTTTCTGAAAATAACAAGTGCCCCGATCCCGGCCGAAACGACTCGAATTACACTTCGAGACCCGCCGACATGATTGCCACGATGCATAGAGCAAATCGGACGACGTTGTATTTTTTTCACAACCAGGACCGAAACCCTAGGCCGAACAAAATGGTCGTACGCGAAGTGAAAGTTTTTTGGCTGTAAATTTTACGAGCTTGTGCAGAACTTCTAGGCAATCATATCGGCAGGTGACACGAAGTGATTCGAGTTCGTTTGCCCCCCCATTTTTTTTAACGAACGATAACTTTTTCTGAAAATAACAAGTGCCCCGATCCCGGCCGAAATGACTCGAATTACACTTCGACACCCACCGACATGATTGCCACGATGCATAGAGCAAATCGGACGACGTTGTATTTTTTTCACAACCAGGACCGAAACCCTTGCCCGAACAAAATGGTCGTACGCGAAGTGAAAGTTTTTTGGCTCGAAATTTTACGAGCTTGTTCAGAACTTCTAGGCAATCATATCGGCAGGTGACACGAAGTGATTCGAGTTCGTTTGCCCCCCCATTTTCTTTAACGAACGATAACTTTTTCTGAAAATAACAAGTGCCCCGATCCCGGCCGAAACGACTCGAATTACACTTCGAGACCCGCCGACATGATCGCCACGATGCATAGAGCACCCTCGTAAATTTTCGGGCAAATCAGACGACGTTTTATTTTTTCACAACCAGGACCGAAACCCTTGGCCGAACAAAATAGTCATACGCGAAGTGAAATTTTTTGGCTTGAAATTTTACGAGCTTGTGCAGAACTTCTAGGCAATCATATCGGCAGGTGACACGAAGTGATTCGAGTTCGTTTGCCCCCCCATTTTCTTTAACGAACGATAACTTTTTCTGAAAATAACAAGTGCCCCGATCCCGGCCGAAACGACTCGAATTACACTTCGAGACACGCCGACATGATCGCCACGATGTATAGAGCACCCTCGTAAATTTTCGGGCAAATCAGACGATGTTTTATTTTTTCACAACCAGGACCGAAACCCTAGGCCGAACAAAATAGTCGTACGCGAAGTGAAATTTTTTGGCTTGAAATTTTACGAACTTGTGCAGAACTTCTAGGCAATCATATCGGCAGGTGACACGAAGTGATTCGATTTCGTTTGCCCCCCCATTTTCTTTAACGAACGATAACTTTTTCTGAAAATAACAAGTGCCCCGATCCCGGCCGAAACGACTCGAATTACACTTCGAGACCCGCCGACATGATCGCCACGATGCATAGAGCACCCTCGTAAATTTTCGGGCAAATCAGATGACGTTTTATTTTTTCACAACCAGGATCGAAACCCTAGGCCGAACAAAATTGTCGTACGCGAAGTGAAATTTTTTGGCTCGAAATTTTACGAGCTTGTGCAGAACTTCTAGGCAATCATATCGGCAGGTGACACGAAGTGATTCGAGTTCGTTTGCCCCCCCATTTTCTTTAACGAACGATAACTTTTTCTGAAAATAACAAGTGCCCCGATCCCGGCCGAAACGACTCGAATTACACTTCGAGACCCGCCGACATGATTGCCACGATGCATAGAGCAAATCGGACGACGTTGTATTTTTTTCACAACCAGGACCGAAACCCTTGCCCGAACAAAATGGTCGTACGCGAAATGAAATTTTTTAGCTCGAAATTTTACGGGCTTGTGTAGAACTTCTAGACAATCATATCGGCCGGTGACACGAACTGATTCGAGTTCGTTTGCCCCCCCATTTTCTTTAACGAACGATAACTTTTTCTGAAAATAACAAGTGCCCCGATCCCGGCCGAAACGACTCGAATTACACTTCGAGACCCGCCGACATGATTGCCACGATGCATAGAGCAAATCGGACGACGTTGTATTTTTTTCACAACCAGGAC
Organism: Corylus avellana; assembly: GCF_965113065.1. Lineage (NCBI taxonomy): Eukaryota > Viridiplantae > Streptophyta > Magnoliopsida > Fagales > Betulaceae > Corylus > Corylus avellana. Next base: position 13,700,486 of record NC_142494.1, read on the forward strand.
CGAAACCCTAGGCCGAACAAAATGGTCGTACGCGAAGTGAAATTTTTTGGCTCGAAATTTTACGAGCTTGTGCAGAACTTCTAGGCAATCATATCGGCAGGTGACACGAAGTGATTCGAGTTCGTTTGCCCCCCCATTTTCTTTAACGAACGATAACTTTTTCTGAAAATAACAAGTGCCCCGATCCCGGCCGAAACGACTCGAATTACACTTCGAGACCCGCCGACATGATCGCCACGATGCATAGAGCACCCTCGTAAATTTTCGGGCAAATCAGACGACGTTTTATTTTTTCACAACCAGGACCGAAACCCTAGGCCGAACAAAATAGTCGTACGCGAAGTGAAATTTTTTGGCTTGAAATTTTACGAGCTTGTGCAGAACTTCTAGGCAATCATATCGGCAGGTGACACGAAGTGATTCGATTTCGTTTGCCCCCCCATTTTCTTTAACGAACGATAACTTTTTCTGAAAATAACAAGTGCCCCGATCCCGGCCGAAACGACTCGAATTACACTTCGAGACCCGCCGACATGATCGCCACGATGCATAGAGCACCCTCGTAAATTTTCGGGCAAATCAGACGACGTTTTATTTTTTCACAACCAGGATCGAAACCCTAGGCCGAACAAAATTGTCGTACGCGAAGTGAAATTTTTTGGCTCGAAATTTTACGAGCTTGTGCAGAACTTCTAGGCAATCATATCGGCAGGTGACACGAAGTGATTCGAGTTCGTTTGCCCCACCATTTTCCTTAACGAACGATAACTTTTTCTGAAAATAACAAGTGTCCCGATCCCGGCCGAAACGACTCGAATTACACTTCGAGACCCGCCGACATGATTGCCACGATGCATAGAGCAAATCGGACGACGTTTTATTTTTTCACAACCAGGATCGAAACCCTAGGCCGAACAAAATTGTCGTACGCGAAGTGAAATTTTTTGGCTCGAAATTTTACGAGCTTGTGCAGAACTTCTAGGCAATCATATCGGCAGGTGACACGAAGTGATTCGAGTTCGTTTGCCCCCCCATTTTCTTTAACGAACGATAACTTTTTCTGAAAATAACAAGTGCCCCGATCCCGGCCGAAACGACTCGAATTACACTTCGAGACCCGCCGACATGATTGCCACGATGCATAGAGCAAATCGGACGACGTTGTATTTTTTTCACAACCAGGACCGAAACCCTAGGCCGAACAAAATGGTCGTACCTGAAGTGAAATTTTTTGGCTCGAAATTTTACGGGCTTGTGTAGAACTTCTAGACAATCATATCGGCAGGTGACACGAAGTGATTCGAGTTCGTTTGCCCCCCCATTTTCTTTTACGAACGATAACTTTTTCTGAAAATAACAAGTGCCCCGATCCCGGCCGAAACGACTCGAATTACACTTCGAGACCCGCCGACATGATTGCCACGATGCATAGAGCAAATCGGACGACGTTGTATTTTTTTCACAACCAGGACCGAAACCCCTTGCCCGAACAAAATGGTCGTACGCGAAGTAAAATTTTTTGGCTCGAAATTTTACGAGCTTGTGCAGAACTTCTAGGCAATCATATCGGCAGGTGACACGAAGTGATTCGAGTTCGTTTGCCCCCCCATTTTCTTTAACGAACGATAACTTTTTCTGAAAATAACAAGTGCAACGATCCCGGCCGAAACGACTCGAATTACACTTCGAGACCCGCCGACATGATTGCCACGATGCATAGAGCAAATCGGACGACGTTGTATTTTTTTCACAACCCAGGACCGAAACCCCTTGCCCGAACAAAATGTTCGTACCCGAAGTGAAATTTTTTGGCTCGAAATTTTCCGGGCTTGTGTAGAACTTCTAGACAATCATATCGGCCGGTGACACGAAGTGATTCGAGTTCGTTTGCCCCCCCATTTTCTTTAACGAACGATAACTTTTTCTGAAAATAACAAGTGCCCCGATCCCGGCCGAAACGACTCGAATTACACTTCGAGACCCGCCGACATGATTGCCACGATGCATGGAGCAAATCGGACGACGTTGTATTTTTTTCACAACCAGGACCGAAACCCCTTGCCCGAACAAAATGGTCGTACGCGAAGTAAAATTTTTTGGCTCGAAATTTTACGAGCTTGTGCAGAACTTCTAGGCAATCATATCGGCAGGTGACACGAAGTGATTCGAGTTCGTTTGCCCCCCCATTTTCTTTAACGAACGATAACTTTTTCTGAAAATAACAAGTGCCCCGATCCCGGCCGAAACGACTCGAATTACACTTCGAGACCCGCCGACATGATTGCCACGATGCATAGAGCAAATCGGACGACGTTGTATTTTTTTCAGAACCAGAACCGAAACCCTAGGCCGAACAAAATGTTCGTACGCGAAGTAAAAGTTTTTGGCTCGAAATTTTACGAGCTTGTGCAGAACTTCTAGGCAATCATATCGGCAGGTGACACGAAGTGATTCGAGTTCGTTTGCCCCCCCATTTTCTTTAACGAACGATAACTTTTTCTGAAAATAACAAGTGCCCCGATCCCGGCCGAAACGACTCGAATTACACTTCGAGACCCGCCGACATGATTGCCACGATGCATAGTGCAAATCGGACGACGTTGTATTTTTTTCACAACCAGGACCGAAACCCCTTGCCCGAACAAAATGGTCGTACGCGAAGTAAAATTTTTTGGCTCGAAATTTTACGAGCTTGTGCAGAACTTCTAGGCAATCATATCGGCAGGTGACACGAAGTGATTCGAGTTCGTTTGCCCCCCCATTTTCTTTAACGAACGATAACTTTTTCTGAAAATAACAAGTGCAACGATCCCGGCCGAAACGACTCGAATTACACTTCGAGACCCGCCGACATGATTGCCACGATGCATAGAGCAAATCGGACGACGTTGTATTTTTTTCACAACCAGGACCGAAACCCCTTGCCCGAACAAAATGTTCGTACGCGAAGTGAAATTTTTTGGCTCGAAATTTTACGGGCTTGTGTAGAACTTCTAGACAATCACATCGGCCGGTGACACGAAGTGATTCGAGTTCGTTTGCCCCCCCATTTTCTTTAACGAACGATAACTTTTTCTGAAAATAACAAGTGCAACGATCCCGGCCGAAACGACTCGAATTACACTTCGAGACCCGCCGACATGAATGCCACGATGCATAGAGCAAATCGGACGACGTTGTATTTTTTTCACAACCAGGACCGAAACCCTAGGCCGAACAAAACGGTCGTACGCGAAGTGAAATTTTTTGGCTCGAAATTTTACGGGCTTGTGTAGAACTTCTACACAATCATATCGGCCGGTGACACGAAGTGATTCGAGTTCGTTTGCCCCCCCATTTTCTTTAACGAACGATAACTTTTTCTGAAAATAACAAGTGCAACGATCCCGGCCGAAACGACTCGAATTACACTTCGAGACCCGCCGACATGAATGCCACGATGCATAGAGCAAATCGGACGACGTTGTATTTTTTTCACAACCAGGACCGAAACCCTAGGCCGAACAAAATGGTCGTACGCGAAGTGAAATTTTTTGGCTCGAAATTTTACGGGCTTGTGTAGAACTTCTACACAATCATATCGGCCGGTGACACGAAGTGATTCGAGTTCGTTTGCCCCCCCATTTTCTTTAACGAACGATAACTTTTTCTGAAAATAACAAGTGCCCCGATCCCGGCCGAAACGACTCGAATTACACTTCGAGATCCGCCGACATGATTGCCACGATGCATAGAGCAAATCGGACGACGTTGTATTTTTTTCACAACCAGGACCGAAACCCCTTGCCCGAACAAAATGGTCGTACGCGAAGTAAAATTTTTTGGCTCGAAATTTTACGAGCTTGTGCAGAACTTCTAGGCAATCATATCGGCAGGTGACACGAAGTGATTCGAGTTCGTTTGCCCCCCCATTTTCTTTAACGAACGATAACTTTTTTTGAAAATAACAAGTGCCCCGATCCCGGCCGAAACGACTCGAATTACACTTCGAGACCCGCCGACATGATTGCCACGATGCATAGAGCAAATCGGACGACGTTGTATTTTTTTCACAACCAGGACCGAAACCCCTTGCCCGAACAAAATGGTCGTACGCGAAGTAAAATTTTTTGGCTCGAAATTTTACGAGCTTGTGCAGAACTTCTAGGCAATCATATCGGCAGGTGACACGAAGTGATTCGACTTCGTTTGCCCCCCCATTTTCTTTAACGAACGATAACTTTTTCTGAAAATAACAAGTGCCCCGATCCCGGCCGAAACGACTCGAATTACACTTCGAGACCCGCCGACATGATTGCCACGATGCATAGAGCAAATCGGACGACGTTGTATTTTTTTCACAACCAGAACCGAAACCTTAGGCCGAACAAAATGTTCGTACGCGAAGTAAAAGTTTTTGGCTCGAAATTTTACGAGCTTGTGCAGAACTTCTAGGCAATCATATCGGCAGGTGACACGAAGTGATTCGAGTTCGTTTGCCCCCCCATTTTCTTTAACGAACGATAACTTTTTCTGAAAATAACAAGTGCCCCGATCCCGGCCGAAACGACTCGAATTACACTTCGAGACCCGCCGACATGATTGCCACGATGCATAGAGCAAATCGGACGACGTTGTATTTTTTTCACAACCAGAACCGAAACCTTAGGCCGAACAAAATGTTCGTACGCGAAGTAAAAGTTTTTGGCTCGAAATTTTACGAGCTTGTGCAGAACTTCTAGGCAATCATATCGGCAGGTGACACGAAGTGATTCGAGTTCGTTTGCCCCCCCATTTTCTTTAACGAACGATAACTTTTTCTGAAAATAACAAGTGCCCCGATCCCGGCCGAAACGACTCGAATTACACTTCGAGACCCGCCGACATGATTGCCACGATGCATAGAGCAAATCGGACGACGTTGTATTTTTTTCACAACCAGAACCGAAACCTTAGGCCGAACAAAATGTTCGTACGCGAAGTAAAAGTTTTTGGCTCGAAATTTTACGAGCTTGTGCAGAACTTCTAGGCAATCATATCGGCAGGTGACACGAAGTGATTCGAGTTCGTTTGCCCCCCCATTTTCTTTAACGAACGATAACTTTTTCTGAAAATAACAAGTGCCCCGATCCCGGCCGAAACGACTCGAATTACACTTCGAGACCCGCCGACATGATTGCCACGATGCATAGAGCAAATCGGACGACGTTGTATTTTTTTCACAACCAGAACCGAAACCTTAGGCCGAACAAAATGTTCGTACGCGAAGTAAAAGTTTTTGGCTCGAAATTTTACGAGCTTGTGCAGAACTTCTAGGCAATCATATCGGCAGGTGACACGAAGTGATTCGAGTTCGTTTGCCCCCCCATTTTCTTTAACGAACGATAACTTTTTCTGAAAATAACAAGTGCCCCGATCCCGGCCGAAACGACTCGAATTACACTTCGAGACCCGCCGACATGATTGCCACGATGCATAGAGCAAATCGGACGACGTTGTATTTTTTTCACAACCAGAACCGAAACCTTAGGCCGAACAAAATGTTCGTACGCGAAGTAAAAGTTTTTGGCTCGAAATTTTACGAGCTTGTGCAGAACTTCTAGGCAATCATATCGGCAGGTGACACGAAGTGATTCGAGTTCGTTTGCCCCCCCATTTTCTTTAACGAACGATAACTTTTTCTGAAAATAACAAGTGCCCCGATCCCGGCCGAAACGACTCGAATTACACTTCGAGACCCGCCGACATGATTGCCACGATGCATAGAGCAAATCGGACGACGTTGTATTTTTTTCACAACCAGAACCGAAACCTTAGGCCGAACAAAATGTTCGTACGCGAAGTAAAAGTTTTTGGCTCGAAATTTTACGAGCTTGTGCAGAACTTCTAGGCAATCATATCGGCAGGTGACACGAAGTGATTCGAGTTCGTTTGCCCCCCCATTTTCTTTAACGAACGATAACTTTTTCTGAAAATAACAAGTGCCCCGATCCCGGCCGAAACGACTCGAATTACACTTCGAGACCCGCCGACATGATTGCCACGATGCATAGAGCAAATCGGACGACGTTGTATTTTTTTCACAACCAGAACCGAAACCTTAGGCCGAACAAAATGTTCGTACGCGAAGTAAAAGTTTTTGGCTCGAAATTTTACGAGCTTGTGCAGAACTTCTAGGCAATCATATCGGCAGGTGACACGAAGTGATTCGAGTTCGTTTGCCCCCCCATTTTCTTTAACGAACGATAACTTTTTCTGAAAATAACAAGTGCCCCGATCCCGGCCGAAACGACTCGAATTACACTTCGAGACCCGCCGACATGATTGCCACGATGCATAGAGCAAATCGGACGACGTTGTATTTTTTTCACAACCAGAACCGAAACCTTAGGCCGAACTAAATGTTCGTACGCGAAGTAAAAGTTTTTGGCTCGAAATTTTACGAGCTTGTGCAGAACTTCTAGGCAATCATATCGGCAGGTGACACGAAGTGATTCGAGTTCGTTTGCCCCCCCATTTTCTTTAACGAACGATAACTTTTTCTGAAAATAACAAGTGCCCCGATCCCGGCCGAAACGACTCGAATTACACTTCGAGACCCGCCGACATGATTGCCACGATGCATAGAGCAAATCGGACGACGTTGTATTTTTTTCACAACCAGAACCGAAACCTTAGGCCGAACAAAATGTTCGTACGCGAAGTAAAAGTTTTTGGCTCGAAATTTTACGAGCTTGTGCAGAACTTCTAGGCAATCATATCGGCAGGTGACACGAAGTGATTCGAGTTCGTTTGCCCCCCCATTTTCTTTAACGAACGATAACTTTTTCTGAAAATAACAAGTGCCCCGATCCCGGCCGAAACGACTCGAATTACACTTCGAGACCCGCCGACATGATTGCCACGATGCATAGAGCAAATCGGACGACGTTGTATTTTTTTCACAACCAGAACCGAAACCTTAGGCCGAACAAAATGTTCGTACGCGAAGTAAAAGTTTTTGGCTCGAAATTTTACGAGCTTGTGCAGAACTTCTAGGCAATCATATCGGCAGGTGACACGAAGTGATTCGAGTTCGTTTGCCCCCCCATTTTCTTTAACGAACGATAACTTTTTCTGAAAATAACAAGTGCCCCGATCCCGGCCGAAACGACTCGAATTACACTTCGAGACCCGCCGACATGATTGCCACGATGCATAGAGCAAATCGGACGACGTTGTATTTTTTTCACAACCAGAACCGAAACCTTAGGCCGAACAAAATGTTCGTACGCGAAGTAAAAGTTTTTGGCTCGAAATTTTACGAGCTTGTGCAGAACTTCTAGGCAATCATATCGGCAGGTGACACGAAGTGATTCGAGTTCGTTTGCCCCCCCATTTTCTTTAACGAACGATAACTTTTTCTGAAAATAACAAGTGCCCCGATCCCGGCCGAAACGACTCGAATTACACTTCGAGACCCGCCGACATGATTGCCACGATGCATAGAGCAAATCGGACGACGTTGTATTTTTTTCACAACCAGAACCGAAACCTTAGGCCGAACAAAATGTTCGTACGCGAAGTAAAAGTTTTTGGCTCGAAATTTTACGAGCTTGTGCAGAACTTCTAGGCAATCATATCGGCAGGTGACACGAAGTGATTCGAGTTCGTTTGCCCCTCCATTTTCTTTAACGAACGATAACTTTTTCTGAAAATAACAAGTGCCCCGATCCCGGCCGAAACGACTCGAATTACACTTCGAGACCCGCCGACATGATTGCCACGATGCATAGAGCAAATCGGACGACGTTGTATTTTTTTCACAACCAGGACCGAAACCCTAGGCCGAACAAAATGGTCGTACCTGAAGTGAAATTTTTTGGCTCGAAATTTTACGGGCTTGTGTAGAACTTCTAGACAATCATATCGGCAGGTGACACGAAGTGATTCGAGTTCGTTTGCCCCCCCATTTTCTTTAACGAACGATAACTTTTTCTGAAAATAACAAGTGCCCCGATCCCGGCCGAAACGACTCGAATTACACTTCGAGACCCGCCGACATGATTGCCACGATGCATAGAGCAAATCGGACGACGTTGTATTTTTTTCACAACCAGGACCGAAACCCTAGGCCGAACAAAATGGTCGTACCTGAAGTGAAATTTTTTGGCTCGAAATTTTACGGGCTTGTGTAGAACTTCTAGACAATCATATCGGCAGGTGACACGAAGTGATTCGAGTTCGTTTGCCCCCCCATTTTCTTTTACGAACGATAACTTTTTCTGAAAATAACAAGTGCCCCGATCCCGGCCGAAACGACTCGAATTACACTTCGAGACCCGCCGACATGATTGCCACGATGCATAGAGCAAATCGGACGACGTTGTATTTTTTTCACAACCAGGACCGAAACCCCTTGCCCGAACAAAATGGTCGTACGCGAAGTAAAATTTTTTGGCTCGAAATTTTACGAGCTTGTGCAGAACTTCTAGGCAATCATATCGGCAGGTGACACGAAGTGATTCGAGTTCGTTTGCCCCCCCATTTTCTTTAACGAACGATAACTTTTTCTGAAAATAACAAGTGCCCCGATCCCGGCCGAAACGACTCGAATTACACTTCGAGACCCGCCGACATGATTGCCACGATGCATAGAGCAAATCGGACGACGTTGTATTTTTTTCACAACCAGGACCGAAACCCCTTGCCCGAACAAAATGGTCGTACGCGAAGTAAAATTTTTTGGCTCGAAATTTTACGAGCTTGTGCAGAACTTCTAGGCAATCATATCGGCAGGTGACACGAAGTGATTCGAGTTCGTTTGCCCCCCCATTTTCTTTAACGAACGATAACTTTTTCTGAAAATAACAAGTGCCCCGATCCCGGCCGAAACGACTCGAATTACACTTCGAGACCCGCCGACATGATTGCCACGATGCATAGAGCAAATCGGACGACGTTGTATTTTTTTCACAACCAGAACCGAAACCTTAGGCCGAACAAAATGTTCGTACGCGAAGTAAAAGTTTTTGGCTCGAAATTTTACGAGCTTGTGCAGAACTTCTAGGCAATCATATCGGCAGGTGACACGAAGTGATTCGAGTTCGTTTGCCCCCCCATTTTCTTTAACGAACGATAACTTTTTCTGAAAATAACAAGTGCCCCGATCCCGGCCGAAACGACTCGAATTACACTTCGAGACCCGCCGACATGATTGCCACGATGCATAGAGCAAATCGGACGACGTTGTATTTTTTTCACAACCAGAACCGAAACCTTAGGCCGAACAAAATGTTCGTACGCGAAGTAAAAGTTTTTGGCTCGAAATTTTACGAGCTTGTGCAGAACTTCTAGGCAATCATATCGGCAGGTGACACGAAGTGATTCGACTTCGTTTGCCCCTCCATTTTCTTTAACGAACGATAACTTTTTCTGAAAATAACAAGTGCCCCGATCCCGGCCGAAACGACTCGAATTACACTTCGAGACCCGCCGACATGATTGCCACGATGCATAGAGCAAATCGGACGACGTTGTATTTTTTTCACAACCAGGACCGAAACCCTAGGCCGAACAAAATGGTCGTACCTGAAGTGAAATTTTTTGGCTCGAAATTTTACGGGCTTGTGTAGAACTTCTAGACAATCATATCGGCAGGTGACACGAAGTGATTCGAGTTCGTTTGCCCCCCCATTTTCTTTAACGAACGATAACTTTTTCTGAAAATAACAAGTGCCCCGATCCCGGCCGAAACGACTCGAATTACACTTCGAGACCCGCCGACATGATTGCCACGATGCATAGAGCAAATCGGACGACGTTGTATTTTTTTCACAACCAGGACCGAAACCCTAGGCCGAACAAAATGGTCGTACCTGAAGTGAAATTTTTTGGCTCGAAATTTTACGGGCTTGTGTAGAACTTCTAGACAATCATATCGGCAGGTGACACGAAGTGATTCGAGTTCGTTTGCCCCCCCATTTTCTTTTACGAACGATAACTTTTTCTGAAAATAACAAGTGCCCCGATCCCGGCCGAAACGACTCGAATTACACTTCGAGACCCGCCGACATGATTGCCACGATGCATAGAGCAAATCGGACGACGTTGTATTTTTTTCACAACCAGGACCGAAACCCTAGGCCGAACAAAATGGTCGAACCTGAAGTGAAATTTTTTGGCTCGAAATTTTACAGGCTTGTGTAGAACTTCTAGACAATCATATCGGCAGGTGACACGAAGTGATTCGAGTTCGTTTGCCCCCCCATTTTCTTTAACGAACGATAACTTTTTCTGAAAATAACAAGTGCCCCGATCCCGGCCGAATCGACTCGAATTACACTTCGAGACCCGCCGACATGATTGCCACGATGCATAGAGCAAATCGGACGACGTTGTATTTTTTTCACAACCAGAACCGAAACCTTAGGCCGAACAAAATGTTCGTACGCGAAGTAAAAGTTTTTGGCTCGAAATTTTACGAGCTTGTGCAGAACTTCTAGGCAATCATATCGGCAGGTGACACGAAGTGATTCGAGTTCGTTTGCCCCCCCATTTTCTTTAACGAACGATAACTTTTTCTGAAAATAACAAGTGCCCCGATCCCGGCCGAAACGACTCGAATTACACTTCGCGACCCGCCGACATGATTGCCACGATGCATAGTGCAAATCGGACGACGTTGTATTTTTTTCACAACCAGGACCGAAACCCCTTGCCCGAACAAAATGGTCGTACGCGAAGTAAAATTTTTTGGCTCGAAATTTTACGGGCTTGTGCAGAACTTCTAGGCAATCATATCGGCAGGTGACACGAAGTGATTCGAGTTCGTTTGCCCCCCCATTTTCTTTAACGAACGATAACTTTTTCTGAAAATAACAAGTGCAACGATCCCGGCCGAAACGACTCGAATTACACTTCGAGACCCGCCGACATGATTGCCACGATGCATAGAGCAAATCGGACGACGTTGTATTTTTTTCACAACCAGGACCGAAACCCCTTGCCCGAACAAAATGTTCGTACGCGAAGTGAAATTTTTTGGCTCGAAATTTTACGGGCTTGTGTAGAACTTCTAGACAATCACATCGGCCGGTGACACGAAGTGATTCGAGTTCGTTTGCCCCCCCATTTTCTTTAACGAACGATAACTTTTTCTGAAAATAACAAGTGCAACGATCCCGGCCGAAACGACTCGAATTACACTTCGAGACCCGCCGACATGAATGCCACGATGCATAGAGCAAATCGGACGACGTTGTATTTTTTTCACAACCAGGACCGAAACCCTAGGCCGAACAAAATGGTCGTACGCGAAGTGAAATTTTTTGGCTCGAAATTTTACGGGCTTGTGTAGAACTTCTACACAATCATATCGGCCGGTGACACGAAGTGATTCGAGTTCGTTTGCCCCCCCATTTTCTTTAACGAACGATAACTTTTTCTGAAAATAACAAGTGCCCCGATCCCGGCCGAAACGACTCGAATTACACTTCGAGATCCGCCGACATGATTGCCACGATGCATAGAGCAAATCGGACGACGTTGTATTTTTTTCACAACCAGGACCGAAACCCCTTGCCCGAACAAAATGGTCGTACGCGAAGTAAAATTTTTTGGCTCGAAATTTTACGAGCTTGTGCAGAACTTCTAGGCAATCATATCGGCAGGTGACACGAAGTGATTCGAGTTCGTTTGCCCCCCCATTTTCTTTAACGAACGATAACTTTTTTTGAAAATAACAAGTGCCCCGATCCCGGCCGAAACGACTCGAATTACACTTCGAGACCCGCCGACATGATTGCCACGATGCATAGAGCAAATCGGACGACGTTGTATTTTTTTCACAACCAGGACCGAAACCACTTGCCCGAACAAAATGGTCGTACGCGAAGTAAAATTTTTTGGCTCGAAATTTTACGAGCTTGTGCAGAACTTCTAGGCAATCATATCGGCAGGTGACACGAAGTGATTCGACTTCGTTTGCCCCCCCATTTTCTTTAACGAACGATAATTTTTTCTGAAATAACAAGTGCAACGATCCCGGCCGAAAGGACTCGAATTACACTTCGAGACCCGCCGACATGATTGCCACGATGCATAGAGCAAATCGGACGACGTTGTATTTTTTTCACAACCAGGACCGAAACCCCTTGCCCGAACAAAATGTTCGTACGCGAAGTGAAATTTTTTGGCTCGAAATTTTACGGGCTTGTGTAGAACTTCTAGACAATCACATCGGCCGGTGACACGAAGTGATTCGAGTTCGTTTGCCCCCCCATTTTCTTTAACGAACGATAACTTTTTCTGAAATAACAAGTGCAACGATCCCGGCCGAAACGACTCGAATTACACTTCGAGACCCGCCGACATGATTGCCACGATGCATAGAGCAAATCGGACGACGTTGTATTTTTTTCACAACCAGGACCGAAACCCCTTGCCCGAACAAAATGTTCGTCCGCGAAGTGAAATTTTTTGGCTCGAAATTTTACGGGCTTGTGTAGAACTTCTAGACAATCACATCGGCCGGTGACACGAAGTGATTCGAGTTCGTTTGCCCCCCCATTTTCTTTAACGAACGATAACTTTTTCTGAAAATAACAAGTGCCCCGATCCCGGCCGAAACGACTCGAATTACACTTCGAGACCCGCCGACATGATTGCCACGATGCATAGAGCAAATCGGACGACGTTGTATTTTTTTCACAACCAGGACCGAAACCCCTTGCCCGAACAAAATGGTCGTACGCGAAGTAAAATTTTTTGGCTCGAAATTTTACGAGCTTGTGCAGAACTTCTAGGCAATCATATCGGCAGGTGACACGAAGTGATTCGAGTTCGTTTGCCCCCCCATTTTCTTTAACGAACGATAACTTTTTCTGAAAATAACAAGTGCCCCGATCCCGGCCGAAACGACTCGAATTACACTTCGAGACCCGCCGACATGATTGCCACGATGCATAGAGCAAATCGGACGACGTTGTATTTTTTTCACAACCAGGACCGAAACCCTAGGCCGAACAAAATGGTCGTACGCGAAGTGAAATTTTTTGGCTCGAAAATTTACGGGCTTGTGCAGAACTTCTAGGCAATAATATCGGCCGGTGACACGAAGTGATTCGAGTTCGTTTGCCCCCCCCATTTTCTTTAACGAATGATAACTTTTTCTGAAAATAACAAGTGCCCCGATCCCGGCCGAAACGACTCGAATTACACTTCGAGACCCGCCGACATGATTGCCACGATGCATAGAGCAAATCGGACGACGTTGTATTTTTTTCACAACCAGGACCGAAACCCCTTGCCCGAACAAAATGGTCGTACGCGAAGTAAAATTTTTTGGCTCGAAATTTTACGAGCTTGTGCAGAACTTCTAGGCAATCATATCGGCAGGTGACACGAAGTGATTCGAGTTCGTTTGCCCCCCCATTTTCTTTAACGAACGATAACTTTTTCTGAAAATAACAAGTGCAACGATCCCGGCCGAAACGACTCGAATTACACTTCGAGACCCGCCGACATGATTGCCACGATGCATAGAGCAAATCGGACGACGTTGTATTTTTTTCACAACCAGGACCGAAACCCCTTGCCCGAACAAAATGTTCGTACGCGAAGTGAAATTTTTTGGCTCGAAATTTTACGGGCTTGTGTAGAACTTCTAGACAATCATATCGGCCGGTGACACGAAGTGATTCGAGTTCGTTTGCCCCCCCATTTTCTTTAACGAACGATAACTTTTTCTGAAAATAACAAGTGCCCCGATCCCGGCCGAAACGACTCGAATTACACTTCGAGACCCGCCGACATGATTGCCACGATGCATAGAGCAAATCGGACGACGTTGTATTTTTTTCACAACCAGGACCGAAACCCCTTGCCCGAACAAAATGGTCGTACGCGAAGTAAAATTTTTTGGCTCGAAATTTTACGAGCTTGTGCAGAACTTCTAGGCAATCATATCGGCAGGTGACACGAAGTGATTCGAGTTCGTTTGCCCCCCCATTTTCTTTAACGAACGATAACTTTTTCTGAAAATAACAAGTGCAACGATCCCGGCCGAAACGACTCGAATTACACTTCGAGACCCGCCGACATGATTGCCACGATGCATAGAGCAAATCGGACGACGTTGTATTTTTTTCACAACCCAGGACCGAAACCCCTTGCCCGAACAAAATGTTCGTACCCGAAGTGAAATTTTTTGGCTCGAAATTTTACGGGCTTGTGTAGAACTTCTACACAATCATATCGGCCGGTGACACGAAGTGATTCGAGTTCGTTTGCCCCCCCATTTTCTTTAACGAACGATAACTTTTTCTGAAAATAACAAGTGCAACGATCCCGGCCGAAACGACTCGAATTACACTTCGAGACCCGCCGACATGATTGCCACGATGCATAGAGCAAATCGGACGACGTTGTATTTTTTTCACAACCAGGACCGAAACCCCTTGCCCGATCAAAATGGTCGTACGCGAAGTAAAATGTTTTGGCTCGAAATTTTACGAGCATGTGCAGAACTTCTAGGCAATCATATCGGCAGGTGACAGGAATTGATTCGAGTTCGTTGGCCCCCCCATTTTCTTTAACGAACGATAACTTTTTCTGAAAATAACAAGTGCCCCGATCCCGGCCGAAACGACTCGAATTACACTTCGAGACCTGCCGACATGATTGCCACGATGCATAGAGCAAATCGGACGACGTTGTATTTTTTTCACAACCAGGACCGAAACCCCTTGCCCGAACAAAATGTTCGTACGCGAAGTAAAATTTTTTGGCTCGAAATTTTACGAGCTTGTGCAGAACTTCTAGGCAATCATATCGGCAGGTGACACGAAGTGATTCGAGTTCGTTTGCCCCCCCATTTTCTTTAACGAACGATAACTTTTTCTGAAAATAACAAGTGCCCCGATCCCGGCCGAAACGACTCGAATTACACTTCGAGACCCGCCGACATGATTGCCACGATGCATAGAGCAAATCGGACGACGTTGTATTTTTTTCACAACCAGGACCGAAACCCTAGGCCGAACAAAATGGTCGTACGCGAAGTGAAATTTTTTGGCTCGAAAATTTACGGGCTTGTGCAGAACTTCTAGGCAATCATATCGGCCGGTGACACGAAGTGATTCGAGTTCGTTTGCCCCCCCCCCATTTTCTTTAACGAACGATAACTTTTTCTGAAAATAACAAGTGCCCCGATCCCGGCCGAAACGACTCGAATTACACTTCGAGACCCGCCGACATGATTGCCACGATGCATAGAGCAAATCGGACGACGTTGTATTTTTTTCACAACCAGGACCGAAACCCCTTGCCCGAACAAAATGGTCGTACGCGAAGTAAAATTTTTTGGCTCGAAATTTTACGAGCTTGTGCAGAACTTCTAGGCAATCATATCGGCAGGTGACACGAAGTGATTCGAGTTCGTTTGCCCCCCCCATTTTCTTTACCGAACGATAACTTTTTCTGAAAATAACAAGTGCCCCGATCCCGGCCGAAACGACTCGAATTACACTTCGAGACCCGCCGACATGATTGCCACGATGCATAGAGCAAATCGGACGACGTTGTATTTTTTTCACAACCAGGACCGAAACCCCTTGCCCGAACAAAATGGTCGTACGCGAAGTAAAATTTTTTGGCTCGAAATTTTACGAGCTTGTGCAGAACTTCTAGGCAATCATATCGGCAGGTGACACGAAGTGATTCGAGTTCGTTTGCCCCCCCATTTTCTTTAACGAACGATAACTTTTTCTGAAAATAACAAGTGCAACGATCCCGGCCGAAACGACTCGAATTACACTTCGAGACCCGCCGACATGATTGCCACGATGCATAGAGCAAATCGGACGACGTTGTATTTTTTTCACAACCCAGGACCGAAACCCCTTGCCCGAACAAAATGTTCGTACCCGAAGTGAAATTTTTTGGCTCGAAATTTTACGGGCTTGTGTAGAACTTCTAGACAATCATATCGGCCGGTGACACGAAGTGATTCGAGTTCGTTTGCCCCCCCCATTTTCTTTAACGAACGATAACTTTTTCTGAAAATAACAAGTGCCCCGATCCCGGCCGAAACGACTCGAATTACACTTCGAGACCCGCCGACATGATTGCCACGATGCATAGAGCAAATCGGACGACGTTGTATTTTTTTCACAACCAGGACCGAAACCCCTTGCCCGAACAAAATGGTCGTACGCGAAGTAAAATTTTTTGGCTCGAAATTTTACGAGCTTGTGCAGAACTTCTAGGCAATCATATCGGCAGGTGACACGAAGTGATTCGAGTTCGTTTGCCCCCCCATTTTCTTTAACGAACGATAACTTTTTCTGAAAATAACAAGTGCCCCGATCCCGGCCGAATCGACTCGAATTACACTTCGAGACCCGCCGACATGATTGCCACGATGCATAGAGCAAATCGGACGACGTTGTATTTTTTTCACAACCAGAACCGAAACCTTAGGCCGAACAAAATGTTCGTACGCGAAGTAAAAGTTTTTGGCTCGAAATTTTACGAGCTTGTGCAGAACTTCTAGGCAATCATATCGGCAGGTGACACGAAGTGATTCGAGTTCGTTTGCCCCCCCATTTTCTTTAACGAACGATAACTTTTTCTGAAAATAACAAGTGCCCCGATCCCGGCCGAAACGACTCGAATTACACTTCGAGACCCGCCGACATGATTGCCACGATGCATAGTGCAAATCGGACGACGTTGTATTTTTTTCACAACCAGGACCGAAACCCCTTGCCCGAACAAAATGGTCGTACGCGAAGTAAAATTTTTTGGCTCGAAATTTTACGGGCTTGTGCAGAACTTCTAGGCAATCATATCGGCAGGTGACACGAAGTGATTCGAGTTCGTTTGCCCCCCCATTTTCTTTAACGAACGATAACTTTTTCTGAAAATAACAAGTGCAACGATCCCGGCCGAAACGACTCGAATTACACTTCGAGACCCGCCGACATGATTGCCACGATGCATAGAGCAAATCGGACGACGTTGTATTTTTTTCACAACCAGGACCGAAACCCCTTGCCCGAACAAAATGTTCGTACGCGAAGTGAAATTTTTTGGCTCGAAATTTTACGGGCTTGTGTAGAACTTCTAGACAATCACATCGGCCGGTGACACGAAGTGATTCGAGTTCGTTTGCCCCCCCATTTTCTTTAACGAACGATAACTTTTTCTGAAAATAACAAGTGCAACGATCCCGGCCGAAACGACTCGAATTACACTTCGAGACCCGCCGACATGAATGCCACGATGCATAGAGCAAATCGGACGACGTTGTATTTTTTTCACAACCAGGACCGAAACCCTAGGCCGAACAAAATGGTCGTACGCGAAGTGAAATTTTTTGGCTCGAAATTTTACGGGCTTGTGTAGAACTTCTACACAATCATATCGGCCGGTGACACGAAGTGATTCGAGTTCGTTTGCCCCCCCATTTTCTTTAACGAACGATAACTTTTTCTGAAAATAACAAGTGCCCCGATCCCGGCCGAAACGACTCGAATTACACTTCGAGATCCGCCGACATGATTGCCACGATGCATAGAGCAAATCGGACGACGTTGTATTTTTTTCACAACCAGGACCGAAACCCCTTGCCCGAACAAAATGGTCGTACGCGAAGTAAAATTTTTTGGCTCGAAATTTTACGAGCTTGTGCAGAACTTCTAGGCAATCATATCGGCAGGTGACACGAAGTGATTCGAGTTCGTTTGCCCCCCCATTTTCTTTAACGAACGATAACTTTTTTTGAAAATAACAAGTGCCCCGATCCCGGCCGAAACGACTCGAATTACACTTCGAGACCCGCCGACATGATTGCCACGATGCATAGAGCAAATCGGACGACGTTGTATTTTTTTCACAACCAGGACCGAAACCCCTTGCCCGAACAAAATGGTCGTACGCGAAGTAAAATTTTTTGGCTCGAAATTTTACGAGCTTGTGCAGAACTTCTAGGCAATCATATCGGCAGGTGACACGAAGTGATTCGAGTTCGTTTGCCCCCCCATTTTCTTTAACGAACGATAATTTTTTTCTGAAATAACAAGTGCAACGATCCCGGCCGAAAGGACTCGAATTACACTTCGAGACCCGCCGACATGATTGCCACGATGCATAGAGCAAATCGGACGACGTTGTATTTTTTTCACAACCAGGACCGAAACCCCTTGCCCGAACAAAATGTTCGTACGCGAAGTGAAATTTTTTGGCTCGAAATTTTACGGGCTTGTGTAGAACTTCTAGACAATCACATCGGCCGGTGACACGAAGTGATTCGAGTTCGTTTGCCCCCCCATTTTCTTTAACGAACGATAACTTTTTCTGAAAATAACAAGTTCCCCGATCCCGGCCGAAACGACTCGAATTACACTTCGAGACCCGCCGACATGATTGCCACGATGCATAGAGCAAATCGGACGACGTTGTATTTTTTTCACAACCAGGACCGAAACCCCTTGCCCGAACAAAATGGTCGTACGCGAAGTAAAATTTTTTGGCTCGAAATTTTACGAGCTTGTGCAGAACTTCTAGGCAATCATATCGGCAGGTGACACGAAGTGATTCGAGTTCGTTTGCCCCCCCATTTTCTTTAACGAACGATAACTTTTTCTGAAAATAACAAGTGCAACGATCCCGGCCGAAACGACTCGAATTACACTTCGAGACCCGCCGACATGATTGCCACGATGCATAGAGCAAATCGGACGACGTTGTATTTTTTTCACAACCCAGGACCGAAACCCCTTGCCCGAACAAAATGTTCGTACCCGAAGTGAAATTTTTTGGCTCGAAATTTTACGGGCTTGTGTAGAACTTCTAGACAATCATATCGGCCGGTGACACGAAGTGATTCGAGTTCGTTTGCCCCCCCCATTTTCTTTAACGAACGATAACTTTTTCTGCAAATAACAAGTGCCTCGATCCCGGCCGAAACGACTCGAATTACACTTCGAGACCCGCCGACATGATTGCCACGATGCATAGAGCAAATCGGACGACGTTGTATTTTTTTCACAACCAGGACCGAAACCCCTTGCCCGAACAAAATGGTCGTACGCGAAGTAAAATTTTTTGGCTCGAAATTTTACGAGCTTGTGCAGAACTTCTAGGCAATCATATCGGCAGGTGACACGAAGTGATTCGAGTTCGTTTGCCCCCCCATTTTCTTTAACGAACGATAACTTTTTCTGAAAATAACAAGTGCCCCGATCCCGGCCGAATCGACTCGAATTACACTTCGAGACCCGCCGACATGATTGCCACGATGCATAGAGCAAATCGGACGACGTTGTATTTTTTTCACAACCAGAACCGAAACCTTAGGCCGAACAAATGTTCGTACGCGAAGTAAAAGTTTTTGGCTCGAAATTTTACGAGCTTGTGCAGAACTTCTAGGCAATCATATCGGCAGGTGACACGAAGTGATTCGAGTTCGTTTGCCCCCCCATTTTCTTTAACGAACGATAACTTTTTCTGAAAATAACAAGTGCCCCGATCCCGGCCGAAACGACTCGAATTACACTTCGAGACCCGCCGACATGATTGCCACGATGCATAGTGCAAATCGGACGACGTTGTATTTTTTTCACAACCAGGACCGAAACCCCTTGCCCGAACAAAATGGTCGTACGCGAAGTAAAATTTTTTGGCTCGAAATTTTACGGGCTTGTGCAGAACTTCTAGGCAATCATATCGGCAGGTGACACGAAGTGATTCGAGTTCGTTTGCCCCCCCATTTTCTTTAACGAACGATAACTTTTTCTGAAAATAACAAGTGCAACGATCCCGGCCGAAACGACTCGAATTACACTTCGAGACCCGCCGACATGATTGCCACGATGCATAGAGCAAATCGGACGACGTTGTATTTTTTTCACAACCAGGACCGAAACCCCTTGCCCGAACAAAATGTTCGTACGCGAAGTGAAATTTTTTGGCTCGAAATTTTACGGGCTTGTGTAGAACTTCTAGACAATCACATCGGCCGGTGACACGAAGTGATTCGAGTTCGTTTGCCCCCCCATTTTCCTTAACGAACGATAACTTTTTCTGAAAATAACAAGTGCAACGATCCCGGCCGAAACGACTCGAATTACACTTCGAGACCCGCCGACATGAATGCCACGATGCATAGAGCAAATCGGACGACGTTGTATTTTTTTCACAACCAGGACCGAAACCCTAGGCCGAACAAAATGGTCGTACGCGAAGTGAAATTTTTTGGCTCGAAATTTTACGGGCTTGTGTAGAACTTCTACACAATCATATCGGCCGGTGACACGAAGTGATTCGAGTTCGTTTGCCCCCCCATTTTCTTTAAAGAACGATAACTTTTTCTGAAAATAACAAGTGCCCCGATCCCGGCCGAAACGACTCGAATTACACTTCGAGATCCGCCGACATGACTGCCACGATGCATAGAGCAAATCGGACGACGTTGTATTTTTTTCACAACCAGGACCGAAACCCCTTGCCCGAACAAAATGGTCGTACGCGAAGTAAAATTTTTTGGCTCGAAATTTTACGAGCTTGTGCAGAACTTCTAGGCAATCATATCGGCAGGTGACACGAAGTGATTCGAGTTCGTTTGCCCCCCCATTTTCTTTAACGAACGATAACTTTTTTTGAAAATAACAAGTGCCCCGATCCCGGCCGAAACGACTCGAATTACACTTCGAGACCCGCCGACATGATTGCCACGATGCATAGAGCAAATCGGACGACGTTGTATTTTTTTCACAACCAGGACCGAAACCCCTTGCCCGAACAAAATGGTCGTACGCGAAGTAAAATTTTTTGGCTCGAAATTTTACGAGCTTGTGCAGAACTTCTAGGCAATCATATCGGCAGGTGACACGAAGTGATTCGAGTTCGTTTGCCCCCCCATTTTCTTTAACGAACGATAATTTTTTTCTGAAATAACAAGTGCAACGATCCCGGCCGAAAGGACTCGAATTACACTTCGAGACCCGCCGACATGATTGCCACGATGCATAGAGCAAATCGGACGACGTTGTATTTTTTTCACAACCAGGACCGAAACCCCTTGCCCGAACCAAATGTTCGTACGCGAAGTGAAATTTTTTGGCTCGAAATTTTACGGGCTTGTGTAGAACTTCTAGACAATCACATCGGCCGGTGACACGAAGTGATTCGAGTTCGTTTGCCCCCCCATTTTCTTTAACGAACGATAACTTTTTCTGAAAATAACAAGTGCCCCGATCCCGGCCGAAACGACTCGAATTACACTTCGAGACCCGCCGACATGATTGCCACGATGCATAGAGCAAATCGGACGACGTTGTATTTTTTTCACAACCAGGACCGAAACCCCTTGCCCGAACAAAATGGTCGTACGCGAAGTAAAATTTTTTGGCTCGAAATTTTACGAGCTTGTGCAGAACTTCTAGGCAATCATATCGGCCGGTGACACGAAGTGATTCGAGTTCGTTTGCCCCCCCCATTTTCTTTAACGAATGATAACTTTTTCTGAAAATAACAAGTGCCCCGATCCCGGCCGAAACGACTCGAATTACACTTCGAGACCCGCCGACATGATTGCCACGATGCATAGAGCAAATCGGACGACGTTGTATTTTTTTCACAACCAGGACCGAAACCCCTTGCCCGAACAAAATGGTCGTACGCGAAGTAAAATTTTTTGGCTCGAAATTTTACGAGCTTGTGCAGAACTTCTAGGCAATCATATCGGCAGGTGACACGAAGTGATTCGAGTTCGTTTGCCCCCCCATTTTCTTTAACGAACGATAACTTTTTCTGAAAATAACAAGTGCAACGATCCCGGCCGAAACGACTCGAATTACACTTCGAGACCCGCCGACATGATTGCCACGATGCATAGAGCAAATCGGACGACGTTGTATTTTTTTCACAACCAGGACCGAAACCCCTTGCCCGAACAAAATGTTCGTACGCGAAGTGAAATTTTTTGGCTCGAAATTTTACGGGCTTGTGTAGAACTTCTAGACAATCATATCGGCCGGTGACACGAAGTGATTCGAGTTCGTTTGCCCCCCCATTTTCTTTAACGAACGATAACTTTTTCTGAAAATAACAAGTGCCCCGATCCCGGCCGAAACGACTCGAATTACACTTCGAGACCCGCCGACATGATTGCCACGATGCATAGAGCAAATCGGACGACGTTGTATTTTTTTCACAACCAGGACCGAAACCCCTTGCCCGAACAAAATGGTCGTACGCGAAGTAAAATTTTTTGGCTCGAAATTTTACGAGCTTGTGCAGAACTTCTAGGCAATCATATCGGCAGGTGACACGAAGTGATTCGAGTTCGTTTGCCCCCCCATTTTCTTTAACGAACGATAACTTTTTCTGAAAATAACAAGTGCAACGATCCCGGCCGAAACGACTCGAATTACACTTCGAGACCCGCCGACATGATTGCCACGATGCATAGAGCAAATCGGACGACGTTGTATTTTTTTCACAACCCAGGACCGAAACCCCTTGCCCGAACAAAATGTTCGTACCCGTAGTGAAATTTTTTGGCTCGAAATTTTACGGGCTTGTGTAGAACTTCTACACAATCATATCGGCCGGTGACACGAAGTGATTCGAGTTCGTTTGCCCCCCCATTTTCTTTAACGAACGATAACTTTTTCTGAAAATAACAAGTGCAACGATCCCGGCCGAAACGACTCGAATTACACTTCGAGACCCGCCGACATGATTGCCACGATGCATAGAGCAAATCGGACGACGTTGTATTTTTTTCACAACCAGGACCGAAACCCCTTGCCCGATCAAAATGGTCGTACGCGAAGTAAAATTTTTTGGCTCGAAATTTTACGAGCATGTGCAGAACTTCTAGGCAATCATATCGGCAGGTGACAGGAATTGATTCGAGTTCGTTTGCCCCCCCATTTTCTTTAACGAACGATAACTTTTTCTGAAAATAACAAGTGCCCCGATCCCGGCCGAAACGACTCGAATTACACTTCGAGACCCGCCGACATGATTGCCACGATGCATAGAGCAAATCGGACGACGTTGTATTTTTTTCACAACCAGGACCGAAACCCCTTGCCCGAACAAAATGTTCGTACGCGAAGTAAAATTTTTTGGCTCGAAATTTTACGAGCTTGTGCAGAACTTCTAGGCAATCATATCGGCAGGTGACACGAAGTGATTCGAGTTCGTTTGCCCCCCCATTTTCTTTAACGAACGATAACTTTTTCTGAAAATAACAAGTGCCCCGATCCCGGCCGAAACGACTCGAATTACACTTCGAGACCCGCCGACATGATTGCCACGATGCATAGAGCAAATCGGACAACGTTGTATTTTTTTCACAACCAGGACCGAAACCCTAGGCCGAACAAAATGGTCGTACGCGAAGTGAAATTTTTTGGCTCGAAAATTTACGGGCTTGTGCAGAACTTCTAGGCAATCATATCGGCCGGTGACACGAAGTGATTCGAGTTCGTTTGCCCCCCCCCATTTTCTTTAACGAACGATAACTTTTTCTGAAAATAACAAGTGCCCCGATCCCGGCCGAAACGACTCGAATTACACTTCGAGACCCGCCGACATGATTGCCACGATGCATAGAGCAAATCGGACGACGTTGTATTTTTTTCACAACCAGGACCGAAACCCCTTGCCCGAACAAAATGGTCGTACGCGAAGTAAAATTTTTTGGCTCGAAATTTTACGAGCTTGTGCAGAACTTCTAGGCAATCATATCGGCAGGTGACACGAAGTGATTCGAGTTCGTTTGCCCCCCCATTTTCTTTAACGAACGATAACTTTTTCTGAAAATAACAAGTGCCCCGATCCCGGCCGAAACGACTCGAATTACACTTCGAGACCCGCCGACATGATTGCCACGATGCATAGAGCAAATCGGACGACGTTGTATTTTTTTCACAACCAGGACCGAAACCCCTTGCCCGAACAAAATGGTCGTACGCGAAGTAAAATTTTTTGGCTCGAAATTTTACGAGCTTGTGCAGAACTTCTAGGCAATCATATCGGCAGGTGACACGAAGTGATTCGAGTTCGTTTGCCCCCCCATTTTCTTTAACGAACGATAACTTTTTCTGAAAATAACAAGTGCAACGATCCCGGCCGAAACGACTCGAATTACACTTCGAGACCCGCCGACATGATTGCCACGATGCATAGAGCAAATCGGACGACGTTGTATTTTTTTCACAACCCAGGACCGAAACCCCTTGCCCGAACAAAATGTTCGTACCCGAAGTGAAATTTTTTGGCTCGAAATTTTACGGGCTTGTGTAGAACTTCTAGACAATCATATCGGCAGGTGACACGAAGTGATTCGAGTTCGTTTGCCCCCCCCATTTTCTTTAACGAACGATAACTTTTTCTGAAAATAACAAGTGCCCCGATCCCGGCCGAAACGACTCGAATTACACTTCGAGACCCGCCGACATGATTGCCACGATGCATAGAGCAAATCGGACGACGTTGTATTTTTTTCACAACCAGGACCGAAACCCCTTGCCCGAACAAAATGGTCGTACGCGAAGTAAAATTTTTTGGCTCGAAATTTTACGAGCTTGTGCAGAACTTCTAGGCAATCATATCGGCAGGTGACACGAAGTGATTCGAGTTCGTTTGCCCCCCCATTTTCTTTAACGAACGGTAACTTTTTCTGAAAATAACAAGTGCCCCGATCCCGGCCGAAACGACTCGATTTACACTTCGAGACCCGCCGACATGATTGCCACGATGCATAGAGCAAATCGGACGACGTTGTATTTTTTTCACAACCAGAACCGAAACCCTAGGCCGAACAAAATGTTCGTACGCGAAGTAAAAGTTTTTGGCTCGAAATTTTACGAGCTTGTGCAGAACTTCTAGGCAATCATATCGGCAGGTGACACGAAGTGATTCGAGTTCGTTTGCCCCTCCATTTTCTTTAACGAACGATAACTTTTTCTGAAAATAACAAGTGCCCCGATCCCGGCCGAAACGACTCGAATTACACTTCGAGACCCGCCGACATGATTGCCACGATGCATAGAGCAAATCGGACGACGTTGTATTTTTTTCACAACCAGGACCGAAACCCTAGGCCGAACAAAATGGTCGTACCTGAAGTGAAATTTTTTGGCTCGAAATTTTACGGGCTTGTGTAGAACTTCTAGACAATCATATCGGCAGGTGACACGAAGTGATTCGAGTTCGTTTGCCCCCCCATTTTCTTTAACGAACGATAACTTTTTCTGAAAATAACAAGTGCCCCGATCCCGGCCGAATCGACTCGAATTACACTTCGAGACCCGCCGACATGATTGCCACGATGCATAGAGCAAATCGGACGACGTTGTATTTTTTTCACAACCAGAACCGAAACCTTAGGCCGAACAAAATGTTCGTACGCGAAGTAAAAGTTTTTGGCTCGAAATTTTACGAGCTTGTGCAGAACTTCTAGGCAATCATATCGGCAGGTGACACGAAGTGATTCGAGTTCGTTTGCCCCCCCATTTTCTTTAACGAACGATAACTTTTTCTGAAAATAACAAGTGCCCCGATCCCGGCCGAAACGACTCGAATTACACTTCGAGACCCGCCGACATGATTGCCACGATGCATAGTGCAAATCGGACGACGTTGTATTTTTTTCACAACCAGGACCGAAACCCCTTGCCCGAACAAAATGGTCGTACGCGAAGTAAAATTTTTTGGCTCGAAATTTTACGGGCTTGTGCAGAACTTCTAGGCAATCATATCGGCAGGTGACACGAAGTGATTCGAGTTCGTTTGCCCCCCCATTTTCTTTAACGAACGATAACTTTTTCTGAAAATAACAAGTGCAACGATCCCGGCCGAAACGACTCGAATTACACTTCGAGACCCGCCGACATGATTGCCACGATGCATAGAGCAAATCGGACGACGTTGTATTTTTTTCACAACCAGGACCGAAACCCCTTGCCCGAACAAAATGTTCGTACGCGAAGTGAAATTTTTTGGCTCGAAATTTTACGGGCTTGTGTAGAACTTCTAGACAATCACATCGGCCGGTGACACGAAGTGATTCGAGTTCGTTTGCCCCCCCATTTTCTTTAACGAACGATAACTTTTTCTG
This sequence comes from Corylus avellana, assembly GCF_965113065.1. Lineage (NCBI taxonomy): Eukaryota > Viridiplantae > Streptophyta > Magnoliopsida > Fagales > Betulaceae > Corylus > Corylus avellana. The sequence continues at coordinate 13,726,584 of NC_142494.1, forward strand.
AAAATAACAAGTGCAACGATCCCGGCCGAAACGACTCGAATTACACTTCGAGACCCGCCGACATGATTGCCACGATGCATAGAGCAAATCGGACGACGTTGTATTTTTTTCACAACCAGGACCGAAACCCTAGGCCGAACAAAATGGTCGTACGCGAAGTGAAATTTTTTGGCTCGAAATTTTACGGGCTTGTGTAGAACTTCTACACAATCATATCGGCCGGTGACACGAAGTGATTCGAGTTCGTTTGCCCCCCCATTTTCTTTAACGAACGATAACTTTTTCTGAAAATAACAAGTGCCCCGATCCCGGCCGAAACGACTCGAATTACACTTCGAGATCCGCCGACATGACTGCCACGATGCATAGAGCAAATCGGACGACGTTGTATTTTTTTCACAACCAGGACCGAAACCCCTTGCCCGAACAAAATGGTCGTACGCGAAGTAAAATTTTTTGGCTCGAAATTTTACGAGCTTGTGCAGAACTTCTAGGCAATCATATCGGCAGGTGACACGAAGTGATTCGAGTTCGTTTGCCCCCCCATTTTCTTTAACGAACGATAACTTTTTCTGAAAATAACAAGTGCCCCGATCCCGGCCGAAACGACTCGATTTACACTTCGAGACCCGCCGACATGATTGCCACGATGCATAGAGCAAATCGGACGACGTTGTATTTTTTTCACAACCAGAACCGAAACCCTAGGCCGAACAAAATGTTCGTACGCGAAGTAAAAGTTTTTGGCTCGAAATTTTACGAGCTTGTGCAGAACTTCTAGGCAATCATATCGGCAGGTGACACGAAGTGATTCGAGTTCGTTTGCCCCTCCATTTTCTTTAACGAACGATAACTTTTTCTGAAAATAACAAGTGCCCCGATCCCGGCCGAAACGACTCGAATTACACTTCGAGACCCGCCGACATGATTGCCACGATGCATAGAGCAAATCGGACGACGTTGTATTTTTTTCACAACCAGGACCGAAACCTTAGGCCGAACAAAATGGTCGTACCTGAAGTGAAATTTTTTGGCTCGAAATTTTACGGGCTTGTGTAGAACTTTTAGACAATCATATCGGCAGGTGACACGAAGTGATTCGAGTTCGTTTGCCCCCCCATTTTCTTTAACGAACGATAACTTTTTCTGAAAATAACAAGTGCCCCGATCCCGGCCGAATCGACTCGAATTACACTTCGAGACCCGCCGACATGATTGCCACGATGCATAGAGCAAATCGGACGACGTTGTATTTTTTTCACAACCAGAACCGAAACCTTAGGCCGAACAAAATGTTCGTACGCGAAGTAAAAGTTTTTGGCTCGAAATTTTACGAGCTTGTGCAGAACTTCTAGGCAATCATATCGGCAGGTGACACGAAGTGATTCGAGTTCGTTTGCCCCCCCATTTTCTTTAACGAACGATAACTTTTTCTGAAAATAACAAGTGCCCGATCCCGGCCGAAACGACTCGAATTACACTTCGAGACCCGCCGACATGATTGCCACGATGCATAGTGCAAATCGGACGACGTTGTATTTTTTTCACAACCAGGACCGAAACCCCTTGCCCGAACAAAATGGTCGTACGCGAAGTAAAATTTTTTGGCTCGAAATTTTACGGGCTTGTGCAGAACTTCTAGGCAATCATATCGGCAGGTGACACGAAGTGATTCGAGTTCGTTTGCCCCCCCATTTTCTTTAACGAACGATAACTTTTTCTGAAAATAACAAGTGCAACGATCCCGGCCGAAACGACTCGAATTACACTTCGAGACCCGCCGACATGATTGCCACGATGCATAGAGCAAATCGGACGACGTTGTATTTTTTTCACAACCAGGACCGAAACCCCTTGCCCGAACAAAATGTTCGTACGCGAAGTGAAATTTTTTGGCTCGAAATTTTACGGGCTTGTGTAGAACTTCTAGACAATCACATCGGCCGGTGACACGAAGTGATTCGAGTTCGTTTGCCCCCCCATTTTCCTTAACGAACGATAACTTTTTCTGAAAATAACAAGTGCAACGATCCCGGCCGAAACGACTCGAATTACACTTCGAGACCCGCCGACATGAATGCCACGATGCATAGAGCAAATCGGACGACGTTGTATTTTTTTCACAACCAGGACCGAAACCCTAGGCCGAACAAAATGGTCGTACGCGAAGTGAAATTTTTTGGCTCGAAATTTTACGGGCTTGTGTAGAACTTCTACACAATCATATCGGCCGGTGACACGAAGTGATTCGAGTTCGTTTGCCCCCCCATTTTCTTTAAAGAACGATAACTTTTTCTGAAAATAACAAGTGCCCCGATCCCGGCCGAAACGACTCGAATTACACTTCGAGATCCGCCGACATGACTGCCACGATGCATAGAGCAAATCGGACGACGTTGTATTTTTTTCACAACCAGGACCGAAACCCCTTGCCCGAACAAAATGGTCGTACGCGAAGTAAAATTTTTTGGCTCGAAATTTTACGAGCTTGTGCAGAACTTCTAGGCAATCATATCGGCAGGTGACACGAAGTGATTCGAGTTCGTTTGCCCCCCCATTTTCTTTAACGAACGATAACTTTTTTTGAAAATAACAAGTGCCCCGATCCCGGCCGAAACGACTCGAATTACACTTCGAGACCCGCCGACATGATTGCCACGATGCATAGAGCAAATCGGACGACGTTGTATTTTTTTCACAACCAGGACCGAAACCCCTTGCCCGAACAAAATGGTCGTACGCGAAGTAAAATTTTTTGGCTCGAAATTTTACGAGCTTGTGCAGAACTTCTAGGCAATCATATCGGCAGGTGACACGAAGTGATTCGAGTTCGTTTGCCCCCCCATTTTCTTTAACGAACGATAATTTTTTTCTGAAATAACAAGTGCAACGATCCCGGCCGAAAGGACTCGAATTACACTTCGAGACCCGCCGACATGATTGCCACGATGCATAGAGCAAATCGGACGACGTTGTATTTTTTTCACAACCAGGACCGAAACCCCTTGCCCGAACAAAATGTTCGTACGCGAAGTGAAATTTTTTGGCTCGAAATTTTACGGGCTTGTGTAGAACTTCTAGACAATCACATCGGCCGGTGACACGAAGTGATTCGAGTTCGTTTGCCCCCCCATTTTCTTTAACGAACGATAACTTTTTCTGAAAATAACAAGTGCCCCGATCCCGGCCGAAACGACTCGAATTACACTTCGAGACCCGCCGACATGATTGCCACGATGCATAGAGCAAATCGGACGACGTTGTATTTTTTTCACAACCAGGACCGAAACCCCTTGCCCGAACAAAATGTTCGTACGCGAAGTGAAATTTTTTGGCTCGAAATTTTACGGGCTTGTGTAGAACTTCTAGACAATCACATCGGCCGGTGACACGAAGTGATTCGAGTTCGTTTGCCCCCCCATTTTCTTTAACGAACGATAACTTTTTCTGAAAATAACAAGTGCCCCGATCCCGGCCGAAACGACTCGAATTACACTTCGAGACCCGCCGACATGATTGCCACGATGCATAGAGCAAATCGGACGACGTTGTATTTTTTTCACAACCAGGACCGAAACCCCTTGCCCGAACAAAATGGTCGTACGCGAAGTAAAATTTTTTGGCTCGAAATTTTACGAGCTTGTGCAGAACTTCTAGGCAATCATATCGGCAGGTGACACGAAGTGATTCGAGTTCGTTTGCCCCCCCATTTTCTTTAACGAACGATAACTTTTTCTGAAAATAACAAGTGCCCCGATCCCGGCCGAAACGACTCGAATTACACTTCGAGACCCGCCGACATGATTGCCACGATGCATAGAGCAAATCGGACGACGTTGTATTTTTTTCACAACCAGGACCGAAACCCTAGGCCGAACAAAATGGTCGTACGCGAAGTGAAATTTTTTGGCTCGAAAATTTACGGGCTTGTGCAGAACTTCTAGGCAATCATATCGGCCGGTGACACGAAGTGATTCGAGTTCGTTTGCCCCCCCCCATTTTCTTTAACGAACGATAACTTTTTCTGAAAATAACAAGTGCCCCGATCCCGGCCGAAACGACTCGAATTACACTTCGAGACCCGCCGACATGATTGCCACGATGCATAGAGCAAATCGGACGACGTTGTATTTTTTTCACAACCAGGACCGAAACCCCTTGCCCGAACAAAATGGTCGTACGCGAAGTAAAATTTTTTGGCTCGAAATTTTACGAGCTTGTGCAGAACTTCTAGGCAATCATATCGGCAGGTGACACGAAGTGATTCGAGTTCGTTTGCCCCCCCATTTTCTTTAACGAACGATAACTTTTTCTGAAAATAACAAGTGCAACGATCCCGGCCGAAACGACTCGAATTACACTTCGAGACCCGCCGACATGATTGCCACGATGCATAGAGCAAATCGGACGACGTTGTATTTTTTTCACAACCCAGGACCGAAACCCCTTGCCCGAACAAAATGTTCGTACCCGAAGTGAAATTTTTTGGCTCGAAATTTTACGGGCTTGTGTAGAACTTCTAGACAATCATATCGGCCGCTGACACGAAGTGATTCGAGTTCGTTTGCCCCCCCCATTTTCTTTAACGAACGATAACTTTTTCTGAAAATAACAAGTGCCCCGATCCCGGCCGAAACGACTCGAATTACACTTCGAGACCCGCCGACATGATTGCCACGATGCATAGAGCAAATCGGACGACGTTGTATTTTTTTCACAACCAGGACCGAAACCCCTTGCCCGAACAAAATGGTCGTACGCGAAGTAAAATTTTTTGGCTCGAAATTTTACGAGCTTGTGCAGAACTTCTAGGCAATCATATCGGCAGGTGACACGAAGTGATTCGAGTTCGTTTCCCCCCCATTTTCTTTAACGAACGATAACTTTTTCTGAAAATAACAAGTGCCCCGATCCCGGCCGAAACGACTCGAATTACACTTCGAGACCCGCCGACATGATTGCCACGATGCATAGAGCAAATCGGACGACGTTGTATTTTTTTCACAACCAGAACCGAAACCCTAGGCCGAACAAAATGTTCGTACGCGAAGTAAAAGTTTTTGGCTCGAAATTTTACGAGCTTGTGCAGAACTTCTAGGCAATCATATCGGCAGGTGACACGAAGTGATTCGAGTTCGTTTGCCCCTCCATTTTCTTTAACGAACGATAACTTTTTCTGAAAATAACAAGTGCCCCGATCCCGGCCGAAACGACTCGAATTACACTTCGAGACCCGCCGACATGATTGCCACGATGCATAGAGCAAATCGGACGACGTTGTATTTTTTTCACAACCAGGACCGAAACCCTAGGCCGAACAAAATGGTCGTACCTGAAGTGAAATTTTTTGGCTCGAAATTTTACGGGCTTGTGTAGAACTTCTAGACAATCATATCGGCAGGTGACACGAAGTGATTCGAGTTCGTTTGCCCCCCCATTTTCTTTAACGAACGATAACTTTTTCTGAAAATAACAAGTGCCCCGATCCCGGCCGAAACGACTCGAATTACACTTCGAGACCCGCCGACATGATTGCCACGATGCATAGAGTAAATCGGATGACGTTGTATTTTTTTCACAACCAGGACCGAAACCCCTTGCCCGAACAAAATGGTCGTACGCGAAGTAAAATTTTTTGGCTCGAAATTTTACGAGCTTGTGCAGAACTTCTAGGCAATCATATCGGGAGGTGACACGAAGTGATTCGAGTTCGTTTGCCCCCCCATTTTCTTTAACGAACGATAACTTTTTCTGAAAATAACAAGTGCAACGATCCCGGCCGAAACGACTCGAATTACACTTCGAGACCCGCCGACATGATTGCCACGATGCATAGAGCAAATCGGACGACGTTGTATTTTTTTCACAACCAGGACCGAAACCCCTTGCCCGAACAAAATGTTCGTACGCGAAGTGAAATTTTTTGGCTCGAAATTTTACGGGCTTGTGTAGAACTTCTAGACAATCACATCGGCCGGTGACACGAAGTGATTCGAGTTCGTTTGCCCCCCCATTTTCTTTAACGAACGATAACTTTTTCTGAAAATAACAAGTGCAACGATCCCGGCCGAAACGACTCGAATTACACTTCGAGACCCGCCGACATGATTGCCACGATGCATAGAGCAAATCGGACGACGTTGTATTTTTTTCACAACCAGGACCGAAACCCTAGGCCGAACAAAATGGTCGTACGCGAAGTGAAATTTTTTGGCTCGAAAATTTACGGGCTTGTGCAGAACTTCTAGGCAATCATATCGGCCGGTGACACGAAGTGATTCGAGTTCGTTTGCCCCCCCATTTTCTTTAACGAACGATAACTTTTTCTGAAAATAACAAGTGCCCCGATCCCGGCCGAAACGACTCGAATTACACTTCGAGACCCGCCGACATGATTGCCACGATGCATAGAGCAAATCGGACGACGTTGTATTTTTTTCACAACCAGGACCGAAACCCCTTGCCCGAACAAAATGTTCGTACGCGAAGTGAAATTTTTTGGCTCGAAATTTTACGGGCTTGTGTAGAACTTCTAGACAATCACATCGGCCGGTGACACGAAGTGATTCGAGTTCGTTTGCCCCCCCATTTTCTTTAACGAACGATAACTTTTTCTGAAAATAACAAGTGCAACGATCCCGGCCGAAACGACTCGAATTACACTTCGAGACCCGCCGACATGATTGCCACGATGCATAGAGCAAATCGGACGACGTTGTATTTTTTTCACAACCAGGACCGAAACCCTAGGCCGAACAAAATGGTCGTACGCGAAGTGAAATTTTTTGGCTCGAAAATTTACGGGCTTGTGCAGAACTTCTAGGCAATCATATCGGCCGGTGACACGAAGTGATTCGAGTTCGTTTGCCCCCCCATTTTCTTTAACGAACGATAACTTTTTCTGAAAATAACAAGTGCCCCGATCCCGGCCGAAACGACTCGAATTACACTTCGAGACCCGCCGACATGATTGCCACGATGCATAGAGCAAATCGGACGACGTTGTATTTTTTTCACAACCAGGACCGAAACCCTAGGCCGAACAAAATGGTCGTACGCGAAGTGAAATTTTTTGGCTCGAAAATTTACGGGCTTGTGCAGAACTTCTAGGCAATCATATCGGCCGGTGACACGAAGTGATTCGAGTTCGTTTGCCCCCCCATTTTCTTTAACGAACGATAACTTTTTCTGAAAATAACAAGTGCCCCGATCCCGGCCGAAACGACTCGAATTACACTTCGAGACCCGCCGACATGATTGCCACGATGCATAGAGCAAATCGGACGACGTTGTATTTTTTTCACAACCAGGACCGAAACCCCTTGCCCGAACAAAATGGTCGTACGCGAAGTAAAATTTTTTGGCTCGAAATTTTACGAGCTTGTGCAGAACTTCTAGGCAATCCTATCGGCAGGTGACACGAAGTGATTCGAGTTCGTTTGCCCCCCCATTTTCTTTAACGAACGATAACTTTTTCTGAAAATAACAAGTGCAACGATCCCGGCCGAAACGACTCGAATTACACTTCGAGACCCGCCGACATGATTGCCACGATGCATAGAGCAAATCGGACGACGTTGTATTTTTTTCACAACCAGGACCGAAACCCCTTGCCCGAACAAAATGTTCGTACCCGAAGTGAAATTTTTTGGCTCGAAATTTTACGGGCTTGTGTAGAACTTCTAGACAATCATATCGGCCGGTGACACGAAGTGATTCGAGTTCGTTTGCCCCCCCATTTTCTTTAACGAACGATAACTTTTTCTGAAAATAACAAGTGCAACGATCCCGGCCGAAACGACTCGAATTACACTTCGAGACGCGCCGACATGATTGCCACGATGCATAGAGCAAATCGGACGACGTTGTATTTTTTTCACAACCAGGACCGAAACCCCTTGCCCGAACAAAATGTTCGTACCCGAAGTGAAATTTTTTGGCTCGAAATTTTACGGGCTTGTGTAGAACTTCTACACAATCATATCGGCCGGTGACACGAAGTGATTCGAGTTCGTTTGCCCCCCCATTTTCTTTAACGAACGATAACTTTTTCTGAAAATAACAAGTGCCCCGATCCCGGCCGAAACGACTCGAATTACACTTCGAGACCCGCCGACATGATTGCCACGATGCATAGAGCAAATCGGACGACGTTGTATTTTTTTCACAACCAGGACCGAAACCCCTTGCCCGAACAAAATGGTCGTACGCGAAGTAAAATTTTTTGGCTCGAAATTTTACGAGCTTGTGCAGAACTTCTAGGCAATCATATCGGCAGGTGACACGAAGTGATTCGAGTTCGTTTGCCCCCCCATTTTCTTTAACGAACGATAACTTTTTCTGAAAATAACAAGTGCACCGATCCCGGCCGAAACGACTCGAATTACACTTCGAGACCCGCCGACATGATTGCCACGATGCATAGAGCAAATCGGACGACGTTGTATTTTTTTCACAACCAGGACCGAAACCCCTTGCCCGAACAAAATGTTCGTATGCGAAGTAAAATTTTTTGGCTCGAAATTTTACGAGCTTGTGCAGAACTTCTAGGCAATCATATCGGCAGGTGACACGAAGTGATTCGAGTTCGTTTGCCCCCCCATTTTCTTTAACGAACGATAACTTTTTCTGAAAATAACAAGTGCCCCGATCCCGGCCGAAACGACTCGAATTACACTTCGAGACCCGCCGACATGATTGCCACGATGCATAGAGCAAATCGGACGACGTTGTATTTTTTTCACAACCAGGACCGAAACCCCTTGCCCGAACAAAATGGTCGTACGCGAAGTAAAATTTTTTGGCTCGAAATTTTACGAGCTTGTGCAGAACTTCTAGGCAATCATATCGGCAGGTGACACGAAGTGATTCGAGTTCGTTTGCCCCCCCATTTTCTTTAACGAACGATAATTTTTTTCTGAAATAACAAGTGCAACGATCCCGGCCGAAAGGACTCGAATTACACTTCGAGACCCGCCGACATGATTGCCACGATGCATAGAGCAAATCGGACGACGTTGTATTTTTTTCACAACCAGGACCGAAACCCCTTGCCCGAACAAAATGTTCGTACGCGAAGTGAAATTTTTTGGCTCGAAATTTTACGGGCTTGTGTAGAACTTCTAGACAATCACATCGGCCGGTGACACGAAGTGATTCGAGTTCGTTTGCCCCCCCATTTTCTTTAACGAACGATAACTTTTTCTGAAAATAACAAGTGCCCCGATCCCGGCCGAAACGACTCGAATTACACTTCGAGACCCGCCGACATGATTGCCACGATGCATAGAGCAAATCGGACGACGTTGTATTTTTTTCACAACCAGGACCGAAACCCTAGGCCGAACAAAATGGTCGTACGCGAAGTGAAATTTTTTGGCTCGAAAATTTACGGGCTTGTGCAGAACTTCTAGGCAATCATATCGGCCGGTGACACGAAGTGATTCGAGTTCGTTTGCCCCCCCCCCATTTTCTTTAACGAACGATAACTTTTTCTGAAAATAACAAGTGCCCCGATCCCGGCCGAAACGACTCGAATTACACTTCGAGACCCGCCGACATGATTGCCACGATGCATAGAGCAAATCGGACGACGTTGTATTTTTTTCACAACCAGGACCGAAACCCCTTGCCCGAACAAAATGGTCGTACGCGAAGTAAAATTTTTTGGCTCGAAATTTTACGAGCTTGTGCAGAACTTCTAGGCAATCATATCGGCAGGTGACACGAAGTGATTCGAGTTCGTTTGCCCCCCCATTTTCTTTAACGAACGATAACTTTTTCTGAAAATAACAAGTGCAACGATCCCGGCCGAAACGACTCGAATTACACTTCGAGACCCGCCGACATGATTGCCACGATGCATAGAGCAAATCGGACGACGTTGTATTTTTTTCACAAACAGGACCGAAACCCCTTGCCCGAACAAAATGGTCGTACGCGAAGTAAAATTTTTTGGCTCGAAATTTTACGAGCTTGTGCAGAACTTCTAGGCAATTATATCGGCAGGTGACACGAAGTGATTCGAGTTCGTTTGCCCCCCCATTTTCTTTAACGAACGATAACTTTTTCTGAAAATAACAAGTGCAACGATCCCGGCCGAAACGACTCGAATTACACTTCGAGACCCGCCGACATGATTGCCACGATGCATAGAGCAAATCGGACGACGTTGTATTTTTTTCACAACCAGGACCGAAACCCCTTGCCCGAACAAAATGTTCGTACGCGAAGTGAAATTTTTTGGCTCGAAATTTTACGGGCTTGTGTAGAACTTCTAGACAATCATATCGGCCGGTGACACGAAGTGATTCGAGTTCGTTTGCCCCCCCATTTTCTTTAACGAACGATAACTTTTTCTGAAAATAACAAGTGCCCCGATCCCGGCCGAAACGACTCGAATTACACTTCGAGACCCGCCGACATGATTGCCACGATGCATAGAGCAAATCGGACGACGTTGTATTTTTTTCACAACCAGGACCGAAACCCCTTGCCCGAACAAAATGGTCGTACGCGAAGTAAAATTTTTTGGCTCGAAATTTTACGAGCTTGTGCAGAACTTCTAGGCAATCATATCGGCAGGTGACACGAAGTGATTCGAGTTCGTTTGCCCCCCCATTTTCTTTAACGAACGATAACTTTTTCTGAAAATAACAAGTGCAACGATCCCGGCCGAAACGACTCGAATTACACTTCGAGACCCGCCGACATGATTGCCACGATGCATAGAGCAAATCGGACGACGTTGTATTTTTTTCACAACCCAGGACCGAAACCCCTTGCCCGAACAAAATGTTCGTACCCGAAGTGAAATTTTTTGGCTCGAAATTTTACGGGCTTGTGTAGAACTTCTACACAATCATATCGGCCGGTGACACGAAGTGATTCGAGTTCGTTTGCCCCCCCATTTTCTTTAACGAACGATAACTTTTTCTGAAAATAACAAGTGCAACGATCCCGGCCGAAACGACTCGAATTACACTTCGAGACCCGCCGACATGATTGCCACGATGCATAGAGCAAATCGGACGACGTTGTATTTTTTTCACAACCAGGACCGAAACCCCTTGCCCGATCAAAATGGTCGTACGCGAAGTAAAATTTTTTGGCTCGAAATTTTACGAGCATGTGCAGAACTTCTAGGCAATCATATCGGCAGGTGACAGGAATTGATTCGAGTTCGTTTGCCCCCCCATTTTCTTTAACGAACGATAACTTTTTCTGAAAATAACAAGTGCCCCGATCCCGGCCGAAACGACTCGAATTACACTTCGAGACCCGCCGACATGATTGCCACGATGCATAGAGCAAATCGGACGACGTTGTATTTTTTTCACAACCAGGACCGAAACCCTAGGCCGAACAAAATGGTCGTACGCGAAGTGAAATTTTTTGGCTCGAAAATTTATGGGCTTGTGCAGAACTTCTAGGCAATCATATCGGCCGGTGACACGAAGTGATTCGAGTTCGTTTGCCCCCCCATTTTCTTTAGCGAACGATAACTTTTTCTGAAAATAACAAGTGCCCCGATCCCGGCCGAAACGACTCGAATTACACTTCGAGACCCGCCGACATGATTGCCACGATGCATAGAGCAAATCGGACGACGTTGTATTTTTTTCACAACCAGGACCGAAACCCCTTGCCCGAACAAAATGTTCGTATGCGAAGTAAAATTTTTTGGCTCGAAATTTTACGAGCTTGTGCAGAACTTCTAGGCAATCATATCGGCAGGTGACACGAAGTGATTCGAGTTCGTTTGCCCCCCCATTTTCTTTAACGAACGATAACTTTTTCTGAAAATAACAAGTGCCCCGATCCCGGCCGAAACGACTCGAATTACACTTCGAGACCCGCCGACATGATTGCCACGATGCATAGAGCAAATCGGACGACGTTGTATTTTTTTCACAACCAGGACCGAAACCCCTTGCCCGAACAAAATGGTCGTACGCGAAGTAAAATTTTTTGGCTCGAAATTTTACGAGCTTGTGCAGAACTTCTAGGCAATCATATCGGCAGGTGACACGAAGTGATTCAAGTTCGTTTGCCCCCCCATTTTCTTTAACGAACGATAACTTTTTCTGAAAATAACAAGTGCACCGATCCCGGCCGAAACGACTCGAATTACACTTCGAGACCCGCCGACATGATTGCCACGATGCATAGAGCAAATCGGACGACGTTGTATTTTTTTCACAACCAGGACCGAAACCCCTTGCCCGAACAAAATGTTCGTATGCGAAGTAAAATTTTTTGGCTCGAAATTTTACGAGCTTGTGCAGAACTTCTAGGCAATCATATCGGCAGGTGACACGAAGTGATTCGAGTTCGTTTGCCCCCCCATTTTCTTTAACGAACGATAACTTTTTCTGAAAATAACAAGTGCCCCGATCCCGGCCGAAACGACTCGAATTACACTTCGAGACCCGCCGACATGATTGCCACGATGCATAGAGCAAATCGGACGACGTTGTATTTTTTTCACAACCAGGACCGAAACCCCTTGCCCGAACAAAATGGTCGTACGCGAAGTAAAATTTTTTGGCTCGAAATTTTACGAGCTTGTGCAGAACTTCTAGGCAATCATATCGGCAGGTGACACGAAGTGATTCGAGTTCGTTTGCCCCCCCATTTTCTTTAACGAACGATAATTTTTTTCTGAAATAACAAGTGCAACGATCCCGGCCGAAAGGACTCGAATTACACTTCGAGACCCGCCGACATGATTGCCACGATGCATAGAGCAAATCGGACGACGTTGTATTTTTTTCACAACCAGGACCGAAACCCCTTGCCCGAACAAAATGTTCGTACGCGAAGTGAAATTTTTTGGCTCGAAATTTTACGGGCTTGTGTAGAACTTCTAGACAATCACATCGGCCGGTGACACGAAGTGATTCGAGTTCGTTTGCCCCCCCATTTTCTTTAACGAACGATAACTTTTTCTGAAAATAACAAGTGCCCCGATCCCGGCCGAAACGACTCGAATTACACTTCGAGACCCGCCGACATGATTGCCACGATGCATAGAGCAAATCGGACGACGTTGTATTTTTTTCACAACCAGGACCGAAACCCTAGGCCGAACAAAATGGTCGTACGCGAAGTGAAATTTTTTGGCTCGAAAATTTACGGGCTTGTGCAGAACTTCTAGGCAATCATATCGGCCGGTGACACGAAGTGATTCGAGTTCGTTTGCCCCCCCCCATTTTCTTTAACGAACGATAACTTTTTCTGAAAATAACAAGTGCCCCGATCCCGGCCGAAACGACTCGAATTACACTTCGAGACCCGCCGACATGATTGCCACGATGCATAGAGCAAATCGGACGACGTTGTATTTTTTTCACAACCAGGACCGAAACCCCTTGCCCGAACAAAATGGTCGTACGCGAAGTAAAATTTTTTGGCTCGAAATTTTACGAGCTTGTGCAGAACTTCTAGGCAATCATATCGGCAGGTGACACGAAGTGATTCGAGTTCGTTTGCCCCCCCATTTTCTTTAACGAACGATAACTTTTTCTGAAAATAACAAGTGCAACGATCCCGGCCGAAACGACTCGAATTACACTTCGAGACCCGCCGACATGATTGCCACGATGCATAGAGCAAATCGGACGACGTTGTATTTTTTTCACAAACAGGACCGAAACCCCTTGCCCGAACAAAATGGTCGTACGCGAAGTAAAATTTTTTGGCTCGAAATTTTACGAGCTTGTGCAGAACTTCTAGGCAATTATATCGGCAGGTGACACGAAGTGATTCGAGTTCGTTTGCCCCCCCATTTTCTTTAACGAACGATAACTTTTTCTGAAAATAACAAGTGCAACGATCCCGGCCGAAACGACTCGAATTACACTTCGAGACCCGCCGACATGATTGCCACGATGCATAGAGCAAATCGGACGACGTTGTATTTTTTTCACAACCAGGACCGAAAGCCCTTGCCCGAACAAAATGTTCGTACGCGAAGTGAAATTTTTTGGCTCGAAATTTTACGGGCTTGTGTAGAACTTCTAGACAATCATATCGGCCGGTGACACGAAGTGATTCGAGTTCGTTTGCCCCCCCATTTTCTTTAACGAACGATAACTTTTTCTGAAAATAACAAGTGCCCCGATCCCGGCCGAAACGACTCGAATTACACTTCGAGACCCGCCGACATGATTGCCACGATGCATAGAGCAAATCGGACGACGTTGTATTTTTTTCACAACCAGGACCGAAACCCCTTGCCCGAACAAAATGGTCGTACGCGAAGTAAAATTTTTTGGCTCGAAATTTTACGAGCTTGTGCAGAACTTCTAGGCAATCATATCGGCAGGTGACACGAAGTGATTCGAGTTCGTTTGCCCCCCCATTTTCTTTAACGAACGATAACTTTTTCTGAAAATAACAAGTGCAACGATCCCGGCCGAAACGACTCGAATTACACTTCGAGACCCGCCGACATGATTGCCACGATGCATAGAGCAAATCGGACGACGTTGTATTTTTTTCACAACCCAGGACCGAAACCCCTTGCCCGAACAAAATGTTCGTACCCGAAGTGAAATTTTTTGGCTCGAAATTTTACGGGCTTGTGTAGAACTTCTACACAATCATATCGGCCGGTGACACGAAGTGATTCGAGTTCGTTTGCCCCCCCATTTTCTTTAACGAACGATAACTTTTTCTGAAAATAACAAGTGCAACGATCCCGGCCGAAACGACTCGAATTACACTTCGAGACCCGCCGACATGATTGCCACGATGCATAGAGCAAATCGGACGACGTTGTATTTTTTTCACAACCAGGACCGAAACCCCTTGCCCGATCAAAATGGTCGTACGCGAAGTAAAATTTTTTGGCTCGAAATTTTACGAGCATGTGCAGAACTTCTAGGCAATCATATCGGCAGGTGACAGGAATTGATTCGAGTTCGTTTGCCCCCCCATTTTCTTTAACGAACGATAACTTTTTCTGAAAATAACAAGTGCCCCGATCCCGGCCGAAACGACTCGAATTACACTTCGAGACCCGCCGACATGATTGCCACGATGCATAGAGCAAATCGGACGACGTTGTATTTTTTTCACAACCAGGACCGAAACCCTAGGCCGAACAAAATGGTCGTACGCGAAGTGAAATTTTTTGGCTCGAAAATTTATGGGCTTGTGCAGAACTTCTAGGCAATCATATCGGCCGGTGACACGAAGTGATTCGAGTTCGTTTGCCCCCCCATTTTCTTTAGCGAACGATAACTTTTTCTGAAAATAACAAGTGCCCCGATCCCGGCCGAAACGACTCGAATTACACTTCGAGACCCGCCGACATGATTGCCACGATGCATAGAGCAAATCGGACGACGTTGTATTTTTTTCACAACCAGGACCGAAACCCCTTGCCCGAACAAAATGGTCGTACGCGAAGTGAAATTTTTTGGCTCGAAAATTTACGGGCTTGTGCAGAACTTCTAGGCAATCATATCGGCCGGTGACACGAAGTGATTCGAGTTCGTTTGCCCCCCCATTTTCTTTAACGAACGATAACTTTTTCTGAAAATAACAAGTGCCCCGATCCCGGCCGAAACGACTCGAATTACACTTCGAGACCCGCCGACATGATTGCCACGATGCATAGAGCAAATCGGACGACGTTGTATTTTTTTCACAACCAGGACCGAAACCCTAGGCCGAACAAAATGGTCGTACGCGAAGTGAAATTTTTTGGCTCGAAAATTTATGGGCTTGTGCAGAACTTCTAGGCAATCATATCGGCCGGTGACACGAAGTGATTCGAGTTCGTTTGCCCCCCCATTTTCTTTAGCGAACGATAACTTTTTCTGAAAATAACAAGTGCCCCGATCCCGGCCGAAACGACTCGAATTACACTTCGAGACCCGCCGACATGATTGCCACGATGCATAGAGCAAATCGGACGACGTTGTATTTTTTTCACAACCAGGACCGAAACCCCTTGCCCGAACAAAATGGTCGTACGCGAAGTAAAATTTTTTGGCTCGAAATTTTACGAGCTTGTGCAGAACTTCTAGGCAATCCTATCGGCAGGTGACACGAAGTGATTCGAGTTCGTTTGCCCCCCCATTTTCTTTAACGAACGATAACTTTTTCTGAAAATAACAAGTGCAACGATCCCGGCCGAAACGACTCGAATTACACTTCGAGACCCGCCGACATGATTGCCACGATGCATAGAGCAAATCGGACGACGTTGTATTTTTTTCACAACCAGGACCGAAACCCCTTGCCCGAACAAAATGGTCGTACGCGAAGTAAAATTTTTTGGCTCGAAATTTTACGAGCTTGTGCAGAACTTCTAGGCAATCATATCGGCAGGTGACACGAAGTGATTCGAGTTCGTTTGCCCCCCCATTTTCTTTAACGAACGATAACTTTTTCTGAAAATAACAAGTGCAACGATCCCGGCCGAAACGACTCGAATTACACTTCGAGACCCGCCGACATGATTGCCACGATGCATAGAGCAAATCGGACGACGTTGTATTTTTTTCACAACCCAGGACCGAAACCCCTTGCCCGAACAAAATGTTCGTACCCGAAGTGAAATTTTTTGGCTCGAAATTTTACGGGCTTGTGTAGAACTTCTAGACAATCATATCGGCCGGTGACACGAAGTGATTCGAGTTCGTTTGCCCCCCCCATTTTCTTTAACGAACGATAACTTTTTCTGAAAATAACAAGTGCCCCGATCCCGGCCGAAACGACTCGAATTACACTTCGAGACCCGCCGACATGATTGCCACGATGCATAGAGCAAATCGGACGACGTTGTATTTTTTTCACAACCAGGACCGAAACCCCTTGCCCGAACAAAATGGTCGTACGCGAAGTAAAATTTTTTGGCTCGAAATTTTACGAGCTTGTGCAGAACTTCTAGGCAATCATATCGGCAGGTGACACGAAGTGATTCGAGTTCGTTTGCCCCCCCATTTTCTTTAACGAACGATAACTTTTTCTGAAAATAACAAGTGCCCCGATCCCGGCCGAAACGACTCGAATTACACTTCGAGACCCGCCGACATGATTGCCACGATGCATAGAGCAAATCGGACGACGTTGTATTTTTTTCACAACCAGAACCGAAACCCTAGGCCGAACAAAATGTTCGTACGCGAAGTAAAAGTTTTTGGCTCGAAATTTTACGAGCTTGTGCAGAACTTCTAGGCAATCAAATCGGCAGGTGACACGAAGTGATTCGAGTTCGTTTGCCCCTCCATTTTCTTTAACGAACGATAACTTTTTCTGAAAATAACAAGTGCCCCGATCCCGGCCGAAACGACTCGAATTACACTTCGAGACCCGCCGACATGATTGCCACGATGCATAGAGCAAATCGGACGACGTTGTATTTTTTTCACAACCAGGACCGAAACCTTAGGCCGAACAAAATGGTCGTACCTGAAGTGAAATTTTTTGGCTCGAAATTTTACGGGCTTGTGTAGAACTTCTAGACAATCATATCGGCAGGTGACACGAAGTGATTCGAGTTCGTTTGCCCCCCCATTTTCTTTAACGAACGATAACTTTTTCTGAAAATAACAAGTGCCCCGATCCCGGCCGAAACGACTCGAATTACACTTCGAGACCCGCCGACATGATTGCCACGATGCATAGAGTAAATCGGACGACGTTGTATTTTTTTCACAACCAGGACCGAAACCCCTTGCCCGAACAAAATGGTCGTACGCGAAGTAAAATTTTTTGGCTCGAAATTTTACGAGCTTGTGCAGAACTTCTAGGCAATCATATCGGGAGGTGACACGAAGTGATTCGAGTTCGTTTGCCCCCCCATTTTCTTTAACGAACGATAACTTTTTCTGAAAATAACAAGTGCAACGATCCCGGCCGAAACGACTCGAATTACACTTCGAGACCCGCCGACATGATTGCCACGATGCATAGAGCAAATCGGACGACGTTGTATTTTTTTCACAACCAGGACCGAAACCCCTTGCCCGAACAAAATGTTCGTACGCGAAGTGAAATTTTTTGGCTCGAAATTTTACGGGCTTGTGTAGAACTTCTAGACAATCACATCGGCCGGTGACACGAAGTGATTCGAGTTCGTTTGCCCCCCCATTTTCTTTAACGAACGATAACTTTTTCTGAAAATAACAAGTGCAACGATCCCGGCCGAAACGACTCGAATTACACTTCGAGACCCGCCGACATGATTGCCACGATGCATAGAGCAAATCGGACGACGTTGTATTTTTTTCACAACCAGGACCGAAACCCTAGGCCGAACAAAATGGTCGTACGCGAAGTGAAATTTTTTGGCTCGAAAATTTACGGGCTTGTGCAGAACTTCTAGGCAATCATATCGGCCGGTGACACGAAGTGATTCGAGTTCGTTTGCCCCCCCATTTTCTTTAACGAACGATAACTTTTTCTGAAAATAACAAGTGCCCCGATCCCGGCCGAAACGACTCGAATTACACTTCGAGACCCGCCGACATGATTGCCACGATGCATAGAGCAAATCGGACGACGTTGTCTTTTTTTCACAACCAGGACCGAAACCCTAGGCCGAACAAAATGGTCGTACGCGAAGTGAAATTTTTTGGCTCGAAAATTTATGGGCTTGTGCAGAACTTCTAGGCAATCATATCGGCCGGTGACACGAAGTGATTCGAGTTCGTTTGCCCCCCCATTTTCTTTAGCGAACGATAACTTTTTCTGAAAATAACAAGTGCCCCGATCCCGGCCGAAACGACTCGAATTACACTTCGAGACCCGCCGACATGATTGCCACGATGCATAGAGCAAATCGGACGACGTTGTATTTTTTTCACAACCAGGACCGAAACCCCTTGCCCGAACAAAATGGTCGTACGCGAAGTAAAATTTTTTGGCTCGAAATTTTACGAGCTTGTGCAGAACTTCTAGGCAATCCTATCGGCAGGTGACACGAAGTGATTCGAGTTCGTTTGCCCCCCCATTTTCTTTAACGAACGATAACTTTTTCTGAAAATAACAAGTGCAACGATCCCGGCCGAAACGACTCGAATTACACTTCGAGACCCGCCGACATGATTGCCACGATGCATAGAGCAAATCGGACGACGTTGTATTTTTTTCACAACCAGGACCGAAACCTTAGGCCGAACAAAATGGTCGTACCTGAAGTGAAATTTTTTGGCTCGAAATTTTACGGGCTTGTGTAGAACTTCTAGACAATCATATCGGCAGGTGACACGAAGTGATTCGAGTTCGTTTGCCCCCCCATTTTCTTTAACGAACGATAACTTTTTCTGAAAATAACAAGTGCCCCGATCCCGGCCGAAACGACTCGAATTACACTTCGAGACCCGCCGACATGATTGCCACGATGCATAGAGTAAATCGGACGACGTTGTATTTTTTTCACAACCAGGACCGAAACCCCTTGCCCGAACAAAATGGTCGTACGCGAAGTAAAATTTTTTGGCTCGAAATTTTACGAGCTTGTGCAGAACTTCTAGGCAATCATATCGGGAGGTGACACGAAGTGATTCGAGTTCGTTTGCCCCCCCATTTTTTTAACGAACGATAACTTTTTCTGAAAATAACAAGTGCAACGATCCCGGCCGAAACGACTCGAATTACACTTCGAGACCCGCCGACATGATTGCCACGATGCATAGAGCAAATCGGACGACGTTGTATTTTTTTCACAACCAGGACCGAAACCCCTTGCCCGAACAAAATGTTCGTACGCGAAGTGAAATTTTTTGGCTCGAAATTTTACGGGCTTGTGTAGAACTTCTAGACAATCACATCGGCCGGTGACACGAAGTGATTCGAGTTCGTTTGCCCCCCCATTTTCTTTAACGAACGATAACTTTTTCTGAAAATAACAAGTGCAACGATCCCGGCCGAAACGACTCGAATTACACTTCGAGACCCGCCGACATGATTGCCACGATGCATAGAGCAAATCGGACGACGTTGTATTTTTTTCACAACCAGGACCGAAACCCTAGGCCGAACAAAATGGTCGTACGCGAAGTGAAATTTTTTGGCTCGAAAATTTACGGGCTTGTGCAGAACTTCTAGGCAATCATATCGGCCGGTGACACGAAGTGATTCGAGTTCGTTTGCCCCCCCATTTTCTTTAACGAACGATAACTTTTTCTGAAAATAACAAGTGCCCCGATCCCGGCCGAAACGACTCGAATTACACTTCGAGACCCGCCGACATGATTGCCACGATGCATAGAGCAAATCGGACGACGTTGTATTTTTTTCACAACCAGGACCGAAACCCTAGGCCGAACAAAATGGTCGTACGCGAAGTGAAATTTTTTGGCTCGAAAATTTATGGGCTTGTGCAGAACTTCTAGGCAATCATATCGGCCGGTGACACGAAGTGATTCGAGTTCGTTTGCCCCCCCATTTTCTTTAGCGAACGATAACTTTTTCTGAAAATAACAAGTGCCCCGATCCCGGCCGAAACGACTCGAATTACACTTCGAGACCCGCCGACATGATTGCCACGATGCATAGAGCAAATCGGACGACGTTGTATTTTTTTCACAACCAGGACCGAAACCCCTTGCCCGAACAAAATGGTCGTACGCGAAGTAAAATTTTTTGGCTCGAAATTTTACGAGCTTGTGCAGAACTTCTAGGCAATCCTATCGGCAGGTGACACGAAGTGATTCGAGTTCGTTTGCCCCCCCATTTTCTTTAACGAACGATAACTTTTTCTGAAAATAACAAGTGCAACGATCCCGGCCGAAACGACTCGAATTACACTTCGAGACCCGCCGACATGATTGCCACGATGCATAGAGCAAATCGGACGACGTTGTATTTTTTTCACAACCAGGACCGAAACCCCTTGCCCGAACAAAATGTTCGTACGCGAAGTGAAATTTTTTGGCTCGAAATTTTACGGGCTTGTGTAGAACTTCTAGACAATCACATCGGCCGGTGACACGAAGTGATTCGAGTTCGTTTGCCCCCCCATTTTCTTTAACGAACGATAACTTTTTCTGAAAATAACAAGTGCAACGATCCCGGCCGAAACGACTCGAATTACACTTCGAGACCCGCCGACATGATTGCCACGATGCATAGAGCAAATCGGACGACGTTGTATTTTTTTCACAACCAGGACCGAAACCCTAGGCCGAACAAAATGGTCGTACGCGAAGTGAAATTTTTTGGCTCGAAAATTTACGGGCTTGTGCAGAACTTCTAGGCAATCATATCGGCCGGTGACACGAAGTGATTCGAGTTCGTTTGCCCCCCCATTTTCTTTAACGAACGATAACTTTTTCTGAAAATAACAAGTGCCCCGATCCCGGCCGAAACGACTCGAATTACACTTCGAGACCCGCCGACATGATTGCCACGATGCATAGAGCAAATCGGACGACGTTGTATTTTTTTCACAACCAGGACCGAAACCCTAGGCCGAACAAAATGGTCGTACGCGAAGTGAAATTTTTTGGCTCGAAAATTTACGGGCTTGTGCAGAACTTCTAGGCAATCATATCGGCCGGTGACACGAAGTGATTCGAGTTCGTTTGCCCCCCCATTTTCTTTAACGAACGATAACTTTTTCTGAAAATAACAAGTGCCCCGATCCCGGCCGAAACGACTCGAATTACACTTCGAGACCCGCCGACATGATTGCCACGATGCATAGAGCAAATCGGACGACGTTGTATTTTTTTCACAACCAGGACCGAAACCCCTTGCCCGAACAAAATGGTCGTACGCGAAGTAAAATTTTTTGGCTCGAAATTTTACGAGCTTGTGCAGAACTTCTAGGCAATCCTATCGGCAGGTGACACGAAGTGATTCGAGTTCGTTTGCCCCCCCATTTTCTTTAACGAACGATAACTTTTTCTGAAAATAACAAGTGCAACGATCCCGGCCGAAACGACTCGAATTACACTTCGAGACCCGCCGACATGATTGCCACGATGCATAGAGCAAATCGGACGACGTTGTATTTTTTTCACAACCAGGACCGAAACCCCTTGCCCGAACAAAATGTTCGTACCCGAAGTGAAATTTTTTGGCTCGAAATTTTACGGGCTTGTGTAGAACTTCTAGACAATCATATCGGCCGGTGACACGAAGTGATTCGAGTTCGTTTGCCCCCCCATTTTCTTTAACGAACGATAACTTTTTCTGAAAATAACAAGTGCCCCGATCCCGGCCGAAACGACTCGAATTACACTTCGAGACCCGCCGACATGATTGCCACGATGCATAGAGCAAATCGGACGACGTTGTATTTTTTTCACAACCAGGACCGAAACCCCTTGCCCGAACAAAATGGTCGTACGCGAAGTAAAATTTTTTGGCTCGAAATTTTACGAGCTTGTGCAGAACTTCTAGGCAATCATATCGGCAGGTGACACGAAGTGATTCGAGTTCGTTTGCCCCCCCATTTTCTTTAACGAACGATAACTTTTTCTGAAAATAACAAGTGCAACGATCCCGGCCGAAACGACTCGAATTACACTTCGAGACGCGCCGACATGATTGCCACGATGCATAGAGCAAATCGGACGACGTTGTATTTTTTTCACAACCAGGACCGAAACCCCTTGCCCGAACAAAATGTTCGTACCCGAAGTGAAATTTTTTGGCTCGAAATTTTACGGGCTTGTGTAGAACTTCTACACAATCATATCGGCCGGTGACACGAAGTGATTCGAGTTCGTTTGCCCCCCCATTTTCTTTAACGAACGATAACTTTTTCTGAAAATAACAAGTGCCCCGATCCCGGCCGAAACGACTCGAATTACACTTCGAGACCCGCCGACATGATTGCCACGATGCATAGAGCAAATCGGACGACGTTGTATTTTTTTCACAACCAGGACCGAAACCCCTTGCCCGAACAAAATGGTCGTACGCGAAGTAAAATTTTTTGGCTCGAAATTTTACGAGCTTGTGCAGAACTTCTAGGTAATCATATCGGCAGGTGACACGAAGTGATTCGAGTTCGTTTGCCCCCCCATTTTCTTTAACGAACGATAACTTTTTCTGAAAATAACAAGTGCACCGATCCCGGCCGAAACGACTCGAATTACACTTCGAGACCCGCCGACATGATTGCCACGATGCATAGAGCAAATCGGACGACGTTGTATTTTTTTCACAACCAGGACCGAAACCCCTTGCCCGAACAAAATGTTCGTATGCGAAGTAAAATTTTTTGGCTCGAAATTTTACGAGCTTGTGCAGAACTTCTAGGCAATCATATCGGCAGGTGACACGAAGTGATTCGAGTTCGTTTGCCCCCCCATTTTCTTTAACGAACGATAACTTTTTCTGAAAATAACAAGTGCCCCGATCCCGGCCGAAACGACTCGAATTACACTTCGAGACCCGCCGACATGATTGCCACGATGCATAGAGCAAATCGGACGACGTTGTATTTTTTTCACAACCAGGACCGAAACCCTAGGCCGAACAAAATGGTCGTACGCGAAGTGAAATTTTTTGGCTCGAAAATTTACGGGCTTGTGCAGAACTTCTAGGCAATCATATCGGCCGGTGACACGAAGTGATTCGAGTTCGTTTGCCCCCCCATTTTCTTTAACGAACGATAACTTTTTCTGAAAATAACAAGTGCCCCGATCCCGGCCGAAACGACTCGAATTACACTTCGAGACCCGCCGACATGATTGCCACGATGCATAGAGCAAATCGGACGACATTGTATTTTTTTCACAACCAGGACCGAAACCCCTTGCCCGAACAAAATGGTCGTACGCGAAGTAAAATTTTTTGGCTCGAAATTTTACGAGCTTGTGCAGAACTTCTAGGCAATCCTATCGGCAGGTGACACGAAGTGATTCGAGTTCGTTTGCCCCCCCATTTTCTTTAACGAACGATAACTTTTTCTGAAAATAACAAGTGCAACGATCCCGGCCGAAACGACTCGAATTACACTTCTAGACCCGCCGACATGATTGCCACGATGCATAGAGCAAATCGGACGACGTTGTATTTTTTTCACAACCAGGACCGAAACCCCTTGCCCGAACAAAATGGTCGTACGCGAAGTAAAATTTTTTGGCTCGAAATTTTACGAGCTTGTGCAGAACTTCTAGGTAATCATATCGGCAGGTGACACGAAGTGATTCGAGTTCGTTTGCCCCCCCATTTTCTTTAACGAACGATAACTTTTTCTGAAAATAACAAGTGCACCGATCCCGGCCGAAACGACTCGAATTACACTTCGAGACCCGCCGACATGATTGCCACGATGCATAGAGCAAATCGGACGACGTTGTATTTTTTTCACAACCAGGACCGAAACCCCTTGCCCGAACAAAATGTTCGTATGCGAAGTAAAATTTTTTGGCTCGAAATTTTACGAGCTTGTGCAGAACTTCTAGGCAATCATATCGGCAGGTGACACGAAGTGATTCGAGTTCGTTTGCCCCCCCATTTTCTTTAACGAACGATAACTTTTTCTGAAAATAACAAGTGCCCCGATCCCGGCCGAAACGACTCGAATTACACTTCGAGACCCGCCGACATGATTGCCACGATGCATAGAGCAAATCGGACGACGTTGTATTTTTTTCACAACCAGGACCGAAACCCTAGGCCGAACAAAATGGTCGTACGCGAAGTGAAATTTTTTGGCTCGAAAATTTACGGGCTTGTGCAGAACTTCTAGGCAATCATATCGGCCGGTGACACGAAGTGATTCGAGTTCGTTTGCCCCCCCATTTTCTTTAACGAACGATAACTTTTTCTGAAAATAACAAGTGCACCGATCCCGGCCGAAACGACTCGAATTACACTTCGAGACCCGCCGACATGATTGCCACGATGCATAGAGCAAATCGGACGACGTTGTATTTTTTTCACAACCAGGACCGAAACCCCTTGCCCGAACAAAATGTTCGTATGCGAAGTAAAATTTTTTGGCTCGAAATTTTACGAGCTTGTGCAGAACTTCTAGGCAATCATATCGGCAGGTGACACGAAGTGATTCGAGTTCGTTTGCCCCCCCATTTTCTTTAACGAACGATAACTTTTTCTGAAAATAACAAGTGCCCCGATCCCGGCCGAAACGACTCGAATTACACTTCGAGACCCGCCGACATGATTGCCACGATGCATAGAGCAAATCGGACGACGTTGTATTTTTTTCACAACCAGGACCGAAACCCTAGGCCGAACAAAATGGTCGTACGCGAAGTGAAATTTTTTGGCTCGAAAATTTACGGGCTTGTGCAGAACTTCTAGGCAATCATATCGGCCGGTGACACGAAGTGATTCGAGTTCGTTTGCCCCCCCATTTTCTTTAACGAACGATAACTTTTTCTGAAAATAACAAGTGCCCCGATCCCGGCCGAAACGACTCGAATTACACTTCGAGACCCGCCGACATGATTGCCACGATGCATAGAGCAAATCGGACGACGTTGTATTTTTTTCACAACCAGGACCGAAACCCTAGGCCGAACAAAATGGTCCTACGCGAAGTGAAATTTTTTGGCTCGAAAATTTACGGGCTTGTGCAGAACTTCTAGGCAATCATATCGGCCGGTGACACGAAGTGATTCGAGTTCGTTTGCCCCCCCATTTTCTTTAACGAACGATAACTTTTTCTGAAAATAACAAGTGCCCCGATCCCGGCCGAAACGACTCGAATTACACTTCGAGACCCGCCGACATGATTGCCACGATGCATAGAGTAAATCGGACGACGTTGTATTTTTTTCACAACCAGGACCGAAACCCCTTGCCCGAACAAAATGGTCGTACGCGAAGTAAAATTTTTTGGCTCGAAATTTTACGAGCTTGTGCAGAACTTCTAGGCAATCATATCGGCAGGTGACACGAAGTGATTCGAGTTCGTTTGCCCCCCCATTTTCTTTAACGAACGATAACTTTTTCTGAAAATAACAAGTGCCCCGATCCCGGCCGAAACGACTCGAATTACACTTCGAGACCCGCCGACATGATTGCCACGATGCATAGAGCAAATCGGACGACGTTGTATTTTTTTCACAACCAGGACCGAAACCCCTTGCCCGAACAAAATGGTCGTACGCGAAGTAAAATTTTTTGGCTCGAAATTTTACGAGCTTGTGCAGAACTTCTAGGCAATCATATTGGCAGGTGACCCGAAGTGATTCGAGTTCGTTTGCCCCCCCATTTTCTTTAACGAACGATAACTTTTTCTGAAAATAACAAGTGCAACGATCCCGGCCGAAACGACTCGAATTACACTTCGAGACCCGCCGACATGATTGCCACGATGCATAGAGCACATCGGACGACGTTCTATTTTTTTCACAACCAGGACCGAAACCCCTTGCCCGAACAAAATGTTCGTACCCGAAGTGAAATTTTTTGGCTCGAAATTTTACGGGCTTGTGTAGAACTTCTAGACAATCATATCGGCCGGGGACACGAAGTGATTCGAGTTCGTTTGCCCCCCCATTTTCTTTAACGAACGATAACTTTTTCTGAAAATAACAAGTGCCCCGATCCCGGCCGAAACGACTCGAATTACACTTCGAGACCCGCCGACATGATTGCCACGATGCATAGAGCAAATCGGACGACGTTGTATTTTTTTCACAACCAGGACCGAAACCCCTTGCCCGAACAAAATGGTCGTACGCGAAGTAAAATTTTTTGGCTCGAAATTTTACGAGCTTGTGCAGAACTTCTAGGCAATCATATCGGCAGGTGACACGAAGTGATTCGAGTTCGTTTGCCCCCCCATTTTCTTTAACGAACGATAACTTTTTCTGAAAATAACAAGTGCCCCGATCCCGGCCGAAACGACTCGAATTACACTTCGAGACCCGCCGACATGATTGCCACGATGCATAGAGCAAATCGGACGACGTTGTATTTTTTTCACAACCAGGACCGAAACCCTAGGCCGAACAAAAAGGTCATACGCGAAGTGAAATTTTTTGGCTCGAAAATTTACGGGCTTGTGCAGAACTTCTAGGCAATCATATCGGCCGGTGACACGAAGTGATTCGAGTTCGTTTGCCCCCCCATTTTCTTTAACGAACGATAACTTTTTCTGAAAATAACAAGTGCCACGATCCCGGCCGAAACGACTCGAATTACACTTCGAGACCCGCCGACATGATTGCCACGATGCATAGAGCAAATCGGACGACGTTGTATTTTTTTCACAACCAGGACCGAAACCCTAGGCCGAACAAAATGGTCGTACGCGAAGTGAAATTTTTTGGCTCGAAAATTTACGGGCTTATGCAGAACTTGTAGGCAATCATATCGGCCGGTGACACGAAGTGATTCGAGTTCGTTTGCCCCCCCATTTTCTTTAACGAACGATAACTTTTTCTGAAAATAACAAGTGCCCCGATCCCGGCCGAAACGACTCGAATTACACTTCGAGACCCGCCGACATGATTGCCACGATGCATAGAGCAAACCGGACGACGTTGTATTTTTTTCACAACCAGGACCGAAACCCTAGGCCGAACAAAATGGTCGTACGCGAAGTGAAATTTTTTGGCTCGAAAATTTACGGGCTTGTGTAGAACTTCTAGACAATCATATCGGCCGGTGACACGAAGTGATTCGAGTTCGTTTGCCCCCCCATTTTCTTTAACGAATGAGAACTTTTTCTGAAAATAACAAGTGCCCCGATCCCGGCCGAAAGGACTCGAATTACACTTCGAGACCCGCCGACATGATTGCCACGATGCATAGAGCAAATCGGACGACGTTGTATTTTTTTCACAACCAGGACCGAAACCCCTTGCCCGAACAAAATGGTCGTACGCGAAGTAAAATTTTTTGGCTCGAAATTTTACGAGCATGTGCAGAACTTCTAGGCAATCATATCGGCAGGTGACACGAATTGATTCGAGTTCGTTTGCCCCCCCATTTTCTTTAACGAACGATAACTTTTTCTGAAAATAACAAGTGCCACGATCCCGGCCGAAACGACTCGAATTACACTTCGAGACCCGCCGACATGATTGCCACGATGCATAGAGCAAATCGGACGACGTTGTATTTTTTTCACAACCAGGACCGAAACCCCTTGCCCGAACAAAATGTTCGTACGCGAAGTAAAATTTTTTGGCTCGAAATTTTACGAGCTTGTGCAGAACTTCTAGGCAATCATATCGGCAGGTGACACGAAGTGATTCGAGTTCGTTTGCCCCCCCATTTTCTTTAACGAACGATAACTTTTTCTGAAAATAACAAGTGCCCCGATCCCGGCCGAAACGACTCGAATTACACTTCGAGACCCGCCGACATGATTGCCACGATGCATAGAGCAAATCGGACGACGTTGTATTTTTTTCACAACCAGGACCGAAACCCCTTGCCTGAACAAAATGTTCGTACGCGAAGTAAAATTTTTTGGCTCGAAATTTTACGAGCTTGTGCAGAACTTCTAGGCAATCATATCGGCAGGTGACACGAAGTGATTCGAGTTCGTTTGCCCCCCCATTTTCTTTAACGAACGATAACTTTTTCTGAAAATAACAAGTTCCCCGATCCCGGCAGAAACGACTCGAATTACACTTCGAGACCCGCCGACATGATTGCCACGATGCATAGAGCAAATCGGACGACATTGTATTTTTTTCACAACCAGGACCAAAACCCTAGGCCAAAAAAATGGTCGTACGCGAAGTGAAATTTTTTGGCTCGAAATTTTACGGGCTTGTGTAGAACTTCTACACAATCATATCGGCCGGTGACACGAAGTGATTCGAGTTCGTTTGCCCCTCCATTTTCTTTAACGAACGATAACTTTTTCTGAAAATAACAAGTGCAACGATCCCGGCCGAAACGACTCGAATTACACTTCGAGACCCGCCGACATGATTGCCACGATGCATAGAGCAAATCGGACGACGTTGTATTTTTTTCACAACCAGGACCGAAACCCCTTGCCCGATCAAAATGGTCGTACGCGAAGTAAAATTTTTTGGCTCGAAATTTTACGAGCATGTGCAGAACTTCTAGGCAATCATATCGGCAGGTGACACGAATTGATTCGAGTTCGTTTGCCCCCCCATTTTCTTTAACGAACGTTAACTTTTTCTGAAAATAACAAGTGCCCCGATCCCGACCGAAACGACTCGAATTACACTTCGAGACCCGCTGACATGATTGCCACGATGCATAGAGCAAATCGGACGACGTTGTATTTTTTTCACAACCAGGACCGAAACCCCTTGCCCGAATAAAATGTTCGTACGCGAAGTAAAATTTTTTGGCTCGAAATTTTACGAGCTTGTGCAGAACTTCTAGGCAATCATATCGGCAGGTGACACGAAGTGATTCGAGTTCGTTTGCCCCCCCATTTTCTTTAACGAACGATAACTTTTTCTGAAAATAACAAGTGCCCCGATCCCGGCCGAAACGACTCGAATTACACTTCGAGACACGCTGACATGATTGCCACGATGCATAGAGCAAATCGGACGACGTTGTATTTTTTTCACAACCAGGACCGAAACCCTAGGCCGAACAAAATGGTCGTACCTGAAGTGAAATTTTTTGGCTCGAAATTTTACGGGCTTGTGTAGAACTTCTAGACAATCATATCGGCAGGTGACACGAAGTGATTCGAGTTCGTTTGCCCCCCCCATTTTCTTTAACGAACGTTAACTTTTTCTGAAAATAACAAGTGCCCCGATCCCGGCCGAAACGACTCGAATTACACTTCGAGACCCGCCGACATGATTGCCACGATGCATAGAGCAAATCGGACGACGTTGTATTTTTTTCACAACCAGGACCGAAACCCCTTGCCCGAACAAAATGGTCGTACGCGAAGTAAAATTTTTTGGCTCGAAATTTTACGAGCTTGTGCAGAACTTCTAGGCAATCATATCGGCAGGTGACACGAAGTGATTCGAGTTCGTTTGCCCCCCCATTTTCTTTAACGAACGATAACTTTTTCTGAAAATAACAAGTGCCCCGATCCCGGCCGAAACGACTCGAATTACACTTCGAGACCCGCCGACATGATTGCCACGATGCATAGAGCAAAATCGGACAACGTTGTATTTTTTTCACAACCAGGACCGAAACCCCTTGCCCGAACAAAATGTTCGTACGCGAAGTAAAATTTTTTGGCTCGAAATTTTACGAGCTTGTGCAGAACTTCAAGGCAATCATATCGGCAGGTGACACGAAGTGATTCGAGTTCGTTTGCCCCCCCATTTTCTTTAACGAACGATAACTTTTTCTGAAAATAACAAGTGCCCCGATCCCGGCCGAAACGACTCGAATTACACTTCGAGACCCGCCGACATGATTGCCACGATGCATAGAGCAAATCGGACGACGTTGTATTTTTTTCACAACCAGGACCGAAACCCTAGGCCGAACAAAATGGTCGTACGCGAAGTGAAATTTTTTGGCTCGAAAATTTACGGGCTTGTGCAGAACTTGTAGGCAATCATATCGGCCGGTGACACGAAGTGATTCGAGTTCGTTTGCCCCCCCATTTTCTTTAACGAACGATAACTTTTTCTGAAAATAACAAGTGCCCCGATCCCGGCCGAAACGACTCGAATTACACTTCGAGACCCGCCGACATGATTGCCACGATGCATAGAGCAAAATCGGACGACGTTGTATTTTTTTCACAACCAGGACCGAAACCCCTTGCCCGAACAAAATGTTCGTACGCGAAGTAAAATTTTTTGGCTCGAAATTTTACGAGCTTGTGCAGAACTTCTAGGCAATCATATCGGCAGGTGACACGAAGTGATTCGAGTTCGTTTGCCCCCCCATTTTCTTTAACGAACGATAACTTTTTCTGAAAATAACAAGTGCCCCGATCCCGGCCGAAACGACTCGAATTACACTTCGAGACCCGCCGACATGATTGCCACGATGCATAGAGCAAATCGGACGACGTTGTATTTTTTTCACAACCAGGACCGAAACCCTAGGCCGAACAAAATGGTCGTACGCGAAGTGAAATTTTTTGGCTCGAAAATTTACGGGCTTGTGCAGAACTTCTAGGCAATCATATCGGCCGGTGACGCGAAGTGATTCGAGTTCGTTTGCCCCCCCATTTTCTTTAACGAACGATAACTTTTTCTGAAAATAAAAAGTGCCCCGATCCCGGCCGAAACGACTCGAATTACACTTCGAGACCCGCCGACATGATTGCCACGATGCATAGAGCAAATCGGACGACGTTGTATTTTTTTCACAACCAGGACCGAAACCCTAGGCCGAACAAAATGGTCGTACGCGAAGTGAAATTTTTTGGCTCGAAAATTTACGGGCTTATGCAGAACTTGTAGGCAATCATATCGGCCGGTGACACGAAGTGATTCGAGTTCGTTTGCCCCCCCATTTTCTTTAACGAACGATAACTTTTTCTGAAAATAACAAGTGCCCCGATCCCGGCCGAAACGACTCGAATTACACTTCTAGACCCGCCGACATGATTGCCACGATGCATAGAGCAAACCGGACGACGTTGTATTTTTTTCACAACCAGGACCGAAACCCTAGGCCGAACAAAATGGTCGTACGCGAAGTGAAATTTTTTGGCTCGAAAATTTACGGGCTTGTGTAGAACTTCTAGACAATCATATCGGCCGGTGACACGAAGTGATTCGAGTTCGTTTGCCCCCCCATTTTCTTTAACGAATGAGAACTTTTTCTGAAAATAACAAGTGCCCCGATCCCGGCCGAAAGGACTCGAATTACACTTCGACACCCGCCGACATGATTGCCACGATGCATAGAGCAAATCGGACGACGTTGTATTTTTTTCACAACCAGGACCGAAACCCCTTGCCCGAACAAAATGGTCGTACGCGAAGTAAAATTTTTTGGCTCGAAATTTTACGAGCATGTGCAGAACTTCTAGGCAATCATATCGGCAGGTGACACGAATTGATTCGAGTTCGTTTGCCCCCCCATTTTCTTTAACGAACGATAACTTTTTCTGAAAATAACAAGTGCCACGATCCCGGCCGAAACGACTCGAATTACACTTCGAGACCCGCCGACATGATTGCCACGATGCATAGAGCAAATCGGACGACGTTGTATTTTTTTCACAACCAGGACCGAAACCCTAGGCCGAACAAAATGGTCGTACGCGAAGTGAAATTTTTTGGCTCGAAATTTTACGGGCTTGTGTAGAACTTCTAGACAATCATATCGGCCGGTGACACGAAGTGATTCGAGTTCGTTTGCCCCCCCATTTTCTTTAACGAACGATAACTTTTTCTGAAAATAACAAGTGCCCCGATCCCGGCCGAAACGACTCGAATTACACTTCGAGACCCGCCGACATGATTGCCACGATGCATAGAGCAAATCGGACGACGTTGTATTTTTTTCACAACCAGGACCGAAACCCCTAGCCCGAACAAAATGGTCGTACGCGAAGTAAAATTTTTTGGCTCGAAATTTTACGAGCTTGTGCAGAACTTCTAGGCAATCATATCGGCAGGTGACACGAAGTGATTCGAGTTCGTTTGCCCCCCCATTTTCTTTAACGAACGATAACTTTTTCTGAAAATAACAAGTGCCCCGATCCCGGCCGAAACGACTCGAATTACACTTCGAGACCCGCCGACATGATTGCCACGATGCATAGAGCAAATCGGACGACGTTGTATTTTTTTCACAACCAGGACCGAAACCCTAGGCCGAACAAAATGGTCGTACGCGAAGTGAAATTTTTTGGCTCGAAATTTTACGGGCTTGTGTAGAACTTCTAGACAATCATATCGGCCGGTGACACGAAGTGATTCGAGTTCGTTTGCCCCCCCATTTTCTTTAACGAACGATAACTTTTTCTGAAAATAACAAGTGCAACGATCCCGGCCGAAACGACTCGAATTACACTTCGAGACCCGCCGACATGATTGCCACGATGCATAGAGCAAATCGGACGACGTTGTATTTTTTTCACAACCAGAACCGAAACCCCTTGCCCGATCAAAATGGTCGTACGCGAAGTAAAATTTTTTGGCTCGAAATTTTACGAGCATGTGCAGAACTTCTAGGCAATCATATCGGCAGGTGACACGAATTGATTCGAGTTCGTTTCCCCCCCCATTTTCTTTAACGAACGTTAACTTTTTCTGAAAATAACAAGTGCCCCGATCCCGGCCGAAACGACTCGAATTACACTTCGAGACCCGCCGACATGATTGCCACGATGCATAGAGCAAATCGGACGACGTTGTATTTTTTTCACAACCAGGACCGAAACCCCTAGCCCGAACAAAATGGTCGTACGCGAAGTAAAATTTTTTGGCTCGAAATTTTACGAGCTTGTGCAGAACTTCTAGGCAATCATATCGGCAGGTGACACGAAGTGATTCGAGTTCGTTTGCCCCCCCATTTTCTTTAACGAACGATAACTTTTTCTGAAAATAACAAGTGCCCCGATCCCGGCCGAAACGACTCGAATTACACTTCGAGACCCGCCGACATGATTGCCACGATGCATAGAGCAAATCGGACGACGTTGTATTTTTTTCACAACCAGGACCGAAACCCTAGGCCGAACAAAATGGTCGTACGCGAAGTGAAATTTTTTGGCTCGAAATTTTACGGGCTTGTGTAGAACTTCTAGACAATCATATCGGCCGGTGACACGAAGTGATTCGAGTTCGTTTGCCCCCCCATTTTCTTTAACGAACGATAACTTTTTCTGAAAATAACAAGTGCAACGATCCCGGCCGAAACGACTCGAATTACACTTCGAGACCCGCCGACATGATTGCCACGATGCATAGAGCAAATCGGACGACGTTGTATTTTTTTCACAACCAGGACCGAAACCCCTTGCCCGATCAAAATGGTCGTACGCGAAGTAAAATTTTTTGGCTCGAAATTTTACGAGCATGTGCAGAACTTCTAGGCAATCATATCGGCAGGTGACACGAATTGATTCGAGTTCGTTTCCCCCCCCATTTTCTTTAACGAACGTTAACTTTTTCTGAAAATAACAAGTGCCCCGATCCCGGCCGAAACGACTCGAATTACACTTCGAGACCCGCCGACATGATTGCCACGATGCATAGAGCAAATCGGACGACGTTGTATTTTTTTCACAACCAGGACCGAAACCCCTTGCCCGAACAAAATGTTCGTACGCGAAGTAAAATTTTTTGGCTCGAAATTTTACGAGCTTGTGCAGAACTTCTAGGCAATCATATCGGCAGGTGACACGAAGTGATTCGAGTTCGTTTGCCCCCCCATTTTCTTTAACGAACGATAACTTTTTCTGAAAATAACAAGTGCCCCGATCCCGGCCGAAACGACTCGAATTACACTTCGAGACCCGCCGACATGATTGCCACGATGCATAGAGCAAATCGGACGACGTTGTATTTTTTTCACAACCAGGACCGAAACCCCTTGCCTGAACAAAATGTTCGTACGCGAAGTAAAATTTTTTGGCTCGAAATTTTACGAGCTTGTGCAGAACTTCTAGGCAATCATATCGGCAGGTGACACGACGTGATTCGAGTTCGTTTGCCCCCCCATTTTCTTTAACGAACGATAACTTTTTCTGAAAATAACAAGTGCCCCGATCCCGGCCGAAACAACTCGAATTACACTTCGAGACCCGCCGACATGATTGCCACGATGCATAGAGCAAATCGGACGACGTTGTATTTTTTTCACAACCAGGACCGAAACCCTAGGCCGAACAAAATGGTCGTACGCGAAGTGAAATTTTTTGGCTCGAAATTTTACGGGCTTGTGTAGAACTTCTACACAATCATATCGGCCGGTGACACGAAGTGATTCGAGTTCGTTTGCCCCCCCATTTTCTTTAACGAACGATAACTTTTTCTGAAAATAACAAGTGCAACGATCCCGGCCGAAACGACTCGAATTACACTTCGAGACCCGCCGACATGATTGCCACGATGCATAGAGCAAATCGGACGACGTTGTATTTTTTTCACAACCAGGACCGAAACCCCTTGCCCGATCAAAATGGTCGTACGCGAAGTAAAATTTTTTGGCTTGAAATTTTACGAGCATGTGCAGAACTTCTAGGCAATCATATCGGCAGGTGACACGAATTGATTCGAGTTCGTTTGCCCCCCCATTTTCTTTAACGAACGTTAACTTTTTCTGAAAATAACAAGTGCCCCGATCCCGGCCGAAACGACTCGAATTACACTTCGAGACCCGCCGACATGATTGCCACGATGCATAGAGCAAATCGGACGACGTTGTATTTTTTTCACAACCAGGACCGAAACCCCTTGCCCGAACAAAATGTTCGTACGCGAAGTAAAATTTTTTGGCTCGAAATTTTACGAGATTGTGCAGAACTTCTTGGCAATCATATCGGCAGGTGACACGAAGTGATTCGAGTTCGTTTGCCCCCCCATTTTCTTTAACGAACGATAACTTTTTCTGAAAATAACAAGTGCCCCGATCCCGGCCGAAACGACTCGAATTACACTTCGAGACCCGCTGACATGATTGCCACGATGCATAGAGCAAATCGGACGACGTTGTATTTTTTTCACAACCAGGACCGAAACCCTAGGCCGAACAAAATGGTCGTACCTGAAGTGAAATTTTTTGGCTCGAAATTTTACGGGCTTGTGTAGAACTTCTAGACAATCATATCGGCAGGTGACACGAAGTGATTCGAGTTCGTTTGCCCCCCCATTTTCTTTAACGAACGTTAACTTTTTCTGAAAATAACAAGTGCCCCGATCCCGGCCGAAACGACTCGAATTACACTTCGAGACCCGCCGACATGATTGCCACGATGCATAGAGCAAATCGGACGACGTTGTATTTTTTTCACAACCAGGACCGAAACCCCTTGCCCGAACAAAATGGTCGTACGCGAAGTAAAATTTTTTGGCTCGAAATTTTACGAGCTTGTGCAGAACTTCTAGGCAATCATATCGGCAGGTGACACGAAGTGATTCGAGTTCGTTTGCCCCCCCATTTTCTTTAACGAACGATAACTTTTTCTGAAAATAACAAGTGCCCCGATCCCGGCCGAAACGACTCGAATTACACTTCGAGACCCGCCGACATGATTGCCACGATGCATAGAGCAAAATCGGACGACGTTGTATTTTTTTCACAACCAGGACCGAAACCCCTTGCCCGAACAAAATGTTCGTACGCGAAGTAAAATTTTTTGGCTCGAAATTTTACGAGCTTGTGCAGAACTTCTAGGCAATCATATCGGCAGGTGACACGAAGTGATTCGAGTTCGTTTGCCCCCCCATTTTCTTTAACGAACGATAACTTTTTCTGAAAATAACAAGTGCCCCGATCCCGGCCGAAACGACTCGAATTACACTTCGAGACCCGCCGACATGATTGCCACGATGCATAGAGCAAATCGGACGACGTTGTATTTTTTTCACAACCAGGACCGAAACCCTAGGCCGAACAAAATGGTCGTACGCGAAGTGAAATTTTTTGGCTCGAAAATTTACGGGCTTGTGCAGAACTTCTAGGCAATCATATCGGCCGGTGACGCGAAGTGATTCGAGTTCGTTTGCCCCCCCATTTTCTTTAACGAACGATAACTTTTTCTGAAAATAACAAGTGCCCCGATCCCGGCCGAAACGACTCGAATTACACTTCGAGACCCGCCGACATGATTGCCACGATGCATAGAGCAAATCGGACGACGTTGTATTTTTTTCACAACCAGGACCGAAACCCTAGGCCGAACAAAATGGTCGTACGCGAAGTGAAATTTTTTGGCTCGAAAATTTACGGGCTTGTGCAGAACTTGTAGGCAATCATATCGGCCGGTGACACGAAGTGATTCGAGTTCGTTTGCCCCTCCATTTTCTTTAACGAACGATAACTTTTTCTGAAAATAACAAGTGCCCCGATCCCGGCCGAAACGACTCGAATTACACTTCGAGACCCGCCGACATGATTGCCACGATGCATAGAGCAAACCGGACGACGTTGTATTTTTTTCACAACCAGGACCGAAACCCTAGGCCGAACAAAATGGTCGTACGCGAAGTGAAATTTTTTGGCTCGAAAATTTACGGGCTTGTGTAGAACTTCTAGACAATCATATCGGCCGGTGACACGAAGTGATTCGAGTTCGTTTGCCCCCCCATTTTCTTTAACGAATGAGAACTTTTTCTGAAAATAACAAGTGCCCCGATCCCGGCCGAAACGACTCGAATTACACTTCGAGACCCGCCGACATGATTGCCACGATGCATAGAGCAAATCGGACGACGTTGTATTTTTTTCACAACCAGGACCGAAACCCCTTGCCCGAACAAAATGGTCGTACGCGAAGTAAAATTTTTTGGCTCGAAATTTTACGAGCTTGTGCAGAACTTCTAGGCAATCATATCGGCAGGTGACACGAAGTGATTCGAGTTCGTTTGCCCCCCCATTTTCTTTAACGAACGATAACTTTTTCTGAAAATAACAAGTGCCCCGATCCCGGCCGAAACGACTCGAATTACACTTCGAGACCCGCCGACATGATTGCCACGATGCATAGAGCAAATCGGACGACGTTGTATTTTTTTCACAACCAGGACCGAAACCCTAGGCCGAACAAAATGGTCGTACGCGAAGTGAAATTTTTTGGCTCGAAATTTTACGGGCTTGTGTAGAACTTCTACACAATCATATCGGCCGGTGACACGAAGTGATTCGAGTTCGTTTGCCCCCCCATTTTCTTTAACGAACGATAACTTTTTCTGAAAATAACAAGTGCAACGATCCCGGCCGAAACGACTCGAATTACACTTCGAGACCCGCCGACATGATTGCCACGATGCATAGAGCAAATCGGACGACGTTGTATTTTTTTCACAACCAGGACCGAAACCCCTTGCCCGATCAAAATGGTCGTACGCGAAGTAAAATTTTTTGGCTCGAAATTTTACGAGCATGT
Source organism: Corylus avellana (assembly GCF_965113065.1). Taxonomy (NCBI): domain Eukaryota; kingdom Viridiplantae; phylum Streptophyta; class Magnoliopsida; order Fagales; family Betulaceae; genus Corylus; species Corylus avellana. Next base: position 13,764,472 of record NC_142494.1, read on the forward strand.
GCAGAACTTCTAGGCAATCATATCGGCAGGTGACACGAATTGATTCGAGTTCGTTTGCCCCCCCATTTTCTTTAACGAACGTTAACTTTTTCTGAAAATAACAAGTGCCCCGATCCCGGCCGAAACGACTCGAATTACACTTCGAGACCCGCCGACATGATTGCCACGATGCATAGAGCAAATCGGACGACGTTGTATTTTTTTCACAACCAGGACCGAAACCCCTTGCCCGAACAAAATGTTCGTACGCGAAGTAAAATTTTTTGGCTCGAAATTTTACGAGATTGTGCAGAACTTCTAGGCAATCATATCGGCAGGTGACACGAAGTGATTCGAGTTCGTTTGCCCCCCCATTTTCTTTAACGAACGATAACTTTTTCTGAAAATAACAAGTGCCCCGATCCCGGCCGAAACGACTCGAATTACACTTCGAGACCCGCTGACATGATTGCCACGATGCATAGAGCAAATCGGACGACGTTGTATTTTTTTCACAACCAGGACCGAAACCCTAGGCCGAACAAAATGGTCGTACCTGAAGTGAAATTTTTTGGCTCGAAATTTTACGGGCTTGTGTAGAACTTCTAGACAATCATATCGGCAGGTGACACGAAGTGATTCGAGTTCGTTTGCCCCCCCATTTTCTTTAACGAACGTTAACTTTTTCTGAAAATAACAAGTGCCCCGATCCCGGCCGAAACGACTCGAATTACACTTCGAGACCCGCCGACATGATTGCCACGATGCATAGAGCAAATCGGACGACGTTGTATTTTTTTCACAACCAGGACCGAAACCCCTTGCCCGAACAAAATGGTCGTACGCAAAGTAAAATTTTTTGGCTCGAAATTTTACGAGCTTGTGCAGAACTTCTAGGCAATCATATCGGCAGGTGACACGACGTGATTCGAGTTCGTTTGCCCCCCCATTTTCTTTAACGAACGATAACTTTTTCTGAAAATAACAAGTCCCCCGATCCCGGCCGAAACGACTCGAATTACACTTCGAGACCCGCCGACATGATTGCCACGATGCATAGAGCAAATCGGACGACGTTGTATTTTTTTCACAACCAGGACCGAAACCCTAGGCCGAACAAAATGGTCGTACGCGAAGTGAAATTTTTTGGCTCGAAATTTTACGGGCTTGTGTAGAACTTCTACACAATCATATCGGCCGGTGACACGAAGTGATTCGAGTTCGTTTGCCCCCCCATTTTCTTTAACGAACGATAACTTTTTCTGAAAATAACAAGTGCAACGATCCCGGCCGAAACGACTCGAATTACACTTCGAGACCCGCCGACATGATTGCCACGATGCATAGAGCAAATCGGACGACGTTGTATTTTTTTCACAACCAGGACCGAAACCCCTTGCCCGATCAAAATGGTCGTACGCGAAGTAAAATTTTTTGGCTCGAAATTTACGAGCATGTGCAGAACTTCTAGGCAATCATATCGGCAGGTGACACGAATTGATTCGAGTTCGTTTGCCCCCCCATTTTCTTTAACGAACGTTAACTTTTTCTGAAAATAACAAGTGCCCCGATCCCGGCCGAAACGACTCGAATTACACTTCGAGACCCGCCGACATGATTGCCACGATGCATAGAGCAAATCGGACGACGTTGTATTTTTTTCACAACCAGGACCGAAACCCCTTGTCCGAACAAAATGTTCGTACGCGAAGTAAAATTTTTTGGCTCGAAATTTTACGAGATTGTGCAGAACTTCTAGGCAATCATATCGGCAGGTGACACGAAGTGATTCGAGTTCGTTTGCCCCCCCATTTTCTTTAACGAACGATAACTTTTTCTGAAAATAACAAGTGCCCCGATCCCGGCCGAAACGACTCGAATTACACTTCGAGACCCGCTGACATGATTGCCACGATGCATAGAGCAAATCGGACGACGTTGTATTTTTTTCACAACCAGGACCGAAACCCTAGGCCGAACAAAATGGTCGTACCTGAAGTGAAATTTTTTGGCTCGAAATTTTACGGGCTTGTGTAGAACTTCTAGACAATCATATCGGCAGGTGACACGAAGTGATTCGAGTTCGTTTGCCCCCCCATTTTCTTTAACGAACGTTAACTTTTTCTGAAAATAACAAGTGCCCCGATCCCGGCCGAAACGACTCGAATTACACTTCGAGACCCGCCGACATGATTGCCACGATGCATAGAGCAAATCGGACGACGTTGTATTTTTTTCACAACCAGGACCGAAACCCCTTGCCTGAACAAAATGTTCGTACGCGAAGTAAAATTTTTTGGCTCGAAATTTTACGAGCTTGTGCAGAACTTCTAGGCAATCATATCGGCAGGTGACACGACGTGATTCGAGTTCGTTTGCCCCCCCATTTTCTTTAACGAACGATAACTTTTTCTGAAAATAACAAGTGCCCCGATCCCGGCCGAAACGACTCGAATTACACTTCGAGACCCGCCGACATGATTGCCACGATGCATAGAGCAAATCGGACGACGTTGTATTTTTTTCACAACCAGGACCGAAACCCTAGGCCGAACAAAATGGTCGAACGCGAAGTGAAATTTTTTGGCTCGAAATTTTACGGGCTTGTGTAGAACTTCTACACAATCATATCGGCCGGTGACACGAAGTGATTCGAGTTCGTTTGCCCCCCCATTTTCTTTAACGAACGATAACTTTTTCTGAAAATAACAAGTGCAACGATCCCGGCCGAAACGACTCGAATTACACTTCGAGACCCGCCGACATGATTGCCACGATGCATAGAGCAAATCGGACGACGTTGTATTTTTTTCACAACCAGGACCGAAACCCCTTGCCCGATCAAAATGGTCGTACGCGAAGTAAAATTTTTTGGCTCGAAATTTTACGAGCATGTGCAGAACTTCTAGGCAATCATATCTGCAGGTGACACGAATTGATTCGAGTTCGTTTGCCCCCCCATTTTCTTTAACGAACGTTAACTTTTTCTGAAAATAACAAGTGCCCCGATCCCGGCCGAAACGACTCGAATTACACTTCGAGACCCGCCGACATGATTGCCACGATGCATAGAGCAAATCGGACGACGTTGTATTTTTTTCACAACCAGGACCGAAACCCCTTGCCCGAACAAAATGTTCGTACGCGAAGTAAAATTTTTTGGCTCGAAATTTTACGAGATTGTGCAGAACTTCTAGGCAATCATATCGGCAGGTGACACGAAGTGATTCGAGTTCGTTTGCCCCCCCATTTTCTTTAACGAACGATAACTTTTTCTGAAAATAACAAGTGCCCCGATCCCGGCCGAAACGACTCGAATTACACTTCGAGACCCGCTGACATGATTGCCACGATGCATAGAGCAAATCGGACGACGTTGTTTTTTTTTCACAACCAGGACCGAAACCCTAGGCCGAACAAAATGGTCGTACCTGAAGTGAAATTTTTTGGCTCGAAATTTTACGGGCTTGTGTAGAACTTCTAGACAATCATATCGGCAGGTGACACGAAGTGATTCGAGTTCGTTTGCCCCCCCATTTTCTTTAACGAACGTTAACTTTTTCTGAAAATAACAAGTGCCCCGATCCCGGCCGAAACGACTCGAATTACACTTCGAGACCCGCCGACATGATTGCCACGATGCATAGAGCAAATCGGACGACGTTGTATTTTTTTCACAACCAGGACCGAAACCCCTTGCCCGAACAAAATGGTCGTACGCGAAGTAAAATTTTTTGGCTCGAAATTTTACGAGCTTGTGCAGAACTTCTAGGCAATCATATCGGCAGGTGACACGAAGTGATTCGAGTTCGTTTGCCCCCCCATTTTCTTTAACGAACGATAACTTTTTCTGAAAATAACAAGTGCCCCGATCCCGGCCGAAACGACTCGAATTACACTTCGAGACCCGCCGACATGATTGCCACGATGCATAGAGCAAAATCGGACGACGTTGTATTTTTTTCACAACCAGGACCGAAACCCCTTGCCCGAACAAAATGTTCGTACGCGAAGTAAAATTTTTTGGCTCGAAATTTTACGAGCTTGTGCAGAACTTCTAGGCAATCATATCGGCAGGTGACACGAAGTGATTCGAGTTCGTTTGCCCCCCCATTTTCTTTAACGAACGATAACTTTTTCTGAAAATAACAAGTGCCCCGATCCCGGCCGAAACGACTCGAATTACACTTCGAGACCCGCCGACATGATTGCCACGATGCATAGAGCAAATCGGACGACGTTGTATTTTTTTCACAACCAGGACCGAAACCCTAGGCCGAACAAAATGGTCGTACGCGAAGTGAAATTTTTTGGCTCGAAAATTTACGGGCTTGTGCAGAACTTCTAGGCAATCATATCGGCCGGTGACGCGAAGTGATTCGAGTTCGTTTGCCCCCCCATTTTCTTTAACGAACGATAACTTTTTCTGAAAATAACAAGTGCCCCGATTCCGGCCGAAACGACTCGAATTACACTTCGAGACCCGCCGACATGATTGCCACGATGCATAGAGCAAATCGGACGACGTTGTATTTTTTTCACAACCAGGACCGAAACCCTAGGCCGAACAAAATGGTCGTACGCGAAGTGAAATTTTTTGGCTCGAAAATTTACGGGCTTGTGCAGAACTTGTAGGCAATCATATCGGCCGGTGACACGAAGTGATTCGAGTTCGTTTGCCCCTCCATTTTCTTTAACGAACGATAACTTTTTCTGAAAATAACAAGTGCCCCGATCCCGGCCGAAACGACTCGAATTACACTTCGAGACCCGCCGACATGATTGCCACGATGCATAGAGCAAACCGGACGACGTTGTATTTTTTTCACAACCAGGACCGAAACCCTAGGCCGAACAAAATGGTCGTACGCGAAGTGAAATTTTTTGGCTCGAAAATTTACGGGCTTGTGTAGAACTTCTAGACAATCATATCGGCCGGTGACACGAAGTGATTCGAGTTCGTTTGCCCCCCCATTTTCTTTAACGAATGAGAACTTTTTCTGAAAATAACAAGTGCCCCGATCCCGGCCGAAACGACTCGAATTACACTTCGAGACCCGCCGACATGATTGCCACGATGCATAGAGCAAATCGGACGACGTTGTATTTTTTTCACAACCAGGACCGAAACCCCTTGCCCGAACAAAATGGTCGTACGCGAAGTAAAATTTTTTGGCTCGAAATTTTACGAGCATGTGCAGAACTTCTAGGCAATCATATCGGCAGGTGACACGAATTGATTCGAGTTCGTTTGCCCCCCCATTTTCTTTAACGAACGATAACTTTTTCTGAAAATAACAAGTGCCACGATCCCGGCCGAAACGACTCGAATTACACTTTGAGACCCGCCGACATGATTGCCACGATGCATAGAGCAAATCGGACGACGTTGTATTTTTTTCACAACCAGGACCGAAACCCTAGGCCGAACAAAATGGTCGTACGCGAAGTGAAATTTTTTGGCTCGAAATTTTACGGGCTTGTGTAGAACTTCTAGACAATCATATCGGCCGGTGACACGAAGTGATTCGAGTTCGTTTGCCCCCCCTTTTTCTTTAACGAACGATAACTTTTTCTGAAAATAACAAGTGCCCCGATCCCGGCCGAAACGACTCGAATTACACTTCGAGACCCGCCGACATGATTGCCACGATGCATAGAGCAAATCGGACGACGTTGTATTTTTTTCACAACCAGGACCGAAACCCCTAGCCCGAACAAAATGGTCGTACGCGAAGTAAAATTTTTTGGCTCGAAATTTTACGAGCTTGTGCAGAACTTCTAGGCAATCATATCGGCAGGTGACACGAAGTGATTCGAGTTCGTTTGCCCCCCATTTTCTTTAACGAACGATAACTTTTTCTGAAAATAACAAGTGCCCCGATCCCGGCCGAAACGACTCGAATTACACTTCGAGACCCGCCGACATGATTGCCACGATGCATAGAGCAAATCGGACGACGTTGTATTTTTTTCACAACCAGAACCGAAACCCTAGGCCGAACAAAATGTTCGTACGCGAAGTAAAATTTTTTGGCTCGAAATTTTACGAGCTTGTGCAGAACTTGTAGGCAATCATATCGGCCGGTGACACGAAGTGATTCGAGTTCGTTTGCCCCTCCATTTTCTTTAACGAACGATAACTTTTTCTGAAAATAACAAGTGCCCCGATCCCGGCCGAAACGACTCGAATTACACTTCGAGACCCGCCGACATGATTGCCACGATGCATAGAGCAAATCGGACGACGTTGTATTTTTTTCACAACCAGAACCGAAACCCTAGGCCGAACAAAATGTTCGTACGCGAAGTAAAATTTTTTGGCTCGAAATTTTACGAGCTTGTGCAGAACTTCTAGGCAATCATATCGGCAGGTGACACGAAGTGATTTGAGTTCGTTTGCCCCCCCATTTTCTTTAACGAACGATAACTTTTTCTGAAAATAACAAGTGCCCCGATCCCGGCCGAAACGACTCGAATTACACTTCGAGACCCGCCGACATGATTGCCACGATGCATAGAGCAAATCGGACGACGTTGTATTTTTTTCACAACCAGGACCGAAACCCTAGGCCGAACAAAATGGTCGTACGCGAAGTGAAATTTTTTGGCTCGAAAATTTACGGGCTTGTGTAGAACTTCTAGACAATCATATCGGCCGGTGACACGAAGTGATTCGAGTTCGTTTGCCCCCCCATTTTCTTTAACGAATGAGAACTTTTTCTGAAAATAACAAGTGCCCCGATCCCGGCCGAAACGACTCGAATTACACTTCGAGACCCGCCGACATGATTGCCACGATGCATAGAGCAAATCGGACGACGTTGTATTTTTTTCACAACCAGGACCGAAACCCCTTGCCCGAACAAAATGTTCGTAAGCGAAGTAAAATTTTTTGGCTCGAAATTTTACGAGCTTGTGCAGAACTTCTAGGCAATCATATCGGCAGGTGACACGAAGTGATTCGAGTTCGTTTGCCCCCCCATTTTCTTTAACGAACGATAACTTTTTCTGAAAATAACAAGTGCCCCGATCCCGGCCGAAACGACTCGAATTACACTTCGAGACCCGCCGACATGATTGCCACGATGCATAGAGCAAATCGGACGACGTTGTATTTTTTTCACAAACAGGACCAAAACCCTAGGCCGAACAAAATGGTCGTACGCGAAGTGAAATTTTTTGGCTCGAAAATTTACGGGCTTGTGTAGAACTTCTAGACAATCATATCGGCCGGTGACACGAAGTGATTCGAGTTCGTTTGCCCCCCCATTTTCTTTAACGAACGATAACTTTTTCTGAAAATAACAAGTGCCCCGATCCCGGCCGAAACGACTCGAATTACACTTCGAGACCCGCCGACATGATTGCCACGATGCATAGAGCAAATCGAACGACGTTGTATTTTTTTCACAACCAGGACCGAAACCCTAGGCCGAACAAAATGGTCGTACGCGAAGTGAAATTTTTTGGCTCGAAATTTTACGGGCTTGTGTAGAACTTCTAGACAATCATATCGGCCGGTGACACGAAGTGATTCGAGTTCGTTTGCCCCCCCTTTTTCTTTAACGAACGATAACTTTTTCTGAAAATAACAAGTGCCCCGATCCCGGCCGAAACGACTCGAATTACACTTCGAGACCCGCCGACATGATTGCCACGATGCATAGAGCAAATCGGACGACGTTGTATTTTTTTCACAACCAGGACCGAAACCCCTAGCCCGAACAAAATGGTCGTACGCGAAGTAAAATTTTTTGGCTCGAAATTTTACGAGCTTGTGCAGAACTTCTAGGCAATCATATCGGCAGGTGACACGAAGTGATTCGAGTTCGTTTGCCCCCCATTTTCTTTAACGAACGATAACTTTTTCTGAAAATAACAAGTGCCCCGATCCCGGCCGAAACGACTCGAATTACACTTCGAGACCCGCCGACATGATTGCCACGATGCATAGAGCAAATCGGACGACGTTGTATTTTTTTCACAACCAGAACCGAAACCCTAGGCCGAACAAAATGTTCGTACGCGAAGTAAAATTTTTTGGCTCGAAATTTTACGAGCTTGTGCAGAACTTGTAGGCAATCATATCGGCCGGTGACACGAAGTGATTCGAGTTCGTTTGCCCCTCCATTTTCTTTAACGAACGATAACTTTTTCTGAAAATAACAAGTGCCCCGATCCCGGCCGAAACGACTCGAATTACACTTCGAGACCCGCCGACATGATTGCCACGATGCATAGAGCAAATCGGACGACGTTGTATTTTTTTCACAACCAGAACCGAAACCCTAGGCCGAACAAAATGTTCGTACGCGAAGTAAAATTTTTTGGCTCGAAATTTTACGAGCTTGTGCAGAACTTCTAGGCAATCATATTGGCAGGTGACACGAAGTGATTTGAGTTCGTTTGCCCCCCCATTTTCTTTAACGAACGATAACTTTTTCTGAAAATAACAAGTGCCCCGATCCCGGCCGAAACGACTCGAATTACACTTCGAGACCCGCCGACATGATTGCCACGATGCATAGAGCAAATCGGACGACGTTGTATTTTTTTCACAACCAGGACCGAAACCCTAGGCCGAACAAAATTGTCGTACGCGAAGTGAAATTTTTTGGCTCGAAAATTTACGGGCTTGTGTAGAACTTCTAGACAATCATATCGGCCGGTGACACGAAGTGATTCGAGTTCGTTTGCCCCCCCATTTTCTTTAACGAATGAGAACTTTTTCTGAAAATAACAAGTGCCCCGATCCCGGCCGAAACGACTCGAATTACACTTCGAGACCCGCCGACATGATTGCCACGATGCATAGAGCAAATCGGACGACGTTGTATTTTTTTCACAACCAGGACCGAAACCCCTTGCCCGAACAAAATGTTCGTAAGCGAAGTAAAATTTTTTGGCTCGAAATTTTACGAGCTTGTGCAGAACTTCTAGGCAATCATATCGGCAGGTGACACGAAGTGATTCGAGTTCGTTTGCCCCCCCATTTTCTTTAACGAACGATAACTTTTTCTGAAAATAACAAGTGCCCCGATCCCGGCCGAAACGACTCGAATTACACTTCGAGACCCGCCGACATGATTGCCACGATGCATAGAGCAAATCGGACGACGTTGTATTTTTTTCACAAACAGGACCAAAACCCTAGGCCGAACAAAATGGTCGTACGCGAAGTGAAATTTTTTGGCTCGAAAATTTACGGGCTTGTGTAGAACTTCTAGACAATCATATCGGCCGGTGACACGAAGTGATTCGAGTTCGTTTGCCCCCCCATTTTCTTTAACGAACGATAACTTTTTCTGAAAATAACAAGTGCCCCGATCCCGGCCGAAACGACTCGAATTACACTTCGAGACCCGCCGACATGATTGCCACGATGCATAGAGCAAATCGGACGACGTTGTATTTTTTTCACAACCAGGACCGAAACCCTAGGCCGAACAAAATGGTCGTACGCGAAGTGAAATTTTTTGGCTCGAAAATTTACGGGCTTGTGTAGAACTTCTAGACAATCATATCGGCCGGTGACACGAAGTGATTCGAGTTCGTTTGCCCCCCCCCATTTTCTTTAACGAACGATAACTTTTTCTGAAAATAACAAGTGCCCCGATCCCGGCCGAAACGACTCGAATTACACTTCGAGACCCGCCGACATGATTGCCACGATGCATAGAGGAAATCGGACGACGTTGTATTTTTTTCACAACCAGGACCGAAACCCTAGGCCGAACAAAATGGTCGTACGCGAAGTGAAATTTTTTGGCTCGAAAATTTACGGGCTTGTGTAGAACTTCTAGACAATCATATCGGCCGGTGACACGAAGTGATTCGAGTTCGTTTGCCCCCCCATTTTCTTTAACGAACGATAACTTTTTCTGAAAATAACAAGTGCCCCGATCCCGGCCGAAACGACTCGAATTACACTTCGAGACCCGCCGACATGATTGCCACGATGCATAGAGCAAATCGGACGACGTTGTATTTTTTTCACAACCAGAACCGAAACCCTAGGCCGAACAAAATGTTCGTACGCGAAGTAAAATTTTTTGGCTCGAAATTTTACGAGCTTGTGCAGAACTTGTAGGCAATCATATCGGCCGGTGACACGAAGTGATTCGAGTTCGTTTGCCCCTCCATTTTCTTTAACGAACGATAACTTTTTCTGAAAATAACAAGTGCCCCGATCCCGGCCGAAACGACTCGAATTACACTTCGAGACCCGCCGACATGATTGCCACGATGCATAGAGCAAATCGGACGACGTTGTATTTTTTTCACAACCAGAACCGAAACCCTAGGCCGAACAAAATGTTCGTACGCGAAGTAAAATTTTTTGGCTCGAAATTTTACGAGCTTGTGCAGAACTTCTAGGCAATCATATCGGCAGGTGACACGAAGTGATTTGAGTTCGTTTGCCCCCCCATTTTCTTTAACGAACGATAACTTTTTCTGAAAATAACAAGTGCCCCGATCCCGGCCGAAACGACTCGAATTACACTTCGAGACCCGCCGACATGATTGCCACGATGCATAGAGCAAATCGGACGACGTTGTATTTTTTTCACAACCAGGACCGAAACCCTAGGCCGAACAAAATGGTCGTACGCGAAGTGAAATTTTTTGGCTCGAAAATTTACGGGCTTGTGTAGAACTTCTAGACAATCATATCGGCCGGTGACACGAAGTGATTCGAGTTCGTTTGCCCCCCCATTTTCTTTAACGAATGAGAACTTTTTCTGAAAATAACAAGTGCCCCGATCCCGGCCGAAACGACTCGAATTACACTTCGAGACCCGCCGACATGATTGCCACGATGCATAGAGCAAATCGGACGACGTTGTATTTTTTTCACAACCAGGACCGAAACCCCTTGCCCGAACAAAATGTTCGTAAGCGAAGTAAAATTTTTTGGCTCGAAATTTTACGAGCTTGTGCAGAACTTCAAGGCAATCATATCGGCAGGTGACACGAAGTGATTCGAGTTCGTTTGCCCCCCCATTTTCTTTAACGAACGATAACTTTTTCTGAAAATAACAAGTGCCCCGATCCCGGCCGAAACGACTCGAATTACACTTCGAGACCCGCCGACATGATTGCCACGATGCATAGAGCAAATCGGACGACGTTGTATTTTTTTCACAAACAGGACCAAAACCCTAGGCCGAACAAAATGGTCGTACGCGAAGTGAAATTTTTTGGCTCGAAAATTTACGGGCTTGTGTAGAACTTCTAGACAATCATATCGGCCGGTGACACGAAGTGATTCGAGTTCGTTTGCCCCCCCATTTTCTTTAACGAACGATAACTTTTTCTGAAAATAACAAGTGCCCCGATCCCGGCCGAAACGACTCGAATTACACTTCGAGACCCGCCGACATGATTGCCACGATGCATAGAGCAAATCGGACGACGTTGTATTTTTTTCACAACCAGGACCGAAACCCTAGGCCGAACAAAATGGTCGTACGCGAAGTGAAATTTTTTGGCTCGAAAATTTACGGGCTTGTGTAGAACTTCTAGACAATCATATCGGCCGGTGACACGAAGTGATTCGAGTTCGTTTGCCCCCCCATTTTCTTTAACGAACGATAACTTTTTCTGAAAATAACAAGTGCCCCGATCCCGGCCGAAACGACTCGAATTACACTTCGAGACCCGCCGACATGATTGCCACGATGCATAGAGCAAATCGGACGACGTTGTATTTTTTTCACAACCAGGACCGAAACCCTAGGCCGAACAAAATGGTCGTACGCGAAGTGAAATTTTTTGGCTCGAAAATTTACGGGCTTGTGTAGAACTTCTAGACAATCATATCGGCCGGTGACACGAAGTGATTCGAGTTCGTTTGCCCCCCCCCCATTTTCTTTAACGAACGATAACTTTTTCTGAAAATAACAAGTGCCCCGATCCCGGCCGAAACGACTCGAATTACACTTCGAGACCCGCCGACATGATTGCCACGATGCATAGAGGAAATCGGACGACGTTGTATTTTTTTCACAACCAGGACCGAAACCCTAGGCCGAACAAAATGGTCGTACGCGAAGTGAAATTTTTTGGCTCGAAAATTTACGGGCTTGTGTAGAACTTCTAGACAATCATATCGGCCGGTGACACGAAGTGATTCGAGTTCGTTTGCCCCCCCATTTTCTTTAACGAATGAGAACTTTTTCTGAAAATAACAAGTGCCCCGATCCCGGCCGAAACGACTCGAATTACACTTCGAGACCCGCCGACATGATTGCCACGATGCATAGAGCAAATCGGACGACGTTGTATTTTTTTCACAACCAGGACCGAAACCCCTTGCCCGAACAAAATGTTCGTAAGCGAAGTAAAATTTTTTGGCTCGAAATTTTCCGAGCTTGTGCAGAACTTCTAGGCAATCATATCGGCAGGTGACACGAAGTGATTCGAGTTCGTTTGCCCCCCCATTTTCTTTAACGAACGATAACTTTTTCTGAAAATAACAAGTGCCTCGATCCCGGCCGAAACGACTCGAATTACACTTCGAGACCCGCCGACATGATTGCCACGATGCATAGAGCAAATCGGACGACGTTGTATTTTTTTCACAAACAGGACCAAAACCCTAGGCCGAACAAAATGGTCGTACGCGAAGTGAAATTTTTTGGCTCGAAAATTTACGGGCTTGTGTAGAACTTCTAGACAATCATATCGGCCGGTGACACGAAGTGATTCGAGTTCGTTTGCCCCCCCATTTTCTTTAACGAACGATAACTTTTTCTGAAAATAACAAGTGCCCCGATCCCGGCCGAAACGACTCGAATTACACTTCGAGACCCGCCGACATGATTGCCACGATGCATAGAGCAAATCGGACGACGTTGTATTTTTTTCACAACCAGGACCGAAACCCTAGGCCGAACAAAATGGTCGTACGCGAAGTGAAATTTTTTGGCTCGAAAATTTACGGGCATGTGTAGAACTTCTAGACAATCATATCGGCCGGTGACACGAAGTGATTCGAGTTCGTTTGCCCCCCCATTTTCTTTAACGAACGATAACTTTTTCTGAAAATAACAAGTGCCCCGATCCCGGCCGAAACGACTCGAATTACACTTCGAGACCCGCCGACATGATTGCCACGATGCATAGAGCAAACCGGACGACGTTGTATTTTTTTCACAACCAGGACCGAAACCCTAGGCCGAACAAAATGGTCGTACGCGAAGTGAAATTTTTTGGCTCGAAAATTTACGGGCTTGTGTAGAACTTCTAGACAATCATATCGGCCGGTGACACGAAGTGATTCGAGTTCGTTTGCCCCCCCATTTTCTTTAACGAATGAGAACTTTTTCTGAAAATAACAAGTGCCCCGATCCCGGCCGAAACGACTCGAATTACACTTCGAGACCCGCCGACATGATTGCCACGATGCATAGAGCAAATCGGACGACGTTGTATTTTTTTCACAACCAGGACCGAAACCCCTTGCCCGAACAAAATGGTCGTACGCGAAGTAAAATTTTTTGGCTCGAAATTTTACGAGCATGTGCAGAACTTCTAGGCAATCATATCGGCAGGTGACACGAATTGATTCGAGTTCGTTTGCCCCCCCATTTTCTTTAACGAACGATAACTTTTTCTGAAAATAACAAGTGCCACGATCCCGGCCGAAACGACTCGAATTACACTTTGAGACCCGCCGACATGATTGCCACGATGCATAGAGCAAATCGGACGACGTTGTATTTTTTTCACAACCAGGACCGAAACCCTAGGCCGAACAAAATGGTCGTACGCGAAGTGAAATTTTTTGGCTCGAAATTTTACGGGCTTGTGTAGAACTTCTAGACAATCATATCGGCCGGTGACACGAAGTGATTCGAGTTCGTTTGCCCCCCCTTTTTCTTTAACGAACGATAACTTTTTCTGAAAATAACAAGTGCCCCGATCCCGGCCGAAACGACTCGAATTACACTTCGAGACCCGCCGACATGATTGCCACGATGCATAGAGCAAATCGGACGACGTTGTATTTTTTTCACAACCAGGACCGAAACCCCTAGCCCGAACAAAATGGTCGTACGCGAAGTAAAATTTTTTGGCTCGAAATTTTACGAGCTTGTGCAGAACTTCTAGGCAATCATATCGGCAGGTGACACGAAGTGATTCGAGTTCGTTTGCCCCCCATTTTCTTTAACGAACGATAACTTTTTCTGAAAATAACAAGTGCCCCGATCCCGGCCGAAACGACTCGAATTACACTTCGAGACCCGCCGACATGATTGCCACGATGCATAGAGCAAATCGGACGACGTTGTATTTTTTTCACAACCAGAACCGAAACCCTAGGCCGAACAAAATGTTCGTACGCGAAGTAAAATTTTTTGGCTCGAAATTTTACGAGCTTGTGCAGAACTTGTAGGCAATCATATCGGCCGGTGACACGAAGTGATTCGAGTTCGTTTGCCCCTCCATTTTCTTTAACGAACGATAACTTTTTCTGAAAATAACAAGTGCCCCGATCCCGGCCGAAACGACTCGAATTACACTTCGAGACCCGCCGACATGATTGCCACGATGCATAGAGCAAATCGGACGACGTTGTATTTTTTTCACAACCAGAACCGAAACCCTAGGCCGAACAAAATGTTCGTACGCGAAGTAAAATTTTTTGGCTCGAAATTTTACGAGCTTGTGCAGAACTTCTAGGCAATCATATCGGCAGGTGACACGAAGTGATTTGAGTTCGTTTGCCCCCCCATTTTCTTTAACGAACGATAACTTTTTCTGAAAATAACAAGTGCCCCGATCCCGGCCGAAACGACTCGAATTACACTTCGAGACCCGCCGACATGATTGCCACGATGCATAGAGCAAATCGGACGACGTTGTATTTTTTTCACAACCAGGACCGAAACCCTAGGCCGAACAAAATGGTCGTACGCGAAGTGAAATTTTTTGGCTCGAAAATTTACGGGCTTGTGTAGAACTTCTAGACAATCATATCGGCCGGTGACACGAAGTGATTCGAGTTCGTTTGCCCCCCCATTTTCTTTAACGAATGAGAACTTTTTCTGAAAATAACAAGTGCCCCGATCCCGGCCGAAACGACTCGAATTACACTTCGAGACCCGCCGACATGATTGCCACGATGCATAGAGCAAATCGGACGACGTTGTATTTTTTTCACAACCAGGACCGAAACCCCTTGCCCGAACAAAATGTTCGTAAGCGAAGTAAAATTTTTTGGCTCGAAATTTTACGAGCTTGTGCAGAACTTCTAGGCAATCATATCGGCAGGTGACACGAAGTGATTCGAGTTCGTTTGCCCCCCCATTTTCTTTAACGAACGATAACTTTTTCTGAAAATAACAAGTGCCCCGATCCCGGCCGAAACGACTCGAATTACACTTCGAGACCCGCCGACATGATTGCCACGATGCATAGAGCAAATCGGACGACGTTGTATTTTTTTCACAAACAGGACCAAAACCCTAGGCCGAACAAAATGGTCGTACGCGAAGTGAAATTTTTTGGCTCGAAAATTTACGGGCTTGTGTAGAACTTCTAGACAATCATATCGGCCGGTGACACGAAGTGATTCGAGTTCGTTTGCCCCCCCATTTTCTTTAACGAACGATAACTTTTTCTGAAAATAACAAGTGCCCCGATCCCGGCCGAAACGACTCGAATTACACTTCGAGACCCGCCGACATGATTGCCACGATGCATAGAGCAAATCGGACGACGTTGTATTTTTTTCACAACCAGGACCGAAACCCTAGGCCGAACAAAATGGTCGTACGCGAAGTGAAATTTTTTGGCTCGAAAATTTACGGGCTTGTGTAGAACTTCTAGACAATCATATCGGCCGGTGACACGAAGTGATTCGAGTTCGTTTGCCCCCCCATTTTCTTTAACGAACGATAACTTTTTCTGAAAATAACAAGTGCCCCGATCCCGGCCGAAACGACTCGAATTACACTTCGAGACCCGCCGACATGATTGCCACGATGCATAGAGCAAATCGGACGACGTTGTATTTTTTTCACAACCAGGACCGAAACCCTAGGCCGAACAAAATGGTCGTACGCGAAGTGAAATTTTTTGGCTCGAAAATTTACGGGCTTGTGTAGAACTTCTAGACAATCATATCGGCGGGTGACACGAAGTGATTCGAGTTCGTTTGCCCCCCCCCATTTTCTTTAACGAACGATAACTTTTTCTGAAAATAACAAGTGCCCCGATCCCGGCCGAAACGACTCGAATTACACTTCGAGACCCGCCGACATGATTGCCACGATGCATAGAGGAAATCGGACGACGTTGTATTTTTTTCACAACCAGGACCGAAACCCTAGGCCGAACAAAATGGTCGTACGCGAAGTGAAATTTTTTGGCTCGAAAATTTACGGGCTTGTGTAGAACTTCTAGACAATCATATCGGCCGGTGACACGAAGTGATTCGAGTTCGTTTGCCCCCCCATTTTCTTTAACGAATGAGAACTTTTTCTGAAAATAACAAGTGCCCCGATCCCGGCCGAAACGACTCGAATTACACTTCGAGACCCGCCGACATGATTGCCACGATGCATAGAGCAAATCGGACGACGTTGTATTTTTTTCACAACCAGGACCGAAACCCCTTGCCCGAACAAAATGTTCGTAAGCGAAGTAAAATTTTTTGGCTCGAAATTTTACGAGCTTGTGCAGAACTTCTAGGCAATCATATCGGCAGGTGACACGAAGTGATTCGAGTTCGTTTGCCCCCCCATTTTCTTTAACGAACGATAACTTTTTCTGAAAATAACAAGTGCCCCGATCCCGGCCGAAACGACTCGAATTACACTTCGAGACCCGCCGACATGATTGCCACGATGCATTGAGCAAATCGGACGACGTTGTATTTTTTTCACAAACAGGACCAAAACCCTAGGCCGAACAAAATGGTCGTACGCGAAGTGAAATTTTTTGGCTCGAAAATTTACGGGCTTGTGTAGAACTTCTAGACAATCATATCGGCCGGTGACACGAAGTGATTCGAGTTCGTTTGCCCCCCCATTTTCTTTAACGAACGATAACTTTTTCTGAAAATAACAAGTGCCCCGATCCCGGCCGAAACGACTCGAATTACACTTCGAGACCCGCCGACATGATTGCCACGATGCATAGAGCAAATCGGACGACGTTGTATTTTTTTCACAACCAGGACCGAAACCCTAGGCCGAACAAAATGGTCGTACGCGAAGTGAAATTTTTTGGCTCGAAAATTTACGGGCTTGTGTAGAACTTCTAGACAATCATATCGGCCGGTGACACGAAGTGATTCGAGTTCGTTTGCCCCCCCATTTTCTTTAACGAACGATAACTTTTTCTGAAAATAACAAGTGCCCCGATCCCGGCCGAAACGACTCGAATTACACTTCGAGACCCGCCGACATGATTGCCACGATGCATAGAGGAAATCGGACGACGTTGTATTTTTTTCACAACCAGGACCGAAACCCTAGGCCGAACAAAATGGTCGTACGCGAAGTGAAATTTTTTGGCTCGAAATTTTACGGGCTTGTGTAGAACTTCTAGACAATCATATCGGCCGGTGACACGAAGTGATTCGAGTTCGTTTGCCCCCCCATTTTCTTTAACGAACGATAACTTTTTCTGAAAATAACAAGTGCCCCGATCCCGGCCGAAACGACTCGAATTACACTTCGAGACCCGCCGACATGATTGCCACGATGCATAGAGCAAATCGGACGACGTTGTATTTTTTTCACAACCAGGACCGAAACCCTAGGCCGAACAAAATGGTCGTACGCGAAGTAAAATTTTTTGACTCGAAATTTTACGAGCTTGTGCAGAACTTCTAGGCAATCATATCGGCAGGTGACACGAATTGATTCGAGTTCGTTTGCCCCCCCATTTTCTTTAACGAACGATAACTTTTTCTGAAAATAACAAGTGCCCCGATCCCGGCCGAAACGACTCGAATTACACTTCGAGACCCGCCGACATGATTGCCACGATGCATAGAGCAAATCGGACGACGTTGTATTTTTTTCACAACCAGGACCGAAACCCTAGGCCGAACAAAATGTTCGTACGCGAAGTAAAATTTTTTGGCTCGAAATTTTACGAGCTTGTGCAGAACTTCTAGGCAATCATATCGGCAGGTGACACGAAGTGATTCGAGTTCGTTTGCCCCCCCATTTTCTTTAACGAACGATAACTTTTTCTGAAAATAACAAGTGCCCCGATCCCGGCCGAAACGACTCGAATTACACTTCGAGACCCGCCGACATGATTGCCACGATGCATAGAGCAAATCGGACGACGTTGTATTTTTTTCACAACTAGGACCGAAACCCTAGGCCGAACAAAATGGTCGCACGCGAAGTGAAATTTTTTGGCTCGAAATTTTACGGGCTTGTGTAGAACTTCTAGACAATCATATCGGCCGGTGACACGAAGTGATTCGAGTTCGTTTGCCCCCCCATTTTCTTTAACGAACGATAACTTTTTCTGAAAATAACAAGTGCCCCGATCCCGGCCGAAACGACTCGAATTACACTTCGAGACCCGCCGACATGATTGCCACGATGCATAGAGCAAATCGGACGACGTTGTATTTTTTTCACAACCAGGACCGAAACCCCTAGGCCGAACAAAATGGTCGTACGCGAAGTGAAATTTTTTGGCTCGAAATTTTACGGGCTTGTGTAGAACTTCTAGACAATCATATCGGCCGGTGACACGAAGTGATTCGAGTTCGTTTGCCCCCCCATTTTCTTTAACGAACGAGAACTTTTTCTGAAAATAACAAGTGCCCCGATCCCGGCCGAAACGACTCGAATTACACTTCGAGACCCGCCGACATGATTGCCACGATGCATAGAGCAAATCGGACGACGTTTTATTTTTTCACAACTAGGACCGAAACCCTAGGCCGAACAAAATGGTCGCACGCGAAGTGAAATTTTTTGGCTCGAAATTTTACGGGCTTGTGTAGAACTTCTAGACAATCATATCGGCCGGTGACACGAAGTGATTCGAGTTCGTTTGCCCCCCCATTTTCTTTAACGAACGATAACTTTTTCTGAAAATAACAAGTGCCCCGATCCCGGCCGAAACGACTCGAATTACACTTCGAGACCCGCCGACATGATTGCCACGATGCATAGAGCAAATCGGACGACGTTGTATTTTTTTCACAACCAGGACCGAAACCCCTAGGCCGAACAAAATGGTCGTACGCGAAGTGAAATTTTTTGGCTCGAAATTTTACGGGCTTGTGTAGAACTTCTAGACAATCATATCGGCCGGTGACACGAAGTGATTCGAGTTCGTTTGCCCCCCCATTTTCTTTAACGAACGATAACTTTTTCTGAAAATAACAAGTGCAACGATCCCGGCCGAAACGACTCGAATTACACTTCGAGACCCGCCGACATGATTGCCACGATGCATAGAGCAAATCGGACGACGTTGTATTTTTTTCACAACCAGGACCGAAACCCCTTGCCCGAACAAAATGTTCGTAAGCGAAGTAAAATTTTTTGGCTCGAAATTTTACGAGCTTGTGCAGAACTTCTAGGCAATCATATCGGCAGGTGACACGAAGTGATTCGAGTTCGTTTGCCCCCCCATTTTCTTTAACGAACGATAACTTTTTCTGAAAATAACAAGTGCCCCGATCCCGGCCGAAACGACTCGAATTACACTTCGAGACCCGCCGACATGATTGCCACGATGCATAGAGCAAATCGGACGACGTTGTATTTTTTTCACAACCAGGACCGAAACCCCTAGGCCGAACAAAATGGTCGTACGCGAAGTGAAATTTTTTGGCTCGAAATTTTACGGGCTTGTGTAGAACTTCTAGACAATCATATCGGCCGGTGACACGAAGTGATTCGAGTTCGTTTGCCCCCCCATTTTCTTTAACGAACGATAACTTTTTCTGAAAATAACAAGTGCAACGATCCCGGCCGAAACGACTCGAATTACACTTCGAGACCCGCCGACATGATTGCCACGATGCATAGAGCAAATCGGACGACGTTGTATTTTTTTCACAACCAGGACCGAAACCCTAGGCCGAACAAAATGGTCGTACGCGAAGTAAAATTTTTTGACTCGAAATTTTACGAGCTTGTGCAGAACTTCTAGGCAATCATATCGGCAGGTGACACGAATTGATTCGAGTTCGTTTGCCCCCCCATTTTCTTTAACGAACGATAACTTTTTCTGAAAATAACAAGTGCCCCGATCCCGGCCGAAACGACTCGAATTACACTTCGAGACCCGCCGACATGATTGCCACGATGCATAGAGCAAATCGGACGACGTTGTATTTTTTTCACAACCAGGACCGAAACCCTAGGCCGAACAAAATGTTCGTACGCGAAGTAAAATTTTTTGGCTCGAAATTTTACGAGCTTGTGCAGAACTTCTAGGCAATCATATCGGCAGGTGACACGAAGTGATTCGAGTTCGTTTGCCCCCCCATTTTCTTTAACGAACGATAACTTTTTCTGAAAATAACAAGTGCCCCGATCCCGGCCGAAACGACTCGAATTACACTTCGAGACCCGCCGACATGATTGCCACGATGCATAGAGCAAATCGGACGACGTTGTATTTTTTTCACAACTAGGACCGAAACCCTAGGCCGAACAAAATGGTCGCACGCGAAGTGAAATTTTTTGGCTCGAAATTTTACGGGCTTGTGTAGAACTTCTAGACAATCATATCGGCCGGTGACACGAAGGGATTCGAGTTCGTTTGCCCCCCCATTTTCTTTAACGAACGATAACTTTTTCTGAAAATAACAAGTGCCCCGATCCCGGCCGAAACGACTCGAATTACACTTCGAGACCCGCCGACATGATTGCCACGATGCATAGAGCAAATCGGACGACGTTGTATTTTTTTCACAACCAGGACCGAAACCCCTAGGCCGAACAAAATGGTCGTACGCGAAGTGAAATTTTTTGGCTCGAAATTTTACGGGCTTGTGTAGAACTTCTAGACAATCATATCGGCCGGTGACACGAAGTGATTCGAGTTCGTTTGCCCCCCCATTTTCTTTAACGAACGAGAACTTTTTCTGAAAATAACAAGTGCCCCGATCCCGGCCGAAACGACTCGAATTACACTTCGAGACCCGCCGACATGATTGCCACGATGCATAGAGCAAATCGGACGACGTTTTATTTTTTCACAACTAGGACCGAAACCCTAGGCCGAACAAAATGGTCGCACGCGAAGTGAAATTTTTTGGCTCGAAATTTTACGGGCTTGTGTAGAACTTCTAGACAATCATATCGGCCGGTGACACGAAGTGATTCGAGTTCGTTTGCCCCCCCATTTTCTTTAACGAACGATAACTTTTTCTGAAAATAACAAGTGCCCCGATCCCGGCCGAAACGACTCGAATTACACTTCGAGACCCGCCGACATGATTGCCACGATGCATAGAGCAAATCGGACGACGTTGTATTTTTTTCACAACCAGGACCGAAACCCCTAGGCCGAACAAAATGGTCGTACGCGAAGTGAAATTTTTTGGCTCGAAATTTTACGGGCTTGTGTAGAACTTCTAGACAATCATATCGGCCGGTGACACGAAGTGATTCGAGTTCGTTTGCCCCCCCATTTTCTTTAACGAACGATAACTTTTTCTGAAAATAACAAGTGCAACGATCCCGGCCGAAACGACTCGAATTACACTTCGAGACCCGCCGACATGATTGCCACGATGCATAGAGCAAATCGGACGACGTTGTATTTTTTTCACAACCAGGACCGAAACCCCTTGCCCGAACAAAATGTTCGTAAGCGAAGTAAAATTTTTTGGCTCGAAATTTTACGAGCTTGTGCAGAACTTCTAGGCAATCATATCGGCAGGTGACACGAAGTGATTCGAGTTCGTTTGCCCCCCCATTTTCTTTAACGAACGATAACTTTTTCTGAAAATAACAAGTGCCCCGATCCCGGCCGAAACGACTCGAATTACACTTCGAGACCCGCCGACATGATTGCCACGATGCATAGAGCAAATCGGACGACGTTGTATTTTTTTCACAACCAGGACCGAAACCCTAGGCCGAACAAAATGGTCGTACGCGAAGTAAAATTTTTTGACTCGAAATTTTACGAGCTTGTGCAGAACTTCTAGGCAATCATATCGGCAGGTGACACGAATTGATTCGAGTTCGTTTGCCCCCCCATTTTCTTTAACGAACGATAACTTTTTCTGAAAATAACAAGTGCCCCGATCCCGGCCGAAACGACTCGAATTACACTTCGAGACCCGCCGACATGATTGCCACGATGCATAGAGCAAATCGGACGACGTTGTATTTTTTTCACAACCAGGACCGAAACCCTAGGCCGAACAAAATGTTCGTACGCGAAGTAAAATTTTTTGGCTCGAAATTTTACGAGCTTGTGCAGAACTTCTAGGCAATCATATCGGCAGGTGACACGAAGTGATTCGAGTTCGTTTGCCCCCCCATTTTCTTTAACGAACGATAACTTTTTCTGAAAATAACAAGTGCCCCGATCCCGGCCGAAACGACTCGAATTACACTTCGAGACCCGCCGACATGATTGCCACGATGCATAGAGCAAATCGGACGACGTTGTATTTTTTTCACAACTAGGACCGAAACCCTAGGCCGAACAAAATGGTCGCACGCGAAGTGAAATTTTTTGGCTCGAAATTTTACGGGCTTGTGTAGAACTTCTAGACAATCATATCGGCCGGTGACACGAAGTGATTCGAGTTCGTTTGCCCCCCCATTTTCTTTAACGAACGATAACTTTTTCTGAAAATAACAAGTGCCCCGATCCCGGCCGAAACGACTCGAATTACACTTCGAGACCCGCCGACATGATTGCCACGATGCATAGAGCAAATCGGACGACGTTGTATTTTTTTCACAACCAGGACCGAAACCCCTAGGCCGAACAAAATGGTCGTACGCGAAGTGAAATTTTTTGGCTCGAAATTTTACGGGCTTGTGTAGAACTTCTAGACAATCATATCGGCCGGTGACACGAAGTGATTCGAGTTCGTTTGCCCCCCCATTTTCTTTAACGAACGAGAACTTTTTCTGAAAATAACAAGTGCCCCGATCCCGGCCGAAACGACTCGAATTACACTTCGAGACCCGCCGACATGATTGCCACGATGCATAGAGCAAATCGGACGACGTTTTATTTTTTCACAACTAGGACCGAAACCCTAGGCCGAACAAAATGGTCGCACGCGAAGTGAAATTTTTTGGCTCGAAATTTTACGGGCTTGTGTAGAACTTCTAGACAATCATATCGGCCGGTGACACGAAGTGATTCGAGTTCGTTTGCCCCCCCATTTTCTTTAACGAACGATAACTTTTTCTGAAAATAACAAGTGCCCCGATCCCGGCCGAAACGACTCGAATTACACTTCGAGACCCGCCGACATGATTGCCACGATGCATAGAGCAAATCGGACGACGTTGTATTTTTTTCACAACCAGGACCGAAACCCCTAGGCCGAACAAAATGGTCGTACGCGAAGTGAAATTTTTTGGCTCGAAATTTTACGGGCTTGTGTAGAACTTCTAGACAATCATATCGGCCGGTGACACGAAGTGATTCGAGTTCGTTTGCCCCCCCATTTTCTTTAACGAACGATAACTTTTTCTGAAAATAACAAGTGCAACGATCCCGGCCGAAACGACTCGAATTACACTTCGAGACCCGCCGACATGATTGCCACGATGCATAGAGCAAATCGGACGACGTTGTATTTTTTTCACAACCAGGACCGAAACCCCTTGCCCGAACAAAATGTTCGTAAGCGAAGTAAAATTTTTTGGCTCGAAATTTTACGAGCTTGTGCAGAACTTCTAGGCAATCATATCGGCAGGTGACACGAAGTGATTCGAGTTCGTTTGCCCCCCCCATTTTCTTTAACGAACGATAACTTTTTCTGAAAATAACAAGTGCCCCGATCCCGGCCGAAACGACTTGTATTACACTTCGAGACCCGCCGACATGATTGCCACGATGCATAGAGCAAATCGGACGACGTTGTATTTTTTTCACAACCAGGACCGAAACCCCTTGCCCGAACAAAATGTTCGTAAGCGAAGTAAAATTTTTTGGCTCGAAATTTTACGGGCTTGTGTAGAACTTCTAGACAATCATATCGGCCGGTGACACGAAGTGATTCGAGTTCGTTTGCCCCCCCATTTTCTTTAACGAACGATAACTTTTTCTGAAAATAACAAGTGCCCCGATCCCGGCCGAAACGACTCGAATTACACTTCGAGACCCGCCGACATGATTGCCACGATGCATAGAGCAAATCGGACGACGTTGTATTTTTTTCACAACCAGGACCGAAACCCTAGGCCGAACAAAATGGTCGTACGCGAAGTAAAATTTTTTGACTCGAAATTTTACGAGCTTGTGCAGAACTTCTAGGCAATCATATCGGCAGGTGACACGAATTGATTCGAGTTCGTTTGCCCCCCCATTTTCTTTAACGAACGATAACTTTTTCTGAAAATAACAAGTGCCCCGATCCCGGCCGAAACGACTCGAATTACACTTCGAGACCCGCCGACATGATTGCCACGATGCATAGAGCAAATCGGACGACGTTGTATTTTTTTCACAACCAGGACCGAAACCCTAGGCCGAACAAAATGTTCGTACGCGAAGTAAAATTTTTTGGCTCGAAATTTTACGAGCTTGTGCAGAACTTCTAGGCAATCATATCGGCAGGTGACACGAAGTGATTCGAGTTCGTTTGCCCCCCCATTTTCTTTAACGAACGATAACTTTTTCTGAAAATAACAAGTGCCCCGATCCCGGCCGAAACGACTCGAATTACACTTCGAGACCCGCCGACATGATTGCCACGATGCATAGAGCAAATCGGACGACGTTGTATTTTTTTCACAACTAGGACCGAAACCCTAGGCCGAACAAAATGGTCGCACGCGAAGTGAAATTTTTTGGCTCGAAATTTTACGGGCTTGTGTAGAACTTCTAGACAATCATATCGGCCGGTGACACGAAGTGATTCGAGTTCATTTGCCCCCCCATTTTCTTTAACGAACGATAACTTTTTCTGAAAATAACAAGTGCCCCGATCCCGGCCGAAACGACTCGAATTACACTTCGAGACCCGCCGACATGATTGCCACGATGCATAGAGCAAATCGGACGACGTTGTATTTTTTTCACAACCAGGACCGAAACCCCTAGGCCGAACAAAATGGTCGTACGCGAAGTGAAATTTTTTGGCTCGAAATTTTACGGGCTTGTGTAGAACTTCTAGACAATCATATCGGCCGGTGACACGAAGTGATTCGAGTTCGTTTGCCCCCCCATTTTCTTTAACGAACGAGAACTTTTTCTGAAAATAACAAGTGCCCCGATCCCGGCCGAAACGACTCGAATTACACTTCGAGACCCGCCGACATGATTGCCACGATGCATAGAGCAAATCGGACGACGTTTTATTTTTTCACAACTAGGACCGAAACCCTAGGCCGAACAAAATGGTCGCACGCGAAGTGAAATTTTTTGGCTCGAAATTTTACGGGCTTGTGTAGAACTTCTAGACAATCATATCGGCCGGTGACACGAAGTGATTCGAGTTCGTTTGCCCCCCCATTTTCTTTAACGAACGATAACTTTTTCTGAAAATAACAAGTGCCCCGATCCCGGCCGAAACGACTCGAATTACACTTCGAGACCCGCCGACATGATTGCCACGATGCATAGAGCAAATCGGACGACGTTGTATTTTTTTCACAACCAGGACCGAAACCCCTAGGCCGAACAAAATGGTCGTACGCGAAGTGAAATTTTTTGGCTCGAAATTTTACGGGCTTGTGTAGAACTTCTAGACAATCATATCGGCCGGTGACACGAAGTGATTCGAGTTCGTTTGCCCCCCCATTTTCTTTAACGAACGATAACTTTTTCTGAAAATAACAAGTGCAACGATCCCGGCCGAAACGACTCGAATTACACTTCGAGACCCGCCGACATGATTGCCACGATGCATAGAGCAAATCGGACGACGTTGTATTTTTTTCACAACCAGGACCGAAACCCCTTGCCCGAACAAAATGTTCGTAAGCGAAGTAAAATTTTTTGGCTCGAAATTTTACGAGCTTGTGCAGAACTTCTAGGCAATCATATCGGCAGGTGACACGAAGTGATTCGAGTTCGTTTGCCCCCCCCATTTTCTTTAACGAACGATAACTTTTTCTGAAAATAACAAGTGCCCCGATCCCGGCCGAAACGACTTGTATTACACTTCGAGACCCGCCGACATGATTGCCACGATGCATAGAGCAAATCGGACGACGTTGTATTTTTTTCACAACCAGGACCGAAACCCTAGGCCGACCAAAATGGTCGTACGCGAAGTGAAATTTTTTGGCTCGAAAATTTACGGGCTTGTGTAGAACTTCTAGACAATCATATCGGCCGGTGACACGAAGTGATTCGAGTTCGTTTGCCCCCCCCCATTTTCTTTAACGAACGAGAACTTTTTCTGAAAATAACAAGTGCCCCGATCCCGGCCGAAACGACTCGAATTACACTTCGAGACCCGCCGACATGATTGCCACGATGCATAGAGTAAATCGGACGACGTGGTATTTTTTTCACAACCAGGACCGAAACCCTAGGCCGAACAAAATGGTCGTACGCGAAGTGAAATTTTTTGGCTCGAAATTTTACGGGCTTGTGTAGAACTTCTAGACAATCATATCGGCCGGTGACACGAAGTGATTCGAGTTCGTTTGCCCCCCCATTTTCTTTAACGAACGATAACTTTTTCTGAAAATAACAAGTGCCCCGATCCCGGCCGAAACGACTCGAATTACACTTCGAGACCCGCCGACATGATTGCCACGATGCATAGAGCGAATCGGACGACGTTGTATTTTTTTCACAACCAGGACCGAAACCCTAGGCCGAACAAAATGTTCGTACGCGAAGTAAAATTTTTTGGCTCGAAATTTTACGAGCTTGTGCAGAACTTCTAGGCAATCATATCGGCAGGTGACACGAAGTGATTCGAGTTCGTTTGCCCCCCCATTTTCTTTAACGAACGATAACTTTTCTGAAAATAACAAGTGCCCCGATCCCGGCCGAAACGACTCGAATTACACTTCGAGACCCGCCGACATGATTGCCACGATGCATAGAGCAAATCGGACGACGTTGTATTTTTTTCACAACCAGGACCGAAACCCTAGGCCGAACAAAATGGTCGTACCTGAAGTGAAATTTTTTGGCTCGAAATTTTACGGGCTTCTGTAGAACTTCTAGACAATCATATCGGCAGGTGACACGAAGTGATTCGAGTTCGTTTGCCCCCCCATTTTCTTTAACGAACGATAACTTTTCTGAAAATAACAAGTGCCCCGATCCCGGCCGAAACGACTCGAATTACACTTCGAGACCCGCCGACATGATTGCCACGATGCATAGAGCAAATCGGACGACGTTGTATTTTTTTCACAACCAGGACCGAAACCCTAGGTCGAACAAAATGGTCGTACGCGAAGTGAAATTTTTTGGCTCGAAATTTTACGGGCTTGTGTAGAACTTCTAGACAATCATATCGGCAGGTGACACGAAGTGATTCGAGTTCGTTTGCCCCCCCATGTTCTTTAACGAACGATAACTTTTTCTGAAAATAACAAGTGCAACGATCCCGGCCGAAACGACTCGAATTACACTTCGAGACCCGCCGACATGATTGCCACGATGCATAGAGCAAATCGGACGACGTTGTATTTTTTTCACAACCAGGACCGAAACCCCTTGCCCGAACAAAATGTTCGTACGCGAAGTGAAATTTTTTGGCTCGAAATTTTACGGGCTTGTGTAGAACTTCTAGACAATCATATCGGCCGGTGACACGAAGTGATTCGAGTTCGTTTGCCCCCCCATTTTCTTTAACGAACGATAACTTTTTCTGAAAATAACAAGTGCCCCGATTCCGGCCGAAACGACTCGAATTACACTTCGAGACCCGCCGACATGATTGCCACGATCCATAGAGCAAATCGGACGACGTTGTATTTTTTTCACAACCAGGACCGAAACCCTAGGCCGAACAAAATGGTCGTACGCGAAGTGAAATTTTTTGGCTCGAAAATTTACGGGCTTGTGTAGAACTTCTAGACAATCATATCGGCCGGTGACACGAAGTGATTCGAGTTCGTTTGCCCCCCCATTTTCTTTAACGAACGATAACTTTTTCTGAAAATAACAAGTGCCCCGATCCCGGCCGAAACGACTCGAATTACACTTCGAGACCCGCCGACATGATTGCCACGATGCATAGAGCAAATCGGACGACGTTGTATTTTTTTCACAACCAGGACCGAAACCCCTTGCCCGAACAAAATGGTCGTACGCGAAGTAAAATTTTTTGGCTCGAAATTTTACGAGCTTATGCAGAACTTCTAGGCAATCATATCGGCAGGTGACACGAAGTGATTCGAGTTCGTTTGCCCCCCCATTTTCTTTAACGAACGATAACTTTTTCCGAAAATAACAAGTGCCCCGATCCCGGCCGAAACGACTCGAATTACACTTCGAGACCCGCCGACATGATTGCCACGATGCATAGAGCAAATCGGACGACGTTGTATTTTTTTCACAACTAGGACCGAAACCCTAGGCCGAACAAAATGGTCGTACGCGAAGTGAAATTTTTTGGCTCGAAATTTTACGGGCTTGTGTAGAACTTCTAGACAATCATATCGGCCGGTGACACGAAGTGATTCGAGTTCGTTTGCCCCCCCATTTTCTTTAACGAACGATAACTTTTTCTGAAAATAACAAGTGCCCCGATCCCGGCCGAAACGACTCGAATTACACTTCGAGACCCGCCGACATGATTGCCACGATGCATAGAGCAAATCGGACGACGTTGTATTTTTTTCACAACCAGGACCGAAACCCCTTGCCCGAACAAAATGTTCGTACGCGAAGTGAAATTTTTTGGCTCGAAATTTTACGGGCTTGTGTAGAACTTCTAGACAATCATATCGGCCGGTGACACGAAGTGATTCGAGTTCGTTTGCCCCCCCATTTTCTTTAACGAACGATAACTTTTTCTGAAAATAACAAGTGCCCCGATCCCGGCCGAAACGACTCGAATTACACTTCGAGACCCGCCGACATGATTGCCACGATGCATAGAGCAAATCGGACGACGTTGTATTTTTTTCACAACCAGGACCGAAACCCCTTGCCCGAACAAAATGGTCGTACGCGAAGTAAAATTTTTTGGCTCAAAATTTTACGAGCTTGTGCAGAACTTCTAGGCAATCATATCGGCAGGTGACACGAAGTGATTCGAGTTCGTTTGCCCCCCCCATTTTCTTTAACGAACGATAACTTTTTCTGAAAATAACAAGTGCCCCGATCCCGGCCGAAACGACTCGAATTACACTTCGAGACCCGCCGACATGATTGCCACGATGCATAGAGCAAATCGGACGACGTTGTATTTTTTTCACAACCAGGACCGAAACCCTAGGCCGAACAAAATGGTCGTACGCGAAGTGAAATTTTTTGGCTCGAAATTTTACGGGCTTGTGTAGAACTTCTAGACAATCATATCGGCCGGTGACACGAAGTGATTCGAGTTCGTTTGCCCCCCCATTTTCTTTAACGAACGATAACTTTTTCTGAAAATAACAAGTGCCCCGATCCCGGCCGAAACGACTCGAATTACACTTCGAGACCCGCCGACATGATTGCCACGATGCATAGAGCAAATCGGACGACGACGTATTTTTTTCACAACCAGGACCGAAACCCTAGGCCGAACAAAATGGTCGTACGCGAAGTAAAATTTTTTGGCTCGAAATTTTACGAGCATGTGCAGAACTTCTAGGCAATCATATCAGCAGGTGACACGAATTGATTCGAGTTCGTTTGCCCCCCCATTTTCTTTAACGAACGATAACTTTTTCTGAAAATAACAAGTGCCCCGATCCCGGCCGAAACGACTCGAATTACACTTCCAGACCCGCCGACATGATTGCCACAATGCATAGAGCAAATCGGACGACGTTGTATTTTTTTCACAACCAGGACCGAAACCCCTTGCCCGAACAAAATGGTCGTACGCGAAGTAAAATTTTTTGGCTCGAAATTTTACGAGCTTGTGCAGAACTTCTAGGCAATCATATCGGCAGGTGACACGAAGTGATTCGAGTTCGTTTGCCCCCCCCATTTTCTTTAACGAACGATAACTTTTTCTGAAAATAACAAGTGCCCCGATCCCGGCCGAAACGACTCGAATTACACTTCGAGACCCGCCGACATGATTGCCACGATGCATAGAGCAAATCGGACGACGTTGTATTTTTTTCACAACCAGGACCGAAACCCTAGGCCGAACAAAATGGTCGTACGCGAAGTGAAATTTTTTGGCTCGAAATTTTACGGGCTTGTGTAGAACTTCTAGACAATCATATCGGCCGGTGACACGAAGTGATTCGAGTTCGTTTGCCCCCCCCATTTTCTTTAACGAACGATAACTTTTTTTGAAAATAACAAGTGCCCCGATCCCGGCCGAAACGACTCGAATTACACTTCGAGACCCGCCGACATGATTGCCACGATGCATAGAGCAAATCGGACGACGTTGTATTTTTTTCAAAACCAGGACCGAAACCCCTTGCCCGAACAAAATGGTCGTACGCGAAGTAAAATTTTTTGGCTCGAAATTTTACGAGCATGTGCAGAACTTCTAGGCAATCATATCAGCAGGTGACACGAATTGATTCGAGTTCGTTTGCCCCCCCATTTTCTTTAACGAACGATAACTTTTTCTGAAAATAACAAGTGCCCCGATCCCGGCCGAAACGACTCGAATTACACTTCCAGACCCGCCGACATGATTGCCACGATGCATAGAGCAAATCGGACGACGTTGTATTTTTTTCACAACCAGGACCGAAACCCCTTGCCCGAACAAAATGGTCGTACGCGAAGTAAAATTTTTTGGCTCGAAATTTTACGAGGTTGTGCAGAACTTCTAGGCAATCATATCGGCAGGTGACACGAAGTGATTCGAGTTCGTTTGCCCCCCCCATTTTCTTTAACGAACGATAACTTTTTCTGAAAATAACAAGTGCCCCGATCCCGGCCGAAACGACTCGAATTACACTTCGAGACCCGCCGACATGATTGCCACGATGCATAGAGCAAATCGGACGACGTTGTATTTTTTTCACAACCAGGACCGAAACCCTAGGCCGAACAAAATGGTCGTACGCGAAGTGAAATTTTTTGGCTCGAAATTTTACGGGCTTGTGTAGAACTTCTAGACAATCATATCGGCCGGTGACACGAAGTGATTCGAGTTCGTTTGGCCCCCCATTTTCTTTAACGAACGATAACTTTTTCTGAAAATAACAAGTGCCCCGATCCCGGCCGAAACGACTCGAATTACACTTCGAGACCCGCCGACATGATTGCCACGATGCATAGAGCAAATCGGACGACGTTGTATTTTTTTCACAACTAGGACCGAAACCCTAGGCCGAACAAAATGGTCGTACGCGAAGTAAAATTTTTTGGCTCGAAATTTTACGAGCATGTGCAGAACTTCTAGGCAATCATATCAGCAGGTGACACGAATTGATTCGAGTTCGTTTGCCCCCCCATTTTCTTTAACGAACGATAACTTTTTCTGAAAATAACAAGTGCCCCGATCCCGGCCGAAACGACTCGAATTACACTTCCAGACCCGCCGACATGATTGCCACGATGCATAGAGCAAATCGGACGACGTTGTATTTTTTTCACAACCAGGACCGAAACCCCTTGCCCGAACAAAATGGTCGTACGCGAAGTAAAATTTTTTGGCTCGAAATTTTACGAGCTTGTGCAGAACTTCTAGGCAATCATATCGGCAGGTGACACGAAGTGATTCGAGTTCGTTTGCCCCCCCCATTTTCTTTAACGAACGATAACTTTTTCTGAAAATAACAAGTGCCCCGATCCCGGCCGAAACGACTCGAATTACACTTCGAGACCCGCCGACATGATTGCCACGATGCATAGAGCAAATCGGACGACGTTGTATTTTTTTCACAACCAGGACCGAAACCCTAGGCCGAACAAAATGGTCGTACGCGAAGTGAAATTTTTTGGCTCGAAATTTTACGGGCTTGTGTAGAACTTCTAGACAATCATATCGGCCGGTGACACGAAGTGATTCGAGTTCGTTTGCCCCCCCCATTTTCTTTAACGAACGATAACTTTTTCTGAAAATAACAAGTGCCCCGATCCCGGCCGAAACGACTCGAATTACACTTCGAGACCCGCCGACATGATTGCCACGATGCATAGAGCAAATCGGACGACGTTGTATTTTTTTCACAACCAGGACCGAAACCCTAGGCCGAACAAAATGGTCGTACGCGAAGTAAAATTTTTTGGCTCGAAATTTTACGAGCATGTGCAGAACTTCTAGGCAATCATATCAGCAGGTGACACGAATTGATTCGAGTTCGTTTGCCCCCCCATTTTCTTTAACGAACGATAACTTTTTCTGAAAATAACAAGTGCCCCGATCCCGGCCGAAACGACTCGAATTACACTTCCAGACCCGCCGACATGATTGCCACGATGCATAGAGCAAATCGGACGACGTTGTATTTTTTTCACAACCAGGACCGAAACCCCTTGCCCGAACAAAATGGTCGTACGCGAAGTAAAATTTTTTGGCTCGAAATTTTACGAGCTTGTGCAGAACTTCTAGGCAATCATATCGGCAGGTGACACGAAGTGATTCGAGTTCGTTTGCCCCCCCCATTTTCTTTAACGAACGATAACTTTTTCTGAAAATGACAAGTGCCCCGATCCCGGCCGAAACGACTCGAATTACACTTCGAGACCCGCCGACATGATTGCCACGATGCATAGAGCAAATCGGACGACGTTGTATTTTTTTCACAACCAGGACCGAAACCCTAGGCCGAACAAAATGGTCGTACGCGAAGTGAAATTTTTTGGCTCGAAATTTTACGGGCTTGTGTAGAACTTCTAGACAATCATATCGGCCGGTGACACGAAGTGATTCGAGTTCGTTTGCCCCCCCATTTTCTTTAACGAACGATAACTTTTTCTGAAAATAACAAGTGCCCCGATCCCGGCCGAAACGACTCGAATTACACTTCGAGACCCGCCGACATGATTGCCACGATGCATAGAGCAAATCGGACGACGTTGTATTTTTTTCACAACTAGGACCGAAACCCTAGGCCGAACAAAATGGTCGTACGCGAAGTAAAATTTTTTGGCTCGAAATTTTACGAGCATGTGCAGAACTTCTAGGCAATCATATCAGCAGGTGACACGAATTGATTCGAGTTCGTTTGCCCCCCCATTTTCTTTAACGAACGATAACTTTTTCTGAAAATAACAAGTGCCCCGATCCCGGCCGAAACGACTCGAATTACACTTCCAGACCCGCCGACATGATTGCCACGATGCATAGAGCAAATCGGACGACGTTGTATTTTTTTCACAACCAGGACCGAAACCCCTTGCCCGAACAAAATGGTCGTACGCGAAGTAAAATTTTTTGGCTCGAAATTTTACGAGCTTGTGCAGAACTTCTAGGCAATCATATCGGCAGGTGACACGAAGTGATTCGAGTTCGTTTGCCCCCCCCATTTTCTTTAACGAACGATAACTTTTTCTGAAAATAACAAGTGCCCCGATCCCGGCCGAAACGACTCGAATTACACTTCGAGACCCGCCGACATGATTGCCACGATGCATAGAGCAAATCGGACGACGTTGTATTTTTTTCACAACCAGGACCGAAACCCCTTGCCCGAACAAAATGGTCGTACGCGAAGTAAAATTTTTTGGCTCGAAATTTTACGAGCTTGTGCAGAACTTCTAGGCAATCATATCGGCAGGTGACACGAAGTGATTCGAGTTCGTTTGCCCCCCCCATTTTCTTTAACGAACGATAACTTTTTCTGAAAATAACAAGTGCCCCGATCCCGGCCGAAACGACTCGAATTACACTTCGAGACCCGCCGACATGATTGCCACGATGCATAGAGCAAATCGGACGACGTTGTATTTTTTTCACAACCAGGACCGAAACCCCTTGCCCGAACAAAATGGTCGTACGCGAAGTAAAATTTTTTGGCTCAAAATTTTACGAGCTTGTGCAAAACTTCTAGGCAATCATATCGGCAGGTGACACGAAGTGATTCGAGTTCGTTTGCCCCCCCCATTTTCTTTAACGAACGATAACTTTTTCTGAAAATAACAAGTGCCCCGATCCCGGCCGAAACGACTCGAATTACACTTCGAGACCCGCCGACATGATTGCCACGATGCATAGAGCAAATCGGACGACGTTGTATTTTTTTCACAACCAGGACCGAAACCCTAGGCCGAACAAAATGGTCGTACGCGAAGTGAAATTTTTTGGCTCGAAATTTTACGGGCTTGTGTAGAACTTCTAGACAATCATATCGGCCGGTGACACGAAGTGATTCGAGTTCGTTTGCCCCCCCATTTTCTTTAACGAACGATAACTTTTTCTGAAAATAACAAGTGCCCCGATCCCGGCCGAAACGACTCGAATTACACTTCGAGACCCGCCGACATGATTGCCACGATGCATAGAGCAAATCGGACGACGTTGTATTTTTTTCACAACTAGGACCGAAACCCTAGGCCGAACAAAATGGTCGTACGCGAAGTAAAATTTTTTGGCTCGAAATTTTACGAGCATGTGCAGAACTTCTAGGCAATCATATCAGCAGGTGACACGAATTGATTCGAGTTCGTTTGCCCCCCCATTTTCTTTAACGAACGATAACTTTTTCTGAAAATAACAAGTGCCCCGATCCCGGCCGAAACGACTCGAATTACACTTCCAGACCCGCCGACATGATTGCCACGATGCATAGAGCAAATCGGACGACGTTGTATTTTTTTCACAACCAGGACCGAAACCCCTTGCCCGAACAAAATGGTCGTACGCGAAGTAAAATTTTTTGGCTCGAAATTTTACGAGCTTGTGCAGAACTTCTAGGCAATCATATCGGCAGGTGACACGAAGTGATTCGAGTTCGTTTGCCCCCCCCATTTTCTTTAACGAACGATAACTTTTTCTGAAAATAACAAGTGCCCCGATCCCGGCCGAAACGACTCGAATTACACTTCGAGACCCGCCGACATGATTGCCACGATGCATAGAGCAAATCGGACGACGTTGTATTTTTTTCACAACCAGGACCGAAACCCTAGGCCGAACAAAATGGTCGTACGCGAAGTGAAATTTTTTGGCTCGAAATTTTACGGGCTTGTGTAGAACTTCTAGACAATCATATCGGCCGGTGACACGAAGTGATTCGAGTTCGTTTGCCCCCCCCATTTTCTTTAACGAACGATAACTTTTTATGAAAATAACAAGTGCCCCGATCCCGGCCGAAACGACTCGAATTACACTTCGAGACCCGCCGACATGATTGCCACGATGCATAGAGCAAATCGGACGACGTTGTATTTTTTTCACAACCAGGACCGAAACCCTAGGCCGAACAAAATGGTCGTACGCGAAGTAAAATTTTTTGGCTCGAAATTTTACGAGCATGTGCAGAACTTCTAGGCAATCATATCAGCAGGTGACACGAATTGATTCGAGTTCGTTTGCCCCCCCATTTTCTTTAACGAACGATAACTTTTTCTGAAAATAACAAGTGCCCCGATCCCGGCCGAAACGACTCGAATTACACTTCCAGACCCGCCGACATGATTGCCACGATGCATAGAGCAAATCGGACGACGTTGTATTTTTTTCACAACCAGGACCGAAACCCCTTGCCCGAACAAAATGGTCGTACG
The DNA here is from genome assembly GCF_965113065.1 of Corylus avellana. Taxonomy (NCBI): domain Eukaryota; kingdom Viridiplantae; phylum Streptophyta; class Magnoliopsida; order Fagales; family Betulaceae; genus Corylus; species Corylus avellana. The sequence continues at coordinate 13,800,370 of NC_142494.1, forward strand.
CGAAGTAAAATTTTTTGGCTCGAAATTTTACGAGCTTGTGCAGAACTTCTAGGCAATCATATCGGCAGGTGACACGAAGTGATTCGAGTTCGTTTGCCCCCCCCATTTTCTTTAACGAACGATAACTTTTTCTGAAAATGACAAGTGCCCCGATCCCGGCCGAAACGACTCGAATTACACTTCGAGACCCGCCGACATGATTGCCACGATGCATAGAGCAAATCGGACGACGTTGTATTTTTTTCACAACCAGGACCGAAACCCTAGGCCGAACAAAATGGTCGTACGCGAAGTGAAATTTTTTGGCTCGAAATTTTACGGGCTTGTGTAGAACTTCTAGACAATCATATCGGCCGGTGACACGAAGTGATTCGAGTTCGTTTGCCCCCCCCATTTTCTTTAACGAACGATAACTTTTTCTGAAAATAACAAGTGCCCCGATCCCGGCCGAAACGACTCGAATTACACTTCGAGACCCGCCGACATGATTGCCACGATGCATAGAGCAAATCGGACGACGTTGTATTTTTTTCACAACCAGGACCGAAACCCCTAGGCCGAACAAAATGGTCGTACGCGAAGTGAAATTTTTTGGCTCGAAATTTTACGGGCTTGTGTAGAACTTCTAGACAATCATATCGGCAGGTGACACGAAGTGATTCGAGTTCGTTTGCCCCCCCCATTTTCTTTAACGAACGATAACTTTTTCTGAAAATAACAAGTGCCCCGATCCCGGCCGAAACGACTCGAATTACACTTCGAGACCCGCCGACATGATTGCCACGATGCATAGAGCAAATCGGACGACGTTGTATTTTTTTCACAACCAGGACCGAAACCCCTAGGCCGAACAAAATGGTCGTACGCGAAGTGAAATTTTTTGGCTCGAAATTTTACGGGCTTGTGTAGAACTTCTAGACAATCATATCGGCAGGTGACACGAAGTGATTCGAGTTCGTTTGCCCCCCCCATTTTCTTTAACGAACGATAACTTTTTTTGAAAATAACAAGTGCCCCGATCCCGGCCGAAACGACTCGAATTACACTTCGAGACCCGCCGACATGATTGCCACGATGCATAGAGCAAATCGGACGACGTTGTATTTTTTTCAAAACCAGGACCGAAACCCCTTGCCCGAACAAAATGGTCGTACGCGAAGTAAAATTTTTTGGCTCGAAATTTTACGAGCATGTGCAGAACTTCTAGGCAATCATATCAGCAGGTGACACGAATTGATTCGAGTTCGTTTGCCCCCCCATTTTCTTTAACGAACGATAACTTTTTCTGAAAATAACAAGTGCCCCGATCCCGGCCGAAACGACTCGAATTACACTTCCAGACCCGCCGACATGATTGCCACGATGCATAGAGCAAATCGGACGACGTTGTATTTTTTTCACAACCAGGACCGAAACCCCTTGCCCGAACAAAATGGTCGTACGCGAAGTAAAATTTTTTGGCTCGAAATTTTACGAGGTTGTGCAGAACTTCTAGGCAATCATATCGGCAGGTGACACGAATTGATTCGAGTTCGTTTGCCCCCCCATTTTCGTTAACGAACGATAACTTTTTCTGAAAATAACAAGTGCCCCGATCCCGGCCGAAACGACTCGAATTACACTTCGAGACCCGCCGACATGATTGCCACGATGCATAGAGCAAATCGGACGACGTTGTATTTTTTTCACAACCAGGACCGAAACCCCTTGCCCGAACAAAATGGTCGTACGCGAAGTAAAATTTTTTGGCTCAAAATTTTACGAGCTTGTGCAAAACTTCTAGGCAATCATATCGGCAGGTGACACGAAGTGATTCGAGTTCGTTTGCCCCCCCCATTTTCTTTAACGAACGATAACTTTTTCTGAAAATAACAAGTGCCCCGATCCCGGCCGAAACGACTCGAATTACACTTCGAGACCCGCCGACATGATTGCCACGATGCATAGAGCAAATCGGACGACGTTGTATTTTTTTCACAACCAGGACCGAAACCCTAGGCCGAACAAAATGGTCGTACGCGAAGTGAAATTTTTTGGCTCGAAATTTTACGGGCTTGTGTAGAACTTCTAGACAATCATATCGGCCGGTGACACGAAGTGATTCGAGTTCGTTTGCCCCCCCATTTTCTTTAACGAACGATAACTTTTTCTGAAAATAACAAGTGCCCCGATCCCGGCCGAAACGACTCGAATTACACTTCGAGACCCGCCGACATGATTGCCACGATGCATAGAGCAAATCGGACGACGTTGTATTTTTTTCACAACTAGGACCGAAACCCTAGGCCGAACAAAATGGTCGTACGCGAAGTAAAATTTTTTGGCTCGAAATTTTACGAGCATGTGCAGAACTTCTAGGCAATCATATCAGCAGGTGACACGAATTGATTCGAGTTCGTTGGCCCCCCCATTTTCTTTAACGAACGATAACTTTTTCTGAAAATAACAAGTGCCCCGATCCCGGCCGAAACGACTCGAATTACACTTCCAGACCCGCCGACATGATTGCCACGATGCATAGAGCAAATCGGACGACGTTGTATTTTTTTCACAACCAGGACCGAAACCCCTTGCCCGAACAAAATGGTCGTACGCGAAGTAAAATTTTTTGGCTCGAAATTTTACGAGCTTGTGCAGAACTTCTAGGCAATCATATCGGCAGGTGACACGAAGTGATTCGAGTTCGTTTGCCCCCCCCATTTTCTTTAACGAACGATAACTTTTTCTGAAAATAACAAGTGCCCCGATCCCGGCCGAAACGACTCGAATTACACTTCGAGACCCGCCGACATGATTGCCACGATGCATAGAGCAAATCGGACGACGTTGTATTTTTTTCACAACCAGGACCGAAACCCCTTGCCCGAACAAAATGGTCGTACGCGAAGTAAAATTTTTTGGCTCGAAATTTTACGAGCTTGTGCAGAACTTCTAGGCAATCATATCGGCAGGTGACACGAAGTGATTCGAGTTCGTTTGCCCCCCCCATTTTCTTTAACGAACGATAACTTTTTCTGAAAATAACAAGTGCCCCGATCCCGGCCGAAACGACTCGAATTACACTTCGAGACCCGCCGACATGATTGCCACGATGCATAGAGCAAATCGGACGACGTTGTATTTTTTTCACAACCAGGACCGAAACCCCTTGCCCGAACAAAATGGTCGTACGCGAAGTAAAATTTTTTGGCTCAAAATTTTACGAGCTTGTGCAAAACTTCTAGGCAATCATATCGGCAGGTGACACGAAGTGATTCGAGTTCGTTTGCCCCCCCCATTTTCTTTAACGAACGATAACTTTTTCTGAAAATAACAAGTGCCCCGATCCCGGCCGAAACGACTCGAATTACACTTCGAGACCCGCCGACATGATTGCCACGATGCATAGAGCAAATCGGACGACGTTGTATTTTTTTCACAACCAGGACCGAAACCCTAGGCCGAACAAAATGGTCGTACGCGAAGTGAAATTTTTTGGCTCGAAATTTTACGGGCTTGTGTAGAACTTCTAGACAATCATATCGGCCGGTGACACGAAGTGATTCGAGTTCGTTTGCCCCCCCATTTTCTTTAACGAACGATAACTTTTTCTGAAAATAACAAGTGCCCCGATCCCGGCCGAAACGACTCGAATTACACTTCGAGACCCGCCGACATGATTGCCACGATGCATAGAGCAAATCGGACGACGTTGTATTTTTTTCACAACTAGGACCGAAACCCTAGGCCGAACAAAATGGTCGTACGCGAAGTAAAATTTTTTGGCTCGAAATTTTACGAGCATGTGCAGAACTTCTAGGCAATCATATCAGCAGGTGACACGAATTGATTCGAGTTCGTTTGCCCCCCCATTTTCTTTAACGAACGATAACTTTTTCTGAAAATAACAAGTGCCCCGATCCCGGCCGAAACGACTCGAATTACACTTCCAGACCCGCCGACATGATTGCCACGATGCATAGAGCAAATCGGACGACGTTGTATTTTTTTCACAACCAGGACCGAAACCCCTTGCCCGAACAAAATGGTCGTACGCGAAGTAAAATTTTTTGGCTCGAAATTTTACGAGCTTGTGCAGAACTTCTAGGCAATCATATCGGCAGGTGACACGAAGTGATTCGAGTTCGTTTGCCCCCCCCATTTTCTTTAACGAACGATAACTTTTTCTGAAAATAACAAGTGCCCCGATCCCGGCCGAAACGACTCGAATTACACTTCGAGACCCGCCGACATGATTGCCACGATGCATAGAGCAAATCGGACGACGTTGTATTTTTTTCACAACCAGGACCGAAACCCTAGGCCGAACAAAATGGTCGTACGCGAAGTGAAATTTTTTGGCTCGAAATTTTACGGGCTTGTGTAGAACTTCTAGACAATCATATCGGCCGGTGACACGAAGTGATTCGAGTTCGTTTGCCCCCCCCATTTTCTTTAACGAACGATAACTTTTTATGAAAATAACAAGTGCCCCGATCCCGGCCGAAACGACTCGAATTACACTTCGAGACCCGCCGACATGATTGCCACGATGCATAGAGCAAATCGGACGACGTTGTATTTTTTTCACAACCAGGACCGAAACCCTAGGCCGAACAAAATGGTCGTACGCGAAGTAAAATTTTTTGGCTCGAAATTTTACGAGCATGTGCAGAACTTCTAGGCAATCATATCAGCAGGTGACACGAATTGATTCGAGTTCGTTTGCCCCCCCATTTTCTTTAACGAACGATAACTTTTTCTGAAAATAACAAGTGCCCCGATCCCGGCCGAAACGACTCGAATTACACTTCCAGACCCGCCGACATGATTGCCACGATGCATAGAGCAAATCGGACGACGTTGTATTTTTTTCACAACCAGGACCGAAACCCCTTGCCCGAACAAAATGGTCGTACGCGAAGTAAAATTTTTTGGCTCGAAATTTTACGAGCTTGTGCAGAACTTCTAGGCAATCATATCGGCAGGTGACACGAAGTGATTCGAGTTCGTTTGCCCCCCCCATTTTCTTTAACGAACGATAACTTTTTCTGAAAATGACAAGTGCCCCGATCCCGGCCGAAACGACTCGAATTACACTTCGAGACCCGCCGACATGATTGCCACGATGCATAGAGCAAATCGGACGACGTTGTATTTTTTTCACAACCAGGACCGAAACCCTAGGCCGAACAAAATGGTCGTACGCGAAGTGAAATTTTTTGGCTCGAAATTTTACGGGCTTGTGTAGAACTTCTAGACAATCATATCGGCCGGTGACACGAAGTGATTCGAGTTCGTTTGCCCCCCCCATTTTCTTTAACGAACGATAACTTTTTCTGAAAATAACAAGTGCCCCGATCCCGGCCGAAACGACTCGAATTACACTTCGAGACCCGCCGACATGATTGCCACGATGCATAGAGCAAATCGGACGACGTTGTATTTTTTTCACAACCAGGACCGAAACCCTAGGCCGAACAAAATGGTCGTACGCGAAGTAAAATTTTTTGGCTCGAAATTTTACGAGCATGTGCAGAACTTCTAGGCAATCATATCAGCAGGTGACACGAATTGATTCGAGTTCGTTTGCCCCCCCATTTTCTTTAACGAACGATAACTTTTTCTGAAAATAACAAGTGCCCCGATCCCGGCCGAAACGACTCGAATTACACTTCCAGACCCGCCGACATGATTGCCACGATGCATAGAGCAAATCGGACGACGTTGTATTTTTTTCACAACCAGGACCGAAACCCCTTGCCCGAACAAAATGGTCGTACGCGAAGTAAAATTTTTTGGCTCGAAATTTTACGAGCTTGTGCAGAACTTCTAGGCAATCATATCGGCAGGTGACACGAAGTGATTCGAGTTCGTTTGCCCCCCCCCATTTTCTTTAACGAACGATAACTTTTTCTGAAAATGACAAGTGCCCCGATCCCGGCCGAAACGACTCGAATTACACTTCGAGACCCGCCGACATGATTGCCACGATGCATAGAGCAAATCGGACGACGTTGTATTTTTTTCACAACCAGGACCGAAACCCTAGGCCGAACAAAATGGTCGTACGCGAAGTGAAATTTTTTGGCTCGAAATTTTACGGGCTTGTGTAGAACTTCTAGACAATCATATCGGCCGGTGACACGAAGTGATTCGAGTTCGTTTGCCCCCCCCATTTTCTTTAACGAACGATAACTTTTTCTGAAAATAACAAGTGCCCCGATCCCGGCCGAAACGACTCGAATTACACTTCGAGACCCGCCGACATGATTGCCACGATGCATAGAGCAAATCGGACGACGTTGTATTTTTTTCACAACCAGGACCGAAACCCCTTGCCCGAACAAAATGGTCGTACGCGAAGTAAAATTTTTTGGCTCGAAATTTTACGAGGTTGTGCAGAACTTCTAGGCAATCATATCGGCAGGTGACACGAAGTGATTCGAGTTCGTTTGCCCCCCCATTTTCTTTAACGAACGATAACTTTTTCTGAAAATAACAAGTGCCCCGATCCCGGCCGAAACGACTCGAATTACACTTCGAGACCCGCCGACATGATTGCCACGATGCATAGAGCAAATCGGACGACGTTGTATTTTTTTCACAACCAGGACCGAAACCCCTTGGCCGAACAAAATGGTCGTACGCGAAGTAAAATTTTTTGGCTCGAAATTTTACGAGCATGTGCAGAACTTCTAGGCAATCATATCGGCAGGTGACACGAAGTGATTCGAGTTCGTTTGCCCCCCCATTTTCTTTAACGAACGATAACTTTTTCTGAAAATAACAAGTGCCTCGATCCCGGCCGAAACGACTCGAATTACACTTCCAGACCCGCCGACATGATTGCCACGATGCATAGAGCAAATCGGACGACGTTGTATTTTTTTCACAACCAGGACCGAAACCCCTTGGCCGAAAAAAATGGTCGTACGCGAAGTAAAATTTTTTGGCTCGAAATTTTACGAGCTTGTGCAGAACTTCTAGGCAATCATATCGGCAGGTGACACGAAGTGATTCGAGTTCGTTTGCCCCCCCATTTTCTTTAACGAACGATAACTTTTTCTAAAAATAACAAGTGCCCCGATCCCGGCCGAAACGACTCGAATTACACTTCCAGACCGGCCGACATGATTGCCACGATGCATAGAGCAAATCGGACGACGTTGTATTTTTTTCACAACCAGGACCGAAACCCCTTGCCCGAACAAAATGGTCGTACGCGAAGTAAAATTTTTTGGCTCGAAATTTTACGAGCTTGTGCAGAACTTCTAGGCAATCATATCGGCAGGTGACACGAAGTGATTCGAGTTCGTTTGCCCCCCCCATTTTCTTTAACGAACGATAACTTTTTCTGAAAATAACAAGTGCCTCGATCCCGGCCGAAACGACTCGAATTACACTTCCAGACCCGCCGACATGATTGCCACGATGCATAGAGCAAATCGGACGACGTTGTATTTTTTTCACAACCAGGACCGAAACCCCTTGGCCGAACAAAATGGTCGTACGCGAAGTAAAATTTTTTGGCTCGAAATTTTACGAGGTTGTGCAGAACTTCTAGGCAATCATATCGGCAGGTGACACGAAGTGATTCGAGTTCGTTTGCCCCCCCATTTTCTTTAACGAACGATAACTTTTTCTGAAAATAACAAGTGCCCCGATCCCGGCCGAAACGACTCGAATTACACTTCGAGACCCGCCGACATGATTGCCACGATGCATAGAGCAAATCGGACGACGTTGTATTTTTTTCACAACCAGGACCGAAACCCCTTGGCCGAACAAAATGGTCGTACGCGAAGTAAAATTTTTTGGCTCGAAATTTTACGAGCATGTGCAGAACTTCTAGGCAATCATATCGGCAGGTGACACGAAGTGATTCGAGTTCGTTTGCCCCCCCATTTTCTTTAACGAACGATAACTTTTTCTGAAAATAACAAGTGCCTCGATCCCGGCCGAAACGACTCGAATTACACTTCCAGACCCGCCGACATGATTGCCACGATGCATAGAGCAAATCGGACGACGTTGTATTTTTTTCACAACCAGGACCGAAACCCCTTGGCCGAAAAAAATGGTCGTACGCGAAGTAAAATTTTTTGGCTCGAAATTTTACGAGCTTGTGCAGAACTTCTAGGCAATCATATCGGCAGGTGACACGAAGTGATTCGAGTTCGTTTGCCCCCCCATTTTCTTTAACGAACGATAACTTTTTCTAAAAATAACAAGTGCCCCGATCCCGGCCGAAACGACTCGAATTACACTTCCAGACCGGCCGACATGATTGCCACGATGCATAGAGCAAATCGGACGACGTTGTATTTTTTTCACAACCAGGACCGAAACCCCTTGCCCGAACAAAATGGTCGTACGCGAAGTAAAATTTTTTGGCTCGAAATTTTACGAGCATGTGCAGAACTTCTAGGCAATCATATCGGCAGGTGACACGAAGTGATTCGAGTTCGTTTGCCCCCCCATTTTCTTTAACGAACGATAACTTTTTCTGAAAATAACAAGTGCCTCGATCCCGGCCGAAACGACTCGAATTACACTTCCAGACCCGCCGACATGATTGCCACGATGCATAGAGCAAATCGGACGACGTTGTATTTTTTTCACAACCAGGACCGAAACCCCTTGGCCGAACAAAATGGTCGTACGCGAAGTAAAATTTTTTGGCTCGAAATTTTACGAGCTTGTGCAGAACTTCTAGGCAATCATATCGGCAGGTGACACGAAGTGATTCGAGTTCGTTTGCCCCCCCATTTTCTTTAACGAACGATAACTTTTTCTGAAAATAACAAGTGCCTCGATCCCGGCCGAAACGACTCGAATTACACTTCCAGACCCGCCGACATGATTGCCACGATGCATAGAGCAAATCGGACGACGTTGTATTTTTTTCACAACCAGGACCGAAACCCCTTGGCCGAAAAAAATGGTCGTACGCGAAGTAAAATTTTTTGGCTCGAAATTTTACGAGCTTGTGCAGAACTTCTAGGCAATCATATCGGCAGGTGACACGAAGTGATTCGAGTTCGTTTGCCCCCCCATTTTCTTTAACGAACGATAACTTTTTCTAAAAATAACAAGTGCCCCGATCCCGGCCGAAACGACTCGAATTACACTTCCAGACCGGCCGACATGATTGCCACGATGCATAGAGCAAATCGGACGACGTTGTATTTTTTTCACAACCAGGACCGAAACCCCTTGCCCGAACAAAATGGTCGTACGCGAAGTAAAATTTTTTGGCTCGAAATTTTACGAGCATGTGCAGAACTTCTAGGCAATCATATCGGCAGGTGACACGAAGTGATTCGAGTTCGTTTGCCCCCCCATTTTCTTTAACGAACGATAACTTTTTCTGAAAATAACAAGTGCCTCGATCCCGGCCGAAACGACTCGAATTACACTTCCAGACCCGCCGACATGATTGCCACGATGCATAGAGCAAATCGGACGACGTTGTATTTTTTTCACAACCAGGACCGAAACCCCTTGGCCGAACAAAATGGTCGTACGCGAAGTAAAATTTTTTGGCTCGAAATTTTACGAGCTTGTGCAGAACTTCTAGGCAATCATATCGGCAGGTGACACGAAGTGATTCGAGTTCGTTTGCCCCCCCATTTTCTTTAACGAACGATAACTTTTTCTAAAAATAACAAGTGCCCCGATCCCGGCCGAAACGACTCGAATTACACTTCCAGACCCGCCGACATGATTGCCACGATGCATAGAGCAAATCGGACGACGTTGTATTTTTTTCACAACCAGGACCGAAACCCCTTGCCCGAACAAAATGGTCGTACGCGAAGTGAAATTTTTTGGCTCGAAATTTTACGGGCTTGTGCAGAACTTCTAGGCAATCATATCGGCAGGTGACACGAAGTGATTCGAGTTCGTTTGCCCCCCATTTTCTTTAACGAACGATAACTTTTTCTAAAAATAACAAGTGCCCCGATCCCGGCCGAAACGACTCGAATTACACTTCCAGACCCGCCGACATGATTGCCACGATGCATAGAGCAAATCGGACGACGTTGTATTTTTTTCACAACCAGGACCGAAACCCCTTGGCCGAAAAAAATGGTCGTACGCGAAGTAAAATTTTTTGGCTCGAAATTTTACGAGCTTGTGCAGAACTTCTAGGCAATCATATCGGCAGGTGACACGAAGTGATTCGAGTTCGTTTGCCCCCCCATTTTCTTTAACGAACGATAACTTTTTCTAAAAATAACAAGTGCCCCGATCCCGGCCGAAACGACTCGAATTACACTTCCAGACCGGCCGACATGATTGCCACGATGCATAGAGCAAATCGGACGACGTTGTATTTTTTTCACAACCAGGACCGAAACCCCTTGCCCGAACAAAATGGTCGTACGCGAAGTAAAATTTTTTGGCTCGAAATTTTACGAGCTTGTGCAGAACTTCTAGGCAATCATATCGGCAGGTGACACGAAGTGATTCGAGTTCGTTTGCCCCCCCCATTTTCTTTAACGAACGATAACTTTTTCTGAAAATAACAAGTGCCTCGATCCCGGCCGAAACGACTCGAATTACACTTCCAGACCCGCCGACATGATTGCCACGATGCATAGAGCAAATCGGACGACGTTGTATTTTTTTCACAACCAGGACCGAAACCCCTTGGCCGAACAAAATGGTCGTACGCGAAGTAAAATTTTTTGGCTCGAAATTTTACGAGGTTGTGCAGAACTTCTAGGCAATCATATCGGCAGGTGACACGAAGTGATTCGAGTTCGTTTGCCCCCCCATTTTCTTTAACGAACGATAACTTTTTCTGAAAATAACAAGTGCCCCGATCCCGGCCGAAACGACTCGAATTACACTTCGAGACCCGCCGACATGATTGCCACGATGCATAGAGCAAATCGGACGACGTTGTATTTTTTTCACAACCAGGACCGAAACCCCTTGGCCGAACAAAATGGTCGTACGCGAAGTAAAATTTTTTGGCTCGAAATTTTACGAGCATGTGCAGAACTTCTAGGCAATCATATCGGCAGGTGACACGAAGTGATTCGAGTTCGTTTGCCCCCCCATTTTCTTTAACGAACGATAACTTTTTCTGAAAATAACAAGTGCCTCGATCCCGGCCGAAACGACTCGAATTACACTTCCAGACCCGCCGACATGATTGCCACGATGCATAGAGCAAATCGGACGACGTTGTATTTTTTTCACAACCAGGACCGAAACCCCTTGGCCGAAAAAAATGGTCGTACGCGAAGTAAAATTTTTTGGCTCGAAATTTTACGAGCTTGTGCAGAACTTCTAGGCAATCATATCGGCAGGTGACACGAAGTGATTCGAGTTCGTTTGCCCCCCCATTTTCTTTAACGAACGATAACTTTTTCTAAAAATAACAAGTGCCCCGATCCCGGCCGAAACGACTCGAATTACACTTCCAGACCGGCCGACATGATTGCCACGATGCATAGAGCAAATCGGACGACGTTGTATTTTTTTCACAACCAGGACCGAAACCCCTTGCCCGAACAAAATGGTCGTACGCGAAGTAAAATTTTTTGGCTCGAAATTTTACGAGCATGTGCAGAACTTCTAGGCAATCATATCGGCAGGTGACACGAAGTGATTCGAGTTCGTTTGCCCCCCCATTTTCTTTAACGAACGATAACTTTTTCTGAAAATAACAAGTGCCTCGATCCCGGCCGAAACGACTCGAATTACACTTCCAGACCCGCCGACATGATTGCCACGATGCATAGAGCAAATCGGACGACGTTGTATTTTTTTCACAACCAGGACCGAAACCCCTTGGCCGAACAAAATGGTCGTACGCGAAGTAAAATTTTTTGGCTCGAAATTTTACGAGCTTGTGCAGAACTTCTAGGCAATCATATCGGCAGGTGACACGAAGTGATTCGAGTTCGTTTGCCCCCCCATTTTCTTTAACGAACGATAACTTTTTCTGAAAATAACAAGTGCCTCGATCCCGGCCGAAACGACTCGAATTACACTTCCAGACCCGCCGACATGATTGCCACGATGCATAGAGCAAATCGGACGACGTTGTATTTTTTTCACAACCAGGACCGAAACCCCTTGGCCGAAAAAAATGGTCGTACGCGAAGTAAAATTTTTTGGCTCGAAATTTTACGAGCTTGTGCAGAACTTCTAGGCAATCATATCGGCAGGTGACACGAAGTGATTCGAGTTCGTTTGCCCCCCCATTTTCTTTAACGAACGATAACTTTTTCTAAAAATAACAAGTGCCCCGATCCCGGCCGAAACGACTCGAATTACACTTCCAGACCGGCCGACATGATTGCCACGATGCATAGAGCAAATCGGACGACGTTGTATTTTTTTCACAACCAGGACCGAAACCCCTTGCCCGAACAAAATGGTCGTACGCGAAGTAAAATTTTTTGGCTCGAAATTTTACGAGCATGTGCAGAACTTCTAGGCAATCATATCGGCAGGTGACACGAAGTGATTCGAGTTCGTTTGCCCCCCCATTTTCTTTAACGAACGATAACTTTTTCTGAAAATAACAAGTGCCTCGATCCCGGCCGAAACGACTCGAATTACACTTCCAGACCCGCCGACATGATTGCCACGATGCATAGAGCAAATCGGACGACGTTGTATTTTTTTCACAACCAGGACCGAAACCCCTTGGCCGAACAAAATGGTCGTACGCGAAGTAAAATTTTTTGGCTCGAAATTTTACGAGCTTGTGCAGAACTTCTAGGCAATCATATCGGCAGGTGACACGAAGTGATTCGAGTTCGTTTGCCCCCCCATTTTCTTTAACGAACGATAACTTTTTCTAAAAATAACAAGTGCCCCGATCCCGGCCGAAACGACTCGAATTACACTTCCAGACCCGCCGACATGATTGCCACGATGCATAGAGCAAATCGGACGACGTTGTATTTTTTTCACAACCAGGACCGAAACCCCTTGCCCGAACAAAATGGTCGTACGCGAAGTGAAATTTTTTGGCTCGAAATTTTACGGGCTTGTGCAGAACTTCTAGGCAATCATATCGGCAGGTGACACGAAGTGATTCGAGTTCGTTTGCCCCCCATTTTCTTTAACGAACGATAACTTTTTCTAAAAATAACAAGTGCCCCGATCCCGGCCGAAACGACTCGAATTACACTTCCAGACCCGCCGACATGATTGCCACGATGCATAGAGCAAATCGGACGACGTTGTATTTTTTTCACAACCAGGACCGAAACCCCTTGGCCGAACAAAATGGTCGTACGCGAAGTAAAATTTTTTCGCTCGAAATTTTACGAGCATGTGCAGAACTTCTAGGCAATCATATCGGCAGGTGACACGAAGTGATTCGAGTTCGTTTGCCCCCCCATTTTCTTTAACGAACGATAACTTTTTCTGAAAATAACAAGTGCCTCGATCCCGGCCGAAACGACTCGAAATACACTTCCAGACCCGCCGACATGATTGCCACGATGCATAGAGCAAATCGGACGACGTTGTATTTTTTTCACAACCAGGACCGAAACCTCTTGGCCGAAAAAAATGGTCGTACGCGAAGTAAAATTTTTTGGCTCGAAATTTTACGAGCTTGTGCAGAACTTCTAGGCAATCATATCGGCAGGTGACACGAAGTGATTCGAGTTCGTTTGCCCCCCCATTTTCTTTAACGAACGATAACTTTTTCTAAAAATAACAAGTGCCCCGATCCCGGCCGAAACGACTCGAATTACACTTCCAGACCGGCCGACATGATTGCCACGATGCATAGAGCAAATCGGACGACGTTGTATTTTTTTCACAACCAGGACCGAAACCCCTTGCCCGAACAAAATGGTCGTACGCGAAGTAAAATTTTTTGGCTCGAAATTTTACGAGCTTGTGCAGAACTTCTAGGCAATCATATCGGCAGGTGACACGAAGTGATTCGAGTTCGTTTGCCCCCCCCATTTTCTTTAACGAACGATAACTTTTTCTGAAAATAACAAGTGCCCCGATCCCGGCCGAAACGACTCGAATTACACTTCGAGACCCGCCGACATGATTGCCACGATGCATAGAGCAAATCGGACAACGTTGTATTTTTTTCACAACCAGGACCGAAACCCTAGGCCGAACAAAATGTTCGTACGCGAAGTAAGATTTTTTGGCTCGAAATTTTACGAGCCTGTGCCGAACTTCTAGGCAATCATATCGGCAGGTGACACGAAGTGATTCGAGTTCGTTTGCCCCCCCATTTTCTTTAACGAACGATAACTTTTTCTGAAAATAACAAGTGCCCCGATCCCGGCCGAAACGACTCGAATTACACTTCGAGACCCGCCGACATGATTGCCACGATGCATAGAGCAAATCGGACGACGTTGTATTTTTTTGACAACCAGGACCGAAACCCTAGGCCGAACAAAATGGTCGTACGCGAAGTAAAATTTTTTGGCTCGAACTTTTACGAGCTTGTGCAGAACTTCTAGGCAATCATATCGGCAGGTGACACGAAGTGATTCGAGTTCGTTTGCCCCCCCATTTTCTTTAACGAACGATAACTTTTTCTGAAAATAACAAGTGCCCCGATCCCGGCCGAAACGACTCGAATTACACTTCGAGACCCGCCGACATGATTGCCACGATGCATAGAGCAAATCGGACGACGTTGTATTTTTTTCACAACCAGGACCGAAACCCCTTGCCCGAACAAAATGTTCGTACGCGAAGTAAAAATTTTTGGCTCGAAATTTTACGAGCTTGTGCAGAACTTCTAGGCAATCATATCGGCAGGTGACACGAAGTGATTCGAGTTCGTTTGCCCCCCCATTTTCTTTAACGAACGATAACTTTTTCTGAAAATAACAAGTTCCCCGATCCCGGCAGAAACGACTCGAATTACACTTCGAGACCCGCCGACATGATTGCCACGATGCATAGAGCAAATCGGACGACGTTGTATTTTTTTCACAACCAGGACCGAAACCCCTTGCCCGAACAAAATGGTCGTACGCGAAGTAAAATTTTTTGGCTCGAAATTTTACGAGCATGTGCAGAACTTCTAGGCAATCATATCGGCAGGTGACACGAATTGATTCGAGTTCGTTTGCCCCCCCATTTTCTTTAACGAACGATAACTTTTTCTGAAAATAACAAGTGCCCCGATCCCGGCCGAAACGACTCGAATTACACTTCGAGACCCGCCGACATGATTGCCACGATGCATAGAGCAAATCGGACGACGTTGTATTTTTTTCACAACCAGGACCGAAACCCCTTGCCCAAACAAAATGGTCGTACGCGAAGTAAAATTTTTTGGCTCGAAATTTTACGAGCATGTGCAGAACTTCTAGGCAATCATATCGGCAGGTGACACGAATTGATTCGAGTTCGTTTGCCCCCCCATTTTCTTTAACGAACGATAACTTTTTCTGAAAATAACAAGTGCCCCGATCCCGGCCGAAACGACTCGAATTACACTTCGAGACCCGCCGACATGATTGCCACGATGCATAGAGCAAATCGGACGACGTTGTATTTTTTTCACAACCAGGACCGAAACCCCTTGCCCGAACAAAATGGTCGTACGCGAAGTAAAATTTTTTGGCTCGAAATTTTACGAGCTTGTGCAGAACTTCTAGGCAATCATATCGGCAGGTGACACGAAGTGATTCGAGTTCGGTTGCCCCCCCCATTTTCTTTAACGAACGATAACTTTTTCTGAAAATAACAAGTGCCCCGATCCCGGCCGAAACGACTCGAATTACACTTCGAGACCCGCCGACATGATTGCCACGATGCATAGAGCAAATCGGACGACGTTGTATTTTTTTCACAACCAGGACCGAAACCCCTTGCCCGAACAAAATGGTCGTACGCGAAGTAAAATTTTTTGGCTCGAAATTTTACGAGCTTGTGCAGAACTTCTAGGCAATCATATCGGCAGGTGACACGAAGTGATTCGAGTTCGGTTGCCCCCCCCATTTTCTTTAACGAACGATAACTTTTTCTGAAAATAACAAGTGCCCCGATCCCGGCCGAAACGACTCGAATTACACTTCGAGACCCGCCGACATGATTGCCACGATGCATAGAGCAAATCGGACAACGTTGTATTTTTTTCACAACCAGGACCAAAACCCTAGGCCGAACAAAATGTTCGTACGCGAAGTAAGATTTTTTGGTTCGAAATTTTACGAGCTTGTGCCGAACTTCTAGGCAATCATATCGGCAGGTGACACGAAGTGATTCGAGTTCGTTTGCCCCCCCCATTTTCTTTAACGAACGATAACTTTTTCTGAAAATAACAAGTTCCCCGATCCCGGCAGAAACGACTCGAATTACACTTCGAGACCCGCCGACATGATTGCCACGATGCATAGAGCAAATCGGACGACGTTGTATTTTTTTCACAACTAGGACCGAAACCCCTTGCCCGAACAAAATGGTCGTACGCGAAGTAAAATTTTTTGGCTCGAAATTTTACGAGCATGTGCAGAACTTCTAGGCAATCATTTCGGCAGGTGACACGAATTGATTCGAGTTCGTTTGCCCCCCCATTTTCTTTAACGAACGATAACTTTTTCTGAAAATAACAAGTGCCCCGATCCCGGCCGAAACGACTCGAATTACACTTCGAGACCCGCCGACATGATTGCCACGATGCATAGAGCAAATCGGACGACGTTGTATTTTTTTCACAACCAGGACCGAAACCCCTTGCCCGAACAAAATGGTCGTACGCGAAGTAAAAATTTTTGGCTCGAAATTTTACGAGCTTGTGCAGAACTTCTAGGCAATCATATCGGCAGGTGACACGAAGTGATTCGAGTTCGTTTGCCCCCCCCATTTTCTTTAACGAACGATAACTTTTTCTGAAAATAACAAGTGCCCCGATCCCGGCCGAAACGACTCGAATTACACTTCCAGACCCGCCGACATGATTGCCACGATGCATAGAGCAAATCGGACGACGTTGTATTTTTTTCACAACCAGGACCGAAACCCCTTGCCCGAACAAAATGGTCGTACGCGAAGTAAAATTTTTTGGCTCGAAATTTTACGAGCTTGTGCAGAACTTCTAGGCAATCATATCGGCAGGTGACACGAATTGATTCGAGTTCGTTTGCCCCCCCATTTTCTTTAACGAACGATAACTTTTTCTGAAAATAACAAGTGCCCCGATCCCGGCCGAAACGACTCGAATTACACTTCGAGACCCGCCGACATGATTGCCACGATGCATAGAGCAAATCGGACGACGTTGTATTTTTTTCACAACCAGGACCGAAACCCCTTGCCCGAACAAAATGGTCGTACGCGAAGTAAAATTTTTTGGCTCGAAATTTTACGAGCATGTGCAGAACTTCTAGGCAATCATATCGGCAGGTGACACGAATTGATTCGAGTTCGTTTGCCCCCCCCATTTTCTTTAACGAACGATAACTTTTTCTGAAAATAACAAGTGCCCCGATCCCGGCCGAAACGACTCGAATTACACTTCGAGACCCGCCGACATGATTGCCACGATGCATAGAGCAAATCGGACGACGTTGTATTTTTTTCACAACCAGGACCGAAACCCCTTGCCCGAACAAAATGTTCGTACGCGAAGTAAAATTTTTTGGCTCGAAATTTTACGAGCTTGTGCAGAACTTCTAGGCAATCATATCGGCAGGTGACACGAAGTGATTCGAGTTCGTTTGCCCCCCCATTTTCTTTAACGAACGATAACTTTTTCTGAAAATAACAAGTGCCCCTATCCCGGCCGAAACGACTCGAATTACACTTCGAGACCCGCCGACATGATTGCCACGATGCATAGAGCAAATCGGACGACGTTGTATTTTTTTCACAACCAGGACCGAAACCCTAGGCCGAACAAAATGGTCGTACGCGAGGTGAAATTTTTTGGCTCGAAATTTTACGGGCTTGTGTAGAACTTCTAGACAATCATATCGGCCGGTGACACGAAGTGATTAGAGTTCGTTTGCCCCCCCATTTTCTTTAACAAACGATAACTTTTTCTGAAAATAACAAGTGCCCCGATCCCGGCCGAAACGACTCGAATTACACTTCGAGACCCGCCGACATGATTGCCACGATGCATAGAGCAAATCGGACGACGTTGTATTTTTTTCACAACCAGGACCGAAACCCCTTGCCCGAACAAAATGTTCGTAAGCGAAGTAAAATTTTTTGGCTCGAAATTTTACGAGCTTGTGCAGAACTTCTAGGCAATCATATCGGCAGGTGACACGAAGTGATTCGAGTTCGTTTGCCCCCCCATTTTCTTTAACGAACGATAACTTTTTCTGAAAATAACAAGTGCCCCGATCCCGGCCGAAACGACTCGAATTACACTTCGAGACCCGCCGACATGATTGCCACGATGCATAGAGCAAATCGGACGACGTTGTATTTTTTTCACAACCAGGACCGAAACCCCTTGCCCGAACAAAATGTTCGTACGCGAAGTAAAAATTTTTGGCTCGAAATTTACGAGCTTGTGCAGAACTTCTAGGCAGTCATATCGGCAGGTGACACGAAGTGATTCGAGTTCGTTTGCCCCCCCCCATTTTCTTTAACGAACGATAACTTTTTCTGAAAATAACAAGTGCCCCGATCCCGGCCGAAACGACTCGAATTACACTTCGAGACCCGCCGACATGATTGCCACGATGCATAGAGCAAATCGGACGACGTTGTATTTTTTTCACAACCAGGACCGAAACCCTAGGCCGAACAAAATGGTCGTACGCGAAGTGAAATTTTTTGGCTCGAAATTTTACGGGCTTGTGTAGAACTTCTAGACAATCATATCGGCCGGTGACACGAAGTGATTAGAGTTCGTTTGCCCCCCCATTTTCTTTAACAAACGATAACTTTTTCTGAAAATAACAAGTGCCCCGATCCCGGCCGAAACGACTCGAATTACACTTCGAGACCCGCCGACATGATTGCCACGATGCATAGAGCAAATCGGACGACGTTGTATTTTTTTCACAACCAGGACCGAAACCCCTTGCCCGAACAAAATGTTCGTAAGCGAAGTAAAATTTTTGGGCTCGAAATTTTACGAGCTTGTGCAGAACTTCTAGGCAATCATATCGGCAGGTGACACGAAGTGATTCGAGTTCGTTTGCCCCCCCATTTTCTTTAACGAACGATAACTTTTTCTGAAAATAACAAGTGCCCCGATCCCGGCCGAAACGACTCGAATTACACTTCGAGACCCGCCGACATGATTGCCACGATGCATAGAGCAAATCGGACGACGTTGTATTTTTTTCACAACCAGGACCGAAACCCCTTGCCCGAACAAAATGTTCGTACGCGAAGTAAAAATTTTTGGCTCGAAATTTACGAGCTTGTGCAGAACTTCTAGGCAGTCATATCGGCAGGTGACACGAAGTGATTCGAGTTCGTTTGCCCCCCCCCATTTTCTTTAACGAACGATAACTTTTTCTGAAAATAACAAGTGCCCCGATCCCGGCCGAAACGACTCGAATTACACTTCGAGACCCGCCGACATGATTGCCACGATGCATAGAGCAAATCGGACGACGTTGTATTTTTTTCACAACCAGGACCGAAACCCTAGGCCGAACAAAATGGTCGTACGCGAAGTGAAATTTTTTGGCTCGAAATTTTACGGGCTTGTGTAGAACTTCTAGACAATCATATCGGCCGGTGACACGAAGTGATTAGAGTTCGTTTGCCCCCCCATTTTCTTTAACAAACGATAACTTTTTCTGAAAATAACAAGTGCCCCGATCCCGGCCGAAACGACTCGAATTACACTTCGAGACCCGCCGACATGATTGCCACGATGCATAGAGCAAATCGGACGACGTTGTATTTTTTTCACAACCAGGACCGAAACCCCTTGCCCGAACAAAATGTTCGTAAGCGAAGTAAAATTTTTTGGCTCGAAATTTTACGAGCTTGTGCAGAACTTCTAGGCAATCATATCGGCAGGTGACACGAAGTGATTCGAGTTCGTTTGCCCCCCCATTTTCTTTAACGAACGATAACTTTTTCTGAAAATAACAAGTGCCCCGATCCCGGCCGAAACGACTCGAATTACACTTCCAGACCCGCCGACATGATTGCCACGATGCATAGAGCAAATCGGACGACGTTGTATTTTTTTCACAACCAGGACCGAAACCCCTTGCCCGAACAAAATGTTCGTACGCGAAGTAAAATTTTTTGGCTCGAAATTTTACGAGCTTGTGCAGAACTTCTAGGCAATCATATCGGCAGGTGACACGAATTGATTCGAGTTCGTTTGCCCCCCCATTTTCTTTAACGAACGATAACTTTTTCTGAAAATAACAAGTGCCCCGATCCCGGCCGAAACGACTCGAATTACACTTCGAGACCCGCCGACATGATTGCCACGATGCATAGAGCAAATCGGACGACGTTGTATTTTTTTCACAACCAGGACCGAAACTCTAGGCCGAACAAAATGGTCGTACGCGAAGTGAAATTTTTTGGCTCGAAATTTTACGGGCTTGTGTAGAACTTCTAGACAATCATATCGGCCGGTGACACGAAGTGATTAGAGTTCGTTTGCCCCCCCATTTTCTTTAACAAACGATAACTTTTTCTGAAAATAACAAGTGCCCCGATCCCGGCCGAAACGACTCGAATTACACTTCGAGACCCGCCGACATGATTGCCACGATGCATAAAGCAAATCGGACGACGTTGTATTTTTTTCACAACCAGGACCGAAACCCCTTGCCCGAACAAAATGTTCGTAAGCGAAGTAAAATTTTTTGGCTCAAAATTTTACGAGCTTGTGCAGAACTTCTAGGCAATCATATCGGCAGGTGACACGAATTGATTCGAGTTCGTTTGCCCCCCCATTTTCTTTAACGAACGATAACTTTTTCTGAAAATAACAAGTGCCCCGATCCCGGCCGAAACGACTCGAATTACACTTCGAGACCCGCCGACATGATTGCCACGATGCATAGAGCAAATCGGACGACGTTGTATTTTTTTCACAACCAGGACCGAAACCCCTTGCCCGAACAAAATGTTCGTACGCGAAGTAAAAATTTTTGGCTCGAAATTTTACGAGCTTGTGCAGAACTTCTAGGCAATCATATCGGCAGGTGACACGAAGTGATTCGAGTTCGTTTGCCCCCCCCATTTTCTTTAACGAACGATAACTTTTTCTGAAAATAACAAGTGCCCCGATCCCGGCCGAAACGACTCGAATTACACTTCGAGACCCGCCGACATGATTGCCACGATGCATAGAGCAAATCGGACGACGTTGTATTTTTTTCACAACCAGGACCGAAACCCTAGGCCGAACAAAATGGTCGTACGCGAAGTGAAATTTTTTGGCTCGAAATTTTACGGGCTTGTGTAGAACTTCTAGACAATCATATCGGCCGGTGACACGAAGTGATTAGAGTTCGTTTGCCCCCCCATTTTCTTTAACAAACGATAACTTTTTCTGAAAATAACAAGTGCCCCGATCCCGGCCGAAACGACTCGAATTACACTTCGAGACCCGCCGACATGATTGCCACGATGCATAGAGCAAATCGGACGACGTTGTATTTTTTTCACAACCAGGACCGAAACCCCTTGCCCGAACAAAATGTTCGTAAGCGAAGTAAAATTTTTTGGCTCGAAATTTTACGAGCTTGTGCAGAACTTCTAGGCAATCATATCGGCAGGTGACACGAAGTGATTCGAGTTCGTTTGCCCCCCCATTTTCTTTAACGAACGATAACTTTTTCTGAAAATAACAAGTGCCCCGATCCCGGCCGAAACGACTCGAATTACACTTCGAGACCCGCCGACATGATTGCCACGATGCATAGAGCAAATCGGACGACGTTGTATTTTTTTCACAACCAGGACCGAAACCCCTTGCCCGAACAAAATGTTCGTACGCGAAGTAAAAATTTTTGGCTCGAAATTTTACGAGCTTGTGCAGAACTTCTAGGCAATCATATCGGCAGGTGACACGAAGTGATTCGAGTTCGTTTGCCCCCCCATTTTCTTTAACGAACGATAACTTTTTCTGAAAATAACAAGTTCCCCGATCCCGGCAGAAACGACTCGAATTACACTTCGAGACCCGCCGACATGATTGCCACGATGCATAGAGCAAATCGGACGACGTTGTATTTTTTTCACAACCAGGACCGAAACCCCTTGCCCGAACAAAATGGTCGTACGCGAAGTAAAATTTTTGGCTCGAAATTTTACGAGCATGTGCAGAACTTCTAGGCAATCATATCGGCAGGTGACACGAATTGATTCGAGTTCGTTTGCCCCCCCATTTTCTTTAACGAACGATAACTTTTTCTGAAAATAACAAGTGCCCCGATC
The DNA here is from genome assembly GCF_965113065.1 of Corylus avellana. Lineage (NCBI taxonomy): Eukaryota > Viridiplantae > Streptophyta > Magnoliopsida > Fagales > Betulaceae > Corylus > Corylus avellana. The sequence continues at coordinate 13,822,705 of NC_142494.1, forward strand.
CCGGCCGAAACGACTCGAATTACACTTCGAGACCCGCCGACATGATTGCCACGATGCATAGAGCAAATCGGACGACGTTGTATTTTTTTCACAACCAGGACCGAAACCCCTTGCCCGAACAAAATGGTCGTACGCGAAGTAAAATTTTTTGGCTCGAAATTTTACGAGCATGTGCAGAACTTCTAGGCAATCATATCGGCAGGTGACACGAATTGATTCGAGTTCGTTTGCCCCCCCATTTTCTTTAACGAACGATAACTTTTTCTGAAAATAACAAGTGCCCCGATCCCGGCCGAAACGACTCGAATTACACTTCGAGACCCGCCGACATGATTGCCACGATGCATAGAGCAAATCGGACGACGTTGTATTTTTTTCACAACCAGGACCGAAACCCCTTGCCCGAACAAAATGGTCGTACGCGAAGTAAAATTTTTTGGCTCGAAATTTTACGAGCTTGTGCAGAACTTCTAGGCAATCATATCGGCAGGTGACACGAAGTGATTCGAGTTCGTTTGCCCCCCCCATTTTCTTTAACGAACGATAACTTTTTCTGAAAATAACAAGTGCCCCGATCCCGGCCGAAACGACTCGAATTACACTTCGAGACCCGCCGACATGATTGCCACGATGCATAGAGCAAATCGGACAACGTTGTATTTTTTTCACAACCAGGACCAAAACCCTAGGCCGAACAAAATGTTCGTACGCGAAGTAAGATTTTTTGGTTCGAAATTTTACGAGCTTGTGCCGAACTTCTAGGCAATCATATCGGCAGGTGACACGAAGTGATTCGAGTTCGTTTGCCCCCCCCATTTTCTTTAACGAACGATAACTTTTTCTGAAAATAACAAGTTCCCCGATCCCGGCAGAAACGACTCGAATTACACTTCGAGACCCGCCGACATGATTGCCACGATGCATAGAGCAAATCGGACGACGTTGTATTTTTTTCACAACCAGGACCGAAACCCCTTGCCCGAACAAAATGGTCGTACGCGAAGTAAAATTTTTTGGCTCGAAATTTTACGAGCATGTGCAGAACTTCTAGGCAATCATTTCGGCAGGTGACACGAATTGATTCGAGTTCGTTTGCCCCCCCATTTTCTTTAACGAACGATAACTTTTTCTGAAAATAACAAGTGCCCCGATCCCGGCCGAAACGACTCGAATTACACTTCGAGACCCGCCGACATGATTGCCACGATGCATAGAGCAAATCGGACGACGTTGTATTTTTTTCACAACCAGGACCGAAACCCCTTGCCCGAACAAAATGGTCGTACGCGAAGTAAAAATTTTTGGCTCGAAATTTTACGAGCTTGTGCAGAACTTCTAGGCAATCATATCGGCAGGTGACACGAAGTGATTCGAGTTCGTTTGCCCCCCCCATTTTCTTTAACGAACGATAACTTTTTCTGAAAATAACAAGTGCCCCGATCCCGGCCGAAACGACTCGAATTACACTTCCAGACCCGCCGACATGATTGCCACGATGCATAGAGCAAATCGGACGACGTTGTATTTTTTTCACAACCAGGACCGAAACCCCTTGCCCGAACAAAATGGTCGTACGCGAAGTAAAATTTTTTGGCTCGAAATTTTACGAGCTTGTGCAGAACTTCTAGGCAATCATATCGGCAGGTGACACGAATTGATTCGAGTTCGTTTGCCCCCCCATTTTCTTTAACGAACGATAACTTTTTCTGAAAATAACAAGTGCCCCGATCCCGGCCGAAACGACTCGAATTACACTTCGAGACCCGCCGACATGATTGCCACGATGCATAGAGCAAATCGGACGACGTTGTATTTTTTTCACAACCAGGACCGAAACCCCTTGCCCGAACAAAATGGTCGTACGCGAAGTAAAATTTTTTGGCTCGAAATTTTACGAGCATGTGCAGAACTTCTAGGCAATCATATCGGCAGGTGACACGAATTGATTCGAGTTCGTTTGCCCCCCCCATTTTCTTTAACGAACGATAACTTTTTCTGAAAATAACAAGTGCCCCGATCCCGGCCGAAACGACTCGAATTACACTTCGAGACCCGCCGACATGATTGCCACGATGCATAGAGCAAATCGGACGACGTTGTATTTTTTTCACAACCAGGACCGAAACCCCTTGCCCGAACAAAATGTTCGTACGCGAAGTAAAATTTTTTGGCTCGAAATTTTACGAGCTTGTGCAGAACTTCTAGGCAATCATATCGGCAGGTGACACGAAGTGATTCGAGTTCGTTTGCCCCCCCATTTTCTTTAACGAACGATAACTTTTTCTGAAAATAACAAGTGCCCCGATCCCGGCCGAAACGACTCGAATTACACTTCCAGACCCGCCGACATGATTGCCACGATGCATAGAGCAAATCGGACGACGTTGTATTTTTTTCACAACCAGGACCGAAACCCCTTGCCCGAACAAAATGTTCGTAAGCGAAGTAAAATTTTTTGGCTCGAAATTTTACGAGCTTGTGCAGAACTTCTAGGCAATCATATCGGCAGGTGACACGAAGTGATTCGAGTTCGTTTGCCCCCCCATTTTCTTTAACGAACGATAACTTTTTCTGAAAATAACAAGTGCCCCGATCCCGGCCGAAACGACTCGAATTACACTTCGAGACCCCCCGACATGATTGCCACGATGCATAGAGCAAATCGGACGACGTTGTATTTTTTTCACAACCAGGACCGAAACCCCTTGCCCGAACAAAATGGTCGTACGCGAAGTAAAATTTTTTGGCTCGAACTTTTACGAGCTTGTGCAGAACTTCTAGGCAATCATATCGGCAGGTGACACGAAGTGATTCGAGTTCGTTTGCCCCCCCCATTTTCTTTAACGAACGATAACTTTTTCTGAAAATAACAAGTGCCCCGATCCCGGCCGAAACGACTCGAATTACACTTCGAGACCCGCCGACATGATTGCCACGATGCATAGAGCAAATCGGACGACGTTGTATTTTTTTCACAACCAGGACCGAAACCCCTTGCCCGAACAAAATGGTCGTACGCGAAGTAAAATTTTTTGGCTCGAAATTTTACGAGCATGTGCAGAACTTCTAGGCAATCATATCGGCAGGTGACACGAATTGATTCGAGTTCGTTTGCCCCCCCATTTTCTTTAACGAACGATAACTTTTTCTGAAAATAACAAGTGCCCCGATCCCGGCCGAAACGACTCGAATTACACTTCCAGACCCGCCGACATGATTGCCCCGATGCATAGAGCAAATCGGACGACGTTGTATTTTTTTCACAACCAGGACCGAAACCCCTTGCCCGAACAAAATGGTCGTACGCGAAGTAAAAATTTTTGGCTCGAAATTTTACGAGCTTGTGCAGAACTTCTAGGCAATCATATCGGCAGGTGACACGAAGTGATTCGAGTTCGTTTGCCCCCCCCCATTTTCTTTAACGAACGATAACTTTTTCTGAAAATAACAAGTGCCCCGATCCCGGCCGAAACGACTCGAATTACACTTCCAGACCCGCCGACATGATTGCCACGATGCATAGAGCAAATCGGACGACGTTGTATTTTTTTCACAACCAGGACCGAAACCCCTTGCCCGAACAAAATGGTCGTACGCGAAGTAAAATTTTTTGGCTCGAAATTTTACGAGCTTGTGCAGAACTTCTAGGCAATCATATCGGCAGGTGACACGAATTGATTCGAGTTCGTTTGCCCCCCCATTTTCTTTAACGAACGATAACTTTTTCTGAAAATAACAAGTGCCCCGATCCCGGCCGAAACGACTCGAATTACACTTCGAGACCCGCCGACATGATTGCCACGATGCATAGAGCAAATCGGACGACGTTGTATTTTTTTCACAACCAGGACCGAAACCCCTTGCCCGAACAAAATGGTCGTACGCGAAGTAAAATTTTTTGGCTCGAAATTTTACGAGCATGTGCAGAACTTCTAGGCAATCATATCGGCAGGTGACACGAATTGATTCGAGTTCGTTTGCCCCCCCCATTTTCTTTAACGAACGATAACTTTTTCTGAAAATAACAAGTGCCCCGATCCCGGCCGAAACGACTCGAATTACACTTCGAGACCCGCCGACATGATTGCCACGATGCATAGAGCAAATCGGACGACGTTGTATTTTTTTCACAACCAGGACCGAAACCCCTTGCCCGAACAAAATGTTCGTACGCGAAGTAAAATTTTTTGGCTCGAAATTTTACGAGCTTGTGCAGAACTTCTAGGCAATCATATCGGCAGGTGACACGAAGTGATTCGAGTTCGTTTGCCCCCCCATTTTCTTTAACGAACGATAACTTTTTCTGAAAATAACAAGTGCCCCGATCCCGGCCGAAACGACTCGAATTACACTTCCAGACCCGCCGACATGATTGCCACGATGCATAGAGCAAATCGGACGACGTTGTATTTTTTTCACAACCAGGACCGAAACCCCTTGCCCGAACAAAATGTTCGTAAGCGAAGTAAAATTTTTTGGCTCGAAATTTTACGAGCTTGTGCAGAACTTCTAGGCAATCATATCGGCAGGTGACACGAAGTGATTCGAGTTCGTTTGCCCCCCCATTTTCTTTAACGAACGATAACTTTTTCTGAAAATAACAAGTGCCCCGATCCCGGCCGAAACGACTCGAATTACACTTCGAGACCCCCCGACATGATTGCCACGATGCATAGAGCAAATCGGACGACGTTGTATTTTTTTCACAACCAGGACCGAAACCCCTTGCCCGAACAAAATGGTCGTACGCGAAGTAAAATTTTTTGGCTCGAACTTTTACGAGCTTGTGCAGAACTTCTAGGCAATCATATCGGCAGGTGACACGAAGTGATTCGAGTTCGTTTGCCCCCCCATTTTCTTTAACGAACGATAACTTTTTCTGAAAATAACAAGTTCCCCGATCCCGGCAGAAACGACTCGAATTACACTTCGAGACCCGCCGACATGATTGCCACGATGCATAGAGCAAATCGGACGACGTTGTATTTTTTTCACAACCAGGACCGAAACCCCTTGCCCGAACAAAATGGTCGTACGCGAAGTAAAATTTTTTGGCTCGAAATTTTACGAGCATGTGCAGAACTTCTAGGCAATCATTTCGGCAGGTGACACGAATTGATTCGAGTTCGTTTGCCCCCCCATTTTCTTTAACGAACGATAACTTTTTCTGAAAATAACAAGTGCCCCGATCCCGGCCGAAACGACTCGAATTACACTTCGAGACCCGCCGACATGATTGCCACGATGCATAGAGCAAATCGGACGACGTTGTATTTTTTTCACAACCAGGACCGAAACCCCTTGCCCGAACAAAATGGTCGTACGCGAAGTAAAAATTTTTGGCTCGAAATTTTACGAGCTTGTGCAGAACTTCTAGGCAATCATATCGGCAGGTGACACGAAGTGATTCGAGTTCGTTTGCCCCCCCCATTTTCTTTAACGAACGATAACTTTTTCTGAAAATAACAAGTGCCCCGATCCCGGCCGAAACGACTCGAATTACACTTCCAGACCCGCCGACATGATTGCCACGATGCATAGAGCAAATCGGACGACGTTGTATTTTTTTCACAACCAGGACCGAAACCCCTTGCCCGAACAAAATGGTCGTACGCGAAGTAAAATTTTTTGGCTCGAAATTTTACGAGCTTGTGCAGAACTTCTAGGCAATCATATCGGCAGGTGACACGAATTGATTCGAGTTCGTTTGCCCCCCCCATTTTCTTTAACGAACGATAACTTTTTCTGAAAATAACAAGTGCCCCGATCCCGGCCGAAACGACTCGAATTACACTTCGAGACCCGCCGACATGATTGCCACGATGCATAGAGCAAATCGGACGACGTTGTATTTTTTTCACAACCAGGACCGAAACCCCTTGCCCGAACAAAATGTTCGTACGCGAAGTAAAATTTTTTGGCTCGAAATTTTACGAGCTTGTGCAGAACTTCTAGGCAATCATATCGGCAGGTGACACGAAGTGATTCGAGTTCGTTTGCCCCCCCATTTTCTTTAACGAACGATAACTTTTTCTGAAAATAACAAGTGCCCCGATCCCGGCCGAAACGACTCGAATTACACTTCCAGACCCGCCGACATGATTGCCACGATGCATAGAGCAAATCGGACGACGTTGTATTTTTTTCACAACCAGGACCGAAACCCCTTGCCCGAACAAAATGTTCGTAAGCGAAGTAAAATTTTTTGGCTCGAAATTTTACGAGCTTGTGCAGAACTTCTAGGCAATCATATCGGCAGGTGACACGAAGTGATTCGAGTTCGTTTGCCCCCCCATTTTCTTTAACGAACGATAACTTTTTCTGAAAATAACAAGTGCCCCGATCCCGGCCGAAACGACTCGAATTACACTTCGAGACCCCCCGACATGATTGCCACGATGCATAGAGCAAATCGGACGACGTTGTATTTTTTTCACAACCAGGACCGAAACCCCTTGCCCGAACAAAATGGTCGTACGCGAAGTAAAATTTTTTGGCTCGAACTTTTACGAGCTTGTGCAGAACTTCTAGGCAATCATATCGGCAGGTGACACGAAGTGATTCGAGTTCGTTTGCCCCCCCATTTTCTTTAACGAACGATAACTTTTTCTGAAAATAACAAGTTCCCCGATCCCGGCAGAAACGACTCGAATTACACTTCGAGACCCGCCGACATGATTGCCACGATGCATAGAGCAAATCGGACGACGTTGTATTTTTTTCACAACCAGGACCGAAACCCCTTGCCCGAACAAAATGGTCGTACGCGAAGTAAAATTTTTTGGCTCGAAATTTTACGAGCATGTGCAGAACTTCTAGGCAATCATTTCGGCAGGTGACACGAATTGATTCGAGTTCGTTTGCCCCCCCATTTTCTTTAACGAACGATAACTTTTTCTGAAAATAACAAGTGCCCCGATCCCGGCCGAAACGACTCGAATTACACTTCGAGACCCGCCGACATGATTGCCACGATGCATAGAGCAAATCGGACGACGTTGTATTTTTTTCACAACCAGGACCGAAACCCCTTGCCCGAACAAAATGGTCGTACGCGAAGTAAAAATTTTTGGCTCGAAATTTTACGAGCTTGTGCAGAACTTCTAGGCAATCATATCGGCAGGTGACACGAAGTGATTCGAGTTCGTTTGCCCCCCCCATTTTCTTTAACGAACGATAACTTTTTCTGAAAATAACAAGTGCCCCGATCCCGGCCGAAACGACTCGAATTACACTTCCAGACCCGCCGACATGATTGCCACGATGCATAGAGCAAATCGGACGACGTTGTATTTTTTTCACAACCAGGACCGAAACCCCTTGCCCGAACAAAATGGTCGTACGCGAAGTAAAATTTTTTGGCTCGAAATTTTACGAGCTTGTGCAGAACTTCTAGGCAATCATATCGGCAGGTGACACGAATTGATTCGAGTTCGTTTGCCCCCCCATTTTCTTTAACGAACGATAACTTTTTCTGAAAATAACAAGTGCCCCGATCCCGGCCGAAACGACTCGAATTACACTTCGAGACCCGCCGACATGATTGCCACGATGCATAGAGCAAATCGGACGACGTTGTATTTTTTTCACAACCAGGACCGAAACCCCTTGCCCGAACAAAATGGTCGTACGCGAAGTAAAATTTTTTGGCTCGAAATTTTACGAGCATGTGCAGAACTTCTAGGCAATCATATCGGCAGGTGACACGAATTGATTCGAGTTCGTTTGCCCCCCCATTTTCTTTAACGAACGATAACTTTTTCTGAAAATAACAAGTGCCCCGATCCCGGCCGAAACGACTCGAATTACACTTCGAGACCCGCCGACATGATTGCCACGATGCATAGAGCAAATCGGACGACGTTGTATTTTTTTCACAACCAGGACCGAAACCCCTTGCCCGAACAAAATGGTCGTACGCGAAGTAAAATTTTTTGGCTCGAAATTTTACGAGCATGTGCAGAACTTCTAGGCAATCATATCGGCAGGTGACACGAATTGATTCGAGTTCGTTTGCCCCCCCATTTTCTTTAACGAACGATAACTTTTTCTGAAAATAACAAGTGCCCCGATCCCGGCCGAAACGACTCGAATTACACTTCGAGACCCGCCGACATGATTGCCACGATGCATAGAGCAAATCGGACGACGTTGTATTTTTTTCACAACCAGGACCGAAACCCCTTGCCCGAACAAAATGGTCGTACGCGAAGTAAAATTTTTTGGCTCGAAATTTTACGAGCTTGTGCAGAACTTCTAGGCAATCATATCGGCAGGTGACACGAAGTGATTCGAGTTCGTTTGCCCCCCCCATTTTCTTTAACGAACGATAACTTTTTCTGAAAATAACAAGTGCCCCGATCCCGGCCGAAACGACTCGAATTACACTTCGAGACCCGCCGACATGATTGCCACGATGCATAGAGCAAATCGGACAACGTTGTATTTTTTTCACAACCAGGACCAAAACCCTAGGCCGAACAAAATGTTCGTACGCGAAGTAAGATTTTTTGGTTCGAAATTTTACGAGCTTGTGCCGAACTTCTAGGCAATCATATCGGCAGGTGACACGAAGTGATTCGAGTTCGTTTGCCCCCCCCATTTTCTTTAACGAACGATAACTTTTTCTGAAAATAACAAGTTCCCCGATCCCGGCAGAAACGACTCGAATTACACTTCGAGACCCGCCGACATGATTGCCACGATGCATAGAGCAAATCGGACGACGTTGTATTTTTTTCACAACCAGGACCGAAACCCCTTGCCCGAACAAAATGGTCGTACGCGAAGTAAAATTTTTTGGCTCGAAATTTTACGAGCATGTGCAGAACTTCTAGGCAATCATTTCGGCAGGTGACACGAATTGATTCGAGTTCGTTTGCCCCCCCATTTTCTTTAACGAACGATAACTTTTTCTGAAAATAACAAGTGCCCCGATCCCGGCCGAAACGACTCGAATTACACTTCGAGACCCGCCGACATGATTGCCACGATGCATAGAGCAAATCGGACGACGTTGTATTTTTTTCACAACCAGGACCGAAACCCCTTGCCCGAACAAAATGGTCGTACGCGAAGTAAAATTTTTTGGCTCGAAATTTTACGAGCATGTGCAGAACTTCTAGGCAATCATTTCGGCAGGTGACACGAATTGATTCGAGTTCGTTTGCCCCCCCATTTTCTTTAACGAACGATAACTTTTTCTGAAAATAACAAGTGCCCCGATCCCGGCCGAAACGACTCGAATTACACTTCGAGACCCGCCGACATGATTGCCACGATGCATAGAGCAAATCGGACGACGTTGTATTTTTTTCACAACCAGGACCGAAACCCCTTGCCCGAACAAAATGGTCGTACGCGAAGTAAAAATTTTTGGCTCGAAATTTTACGAGCTTGTGCAGAACTTCTAGGCAATCATATCGGCAGGTGACACGAAGTGATTCGAGTTCGTTTGCCCCCCCCATTTTCTTTAACGAACGATAACTTTTTCTGAAAATAACAAGTGCCCCGATCCCGGCCGAAACGACTCGAATTACACTTCCAGACCCGCCGACATGATTGCCACGATGCATAGAGCAAATCGGACGACGTTGTATTTTTTTCACAACCAGGACCGAAACCCCTTGCCCGAACAAAATGGTCGTACGCGAAGTAAAATTTTTTGGCTCGAAATTTTACGAGCTTGTGCAGAACTTCTAGGCAATCATATCGGCAGGTGACACGAATTGATTCGAGTTCGTTTGCCCCCCCATTTTCTTTAACGAACGATAACTTTTTCTGAAAATAACAAGTGCCCCGATCCCGGCCGAAACGACTCGAATTACACTTCGAGACCCGCCGACATGATTGCCACGATGCATAGAGCAAATCGGACGACGTTGTATTTTTTTCACAACCAGGACCGAAACCCCTTGCCCGAACAAAATGGTCGTACGCGAAGTAAAATTTTTTGGCTCGAAATTTTACGAGCATGTGCAGAACTTCTAGGCAATCATATCGGCAGGTGACACGAATTGATTCGAGTTCGTTTGCCCCCCCATTTTCTTTAACGAACGATAACTTTTTCTGAAAATAACAAGTGCCCCGATCCCGGCCGAAACGACTCGAATTACACTTCGAGACCCGCCGACATGATTGCCACGATGCATAGAGCAAATCGGACGACGTTGTATTTTTTTCACAACCAGGACCGAAACCCCTTGCCCGAACAAAATGGTCGTACGCGAAGTAAAATTTTTTGGCTCGAAATTTTACGAGCATGTGCAGAACTTCTAGGCAATCATATCGGCAGGTGACACGAATTGATTCGAGTTCGTTTGCCCCCCCATTTTCTTTAACGAACGATAACTTTTTCTGAAAATAACAAGTGCCCCGATCCCGGCCGAAACGACTCGAATTACACTTCGAGACCCGCCGACATGATTGCCACGATGCATAGAGCAAATCGGACGACGTTGTATTTTTTTCACAACCAGGACCGAAACCCCTTGCCCGAACAAAATGGTCGTACGCGAAGTAAAATTTTTTGGCTCGAAATTTTACGAGCTTGTGCAGAACTTCTAGGCAATCATATCGGCAGGTGACACGAAGTGATTCGAGTTCGTTTGCCCCCCCCATTTTCTTTAACGAACGATAACTTTTTCTGAAAATAACAAGTGCCCCGATCCCGGCCGAAACGACTCGAATTACACTTCGAGACCCGCCGACATGATTGCCACGATGCATAGAGCAAATCGGACAACGTTGTATTTTTTTCACAACCAGGACCAAAACCCTAGGCCGAACAAAATGTTCGTACGCGAAGTAAGATTTTTTGGTTCGAAATTTTACGAGCTTGTGCCGAACTTCTAGGCAATCATATCGGCAGGTGACACGAAGTGATTCGAGTTCGTTTGCCCCCCCCATTTTCTTTAACGAACGATAACTTTTTCTGAAAATAACAAGTTCCCCGATCCCGGCAGAAACGACTCGAATTACACTTCGAGACCCGCCGACATGATTGCCACGATGCATAGAGCAAATCGGACGACGTTGTATTTTTTTCACAACCAGGACCGAAACTCCTTGCCCGAACAAAATGGTCGTACGCGAAGTAAAATTTTTTGGCTCGAAATTTTACGAGCATGTGCAGAACTTCTAGGCAATCATTTCGGCAGGTGACACGAATTGATTCGAGTTCGTTTGCCCCCCCATTTTCTTTAACGAACGATAACTTTTTCTGAAAATAACAAGTGCCCCGATCCCGGCCGAAACGACTCGAATTACACTTCGAGACCCGCCGACATGATTGCCACGATGCATAGAGCAAATCGGACGACGTTGTATTTTTTTCACAACCAGGACCGAAACCCCTTGCCCGAACAAAATGGTCGTACGCGAAGTAAAAATTTTTGGCTCGAAATTTTACGAGCTTGTGCAGAACTTCTAGGCAATCATATCGGCAGGTGACACGAAGTGATTCGAGTTCGTTTGCCCCCCCCATTTTCTTTAACGAACGATAACTTTTTCTGAAAATAACAAGTGCCCCGATCCCGGCCGAAACGACTCGAATTACACTTCCAGACCCGCCGACATGATTGCCACGATGCATAGAGCAAATCGGACGACGTTGTATTTTTTTCACAACCAGGACCGAAACCCCTTGCCCGAACAAAATGGTCGTACGCGAAGTAAAATTTTTTGGCTCGAAATTTTACGAGCTTGTGCAGAACTTCTAGGCAATCATATCGGCAGGTGACACGAATTGATTCGAGTTCGTTTGCCCCCCCATTTTCTTTAACGAACGATAACTTTTTCTGAAAATAACAAGTGCCCCGATCCCGGCCGAAACGACTCGAATTACACTTCGAGACCCGCCGACATGATTGCCACGATGCATAGAGCAAATCGGACGACGTTGTATTTTTTTCACAACCAGGACCGAAACCCCTTGCCCGAACAAAATGGTCGTACGCGAAGTAAAATTTTTTGGCTCGAAATTTTACGAGCATGTGCAGAACTTCTAGGCAATCATATCGGCAGGTGACACGAATTGATTCGAGTTCGTTTGCCCCCCCCATTTTCTTTAACGAACGATAACTTTTTCTGAAAATAACAAGTGCCCCGATCCCGGCCGAAACGACTCGAATTACACTTCGAGACCCGCCGACATGATTGCCACGATGCATAGAGCAAATCGGACGACGTTGTATTTTTTTCACAACCAGGACCGAAACCCCTTGCCCGAACAAAATGTTCGTACGCGAAGTAAAATTTTTTGGCTCGAAATTTTACGAGCTTGTGCAGAACTTCTAGGCAATCATATCGGCAGGTGACACGAAGTGATTCGAGTTCGTTTGCCCCCCCATTTTCTTTAACGAACGATAACTTTTTCTGAAAATAACAAGTGCCCCTATCCCGGCCGAAACGACTCGAATTACACTTCGAGACCCGCCGACATGATTGCCACGATGCATAGAGCAAATCGGACGACGTTGTATTTTTTTCACAACCAGGACCGAAACCCTAGGCCGAACAAAATGGTCGTACGCGAAGTGAAATTTTTTGGCTCGAAATTTTACGGGCTTGTGTAGAACTTCTAGACAATCATATCGGCCGGTGACACGAAGTGATTAGAGTTCGTTTGCCCCCCCATTTTCTTTAACAAACGATAACTTTTTCTGAAAATAACAAGTGCCCCGATCCCGGCCGAAACGACTCGAATTACACTTCCAGACCCGCCGACATGATTGCCACGATGCATAGAGCAAATCGGACGACGTTGTATTTTTTTCACAACCAGGACCGAAACCCCTTGCCCGAACAAAATGTTCGTAAGCGAAGTAAAATTTTTTGGCTCGAAATTTTACGAGCTTGTGCAGAACTTCTAGGCAATCATATCGGCAGGTGACACGAAGTGATTCGAGTTCGTTTGCCCCCCCATTTTCTTTAACGAACGATAACTTTTTCTGAAAATAACAAGTGCCCCGATCCCGGCCGAAACGACTCGAATTACACTTCGAGACCCCCCGACATGATTGCCACGATGCATAGAGCAAATCGGACGACGTTGTATTTTTTTCACAACCAGGACCGAAACCCCTTGCCCGAACAAAATGGTCGTACGCGAAGTAAAATTTTTTGGCTCGAACTTTTACGAGCTTGTGCAGAACTTCTAGGCAATCATATCGGCAGGTGACACGAAGTGATTCGAGTTCGTTTGCCCCCCCCATTTTCTTTAACGAACGATAACTTTTTCTGAAAATAACAAGTGCCCCGATCCCGGCCGAAACGACTCGAATTACACTTCGAGACCCGCCGACATGATTGCCACGATGCATAGAGCAAATCGGACGACGTTGTATTTTTTTCACAACCAGGACCGAAACCCCTTGCCCGAACAAAATGGTCGTACGCGAAGTAAAATTTTTTGGCTCGAAATTTTACGAGCATGTGCAGAACTTCTAGGCAATCATATCGGCAGGTGACACGAATTGATTCGAGTTCGTTTGCCCCCCCATTTTCTTTAACGAACGATAACTTTTTCTGAAAATAACAAGTGCCCCGATCCCGGCCGAAACGACTCGAATTACACTTCCAGACCCGCCGACATGATTGCCCCGATGCATAGAGCAAATCGGACGACGTTGTATTTTTTTCACAACCAGGACCGAAACCCCTTGCCCGAACAAAATGGTCGTACGCGAAGTAAAATTTTTTGGCTCGAAATTTTACGAGCTTGTGCAGAACTTCTAGGCAATCATATCGGCAGGTGACACGAAGTGATTCGAGTTCGTTTGCCCCCCCATTTTCTTTAACGAACGATAACTTTTTCTGAAAATAACAAGTGCCCCGATCCCGGCCGAAACGACTCGAATTACACTTCGAGACCCGCCGACATGATTGCCACGATGCATAGAGCAAATCGGACGACGTTGTATTTTTTTCACAACCAGGACCGAAACCCCTTGCCCGAACAAAATGTTCGTACGCGAAGTAAAATTTTTGGCTCGAAATTTTACGAGCTTGTGCAGAACTTCTAGGCAATCATATCGGCAGGTGACACGAAGTGATTCGAGTTCGTTTGCCCCCCCATTTTCTTTAACGAACGATAACTTTTTCTGAAAATAACAAGTTCCCCGATCCCGGCAGAAACGACTCGAATTACACTTCGAGACCCGCCGACATGATTGCCACGATGCATAGAGCAAATCGGACGACGTTGTATTTTTTTCACAACCAGGACCAAAACCCTAGGCCGAACAAAATGGTCGTACGCGAAGTAAGATTTTTTGGCTCGAAATTTTACGAGCATGTGCCGAACTTCTAGGCAATCATATCGGCAGGTGACACGAAGTGATTCGAGTTCGTTTGCCCCCCCCATTTTCTTTAACGAACGATAACTTTTTCTGAAAATAACAAGTTCCCCGATCCCGGCAGAAACGACTCGAATTACACTTCGAGACCCGCCGACATGATTGCCACGATGCATAGAGCAAATCGGACGACGTTGTATTTTTTTCACAACCAGGACCGAAACCCCTTGCCCTAACAAAATGGTCGTACGCGAAGTAAAATTTTTTGGCTCGAAATTTTACGAGCATGTGCAGAACTTCTAGGCAATCATTTCGGCAGGTGACACGAATTGATTCGAGTTCGTTTGCCCCCCCATTTTCTTTAACGAACGATAACTTTTTCTGAAAATAACAAGTGCCCCGATCCCGGCCGAAACGACTCGAATTACACTTCGAGACCCGCCGACATGATTGCCACGATGCATAGAGCAAATCGGACGACGTTGTATTTTTTTCACAACCAGGACCGAAACCCCTTGCCCGAACAAAATGGTCGTACGCGAAGTAAAAATTTTTGGCTCGAAATTTTACGAGCTTGTGCAGAACTTCTAGGCAATCATATCGGCAGGTGACACGAAGTGATTCGAGTTCGTTTGCCCCCCCCATTTTCTTTAACGAACGATAACTTTTTCTGAAAATAACAAGTGCCCCGATCCCGGCCGAAACGACTCGAATTACACTTCCAGACCCGCCGACATGATTGCCACGATGCATAGAGCAAATCGGACGACGTTGTATTTTTTTCACAACCAGGACCGAAACCCCTTGCCCGAACAAAATGGTCGTACGCGAAGTAAAATTTTTTGGCTCGAAATTTTACGAGCTTGTGCAGAACTTCTAGGCAATCATATCGGCAGGTGACACGAATTGATTCGAGTTCGTTTGCCCCCCCCATTTTCTTTAACGAACGATAACTTTTTCTGAAAATAACAAGTGCCCCGATCCCGGCCGAAACGATTCGAATTACACTTCGAGACCCGCCGACATGATTGCCACGATGCATAGAGCAAATCGGACGACGTTGTATTTTTTTCACAACCAGGACCGAAACCCCTTGCCCGAACAAAATGGTCGTACGCGAAGTGAAATTTTTTGGCTCGAAATTTTACGAGCATGTGCAGAACTTCTAGGCAATCATATCGGCAGGTGACACGAATTGATTCGAGTTCGTTTGCCCCCCCCATTTTCTTTAACGAACGATAACTTTTTCTGAAAATAACAAGTGCCCCGATCCCGGCCGAAACGACTCGAATTACACTTCGAGACCCGCCGACATGATTGCCACGATGCATAGAGCAAATCGGACGACGTTGTATTTTTTTCACAACCAGGACCGAAACCCCTTGCCCGAACAAAATGTTCGTACGCGAAGTAAAATTTTTTGGCTCGAAATTTTACGAGCTTGTGCAGAACTTCTAGGCAATCATATCGGCAGGTGACACGAAGTGATTCGAGTTCGTTTGCCCCCCCATTTTCTTTAACGAACGATAACTTTTTCTGAAAATAACAAGTGCCCCTATCCCGGCCGAAACGACTCGAATTACACTTCGAGACCCGCCGACATGATTGCCACGATGCATAGAGCAAATCGGACGACGTTGTATTTTTTTCACAACCAGGACCGAAACCCTAGGCCGAACAAAATGTTCGTACGCGAAGTGAAATTTTTTGGCTCGAAATTTTACGAACTTGTGTAGAACTTCTAGGCAATCATATCGGCCGGTGACACGAAGTGATTAGAGTTCGTTTGCCCCCCCATTTTCTTTAACAAACGATAACTTTTTCTGAAAATAACAAGTGCCCCGATCCCGGCCGAAACGACTCGAATTACACTTCGAGACCCGCCGACATGATTGCCACGATGCATAAAGCAAATCGGACGACGTTGTATTTTTTTCACAACCAGGACCGAAACCCCTTGCCCGAACAAAATGTTCGTAAGCGAAGTAAAATTTTTTGGCTCGAAATTTTACGAGCTTGTGCAGAACTTCTAGGCAATCATATCGGCAGGTGACACGAATTGATTCGAGTTCGTTTGCCCCCCCATTTTCTTTAACGAACGATAACTTTTTCTGAAAATAACAAGTGCCCCGATCCCGGCCGAAACGACTCGAATTACACTTCGAGACCCGCCGACATGATTGCCACGATGCATAGAGCAAATCGGACGACGTTGTATTTTTTTCACAACCAGGACCGAAACCCCTTGCCCGAACAAAATGGTCGTACGCGAAGTGAAATTTTTTGGCTCGAAATTTTACGAGCATGTGCAGAACTTCTAGGCAATCATATCGGCAGGTGACACGAATTGATTCGAGTTCGTTTGCCCCCCCCATTTTCTTTAACGAACGATAACTTTTTCTGAAAATAACAAGTGCCCCGATCCCGGCCGAAACGACTCGAATTACACTTCGAGACCCGCCGACATGATTGCCACGATGCATAGAGCAAATCGGACGACGTTGTATTTTTTTCACAACCAGGACCGAAACCCCTTGCCCGAACAAAATGTTCGTACGCGAAGTAAAATTTTTTGGCTCGAAATTTTACGAGCTTGTGCAGAACTTCTAGGCAATCATATCGGCAGGTGACACGAAGTGATTCGAGTTCGTTTGCCCCCCCATTTTCTTTAACGAACGATAACTTTTTCTGAAAATAACAAGTGCCCCTATCCCGGCCGAAACGACTCGAATTACACTTCGAGACCCGCCGACATGATTGCCACGATGCATAGAGCAAATCGAACGACGTTGTATTTTTTTCACAACCAGGACCGAAACCCTAGGCCGAACAAAATGTTCGTACACGAAGTGAAATTTTTTGGCTCGAAATTTTACGAACTTGTGTAGAACTTCTAGGCAATCATATCGGCCGGTGACACGAAGTGATTAGAGTTCGTTTGCCCCCCCCATTTTCTTTAACAAACGATAACTTTTTCTGAAAATAACAAGTGCCCCGATCCCGGCCGAAACGACTCGAATTACACTTCGAGACCCGCCGACATGATTGCCACGATGCATAAAGCAAATCGGACGACGTTGTATTTTTTTCACAACCAGGACCGAAACCCCTTGCCCGAACAAAATGTTCGTAAGCGAAGTAAAATTTTTTGGCTCGAAATTTTACGAGCTTGTGCAGAACTTCTAGGCAATCATATCGGCAGGTGACACGAATTGATTCGAGTTCGTTTGCCCCCCCATTTTCTTTAACGAACGATAACTTTTTCTGAAAATAACAAGTGCCCCGATCCCGGCCGAAACGACTCGAATTACACTTCGAGACCCGCCGACATGATTGCCACGATGCATAGAGCAAATCGGACGACGTTGTATTTTTTTCACAACCAGGACCGAAACCCCTTGCCCGAACAAAATGTTCGTACGCGAAGTAAAAATTTTTGGCTCGAAATTTTACGAGCTTGTGCAGAACTTCTAGGCAATCATATCGGCAGGTGACACGAAGTGATTCGAGTTCGTTTGCCCCCCCCATTTTCTTTAACGAACGATAACTTTTTCTGAAAATAACAAGTGCCCCGATCCCGGCCGAAACGACTCGAATTACACTTCGAGACCCGCCGACATGATTGCCACGATGCATAGAGCAAATCGGACGACGTTGTATTTTTTTCACAACCAGGACCGAAACCCTAGGCCGAACAAAATGGTCGTACGCGAAGTGAAATTTTTTGGCTCGAAATTTTACGAGCTTGTGCAGAACTTCTAGGCAATCATATCGGCAGGTGACACGAATTGATTCGAGTTCGTTTGCCCCCCCATTTTCTTTAACGAACGATAACTTTTTCTGAAAATAACAAGTGCCCCGATCCCGGCCGAAACGACTCGAATTACACTTCGAGACCCGCCGACATGATTGCCACGATGCATAGAGCAAATCGGACGACGTTGTATTTTTTTCACAACCAGGACCGAAACCCCTTGCCCGAACAAAATGTTCGTAAGCGAAGTAAAATTTTTTGGCTCGAAATTTTACGAGCTTGTGCAGAACTTCTAGGCAATCATATCGGCCGGTGACACGAAGTGATTCGAGTTCGTTTGCCCCCCCATTTTCTTTAACGAACGATAACTTTTTCTGAAAATAACAAGTGCCCCGATCCCGGCCGAAACGACTCGTATTACACTTCGAGACCCGCCGACATGATTGCCACGATGCATACAGCAAATCGGACGACGTTGTATTTTTTTCACAACCAGGACCGAAACCCTAGGCCGAACAAAATGGTCGTACGCGAAGTGAAATTTTTTGGCTCGAAAATTTACGGGCTTGTGTAGAACTTCTAGACAATCATATCGGCCGGTGACACGAAGTGATTCGAGTTCGTTTGCCCCCCCCATTTTCTTTAACGAACGAGAACTTTTTCTGAAAATAACAAGTGCCCCGATCCCGGCCGAAACGACTCGAATTACACTTCGAGACCCGCCGACCTGATTGCCACGATGCATACAGTAAATCGGACGACGTTGTATTTTTTTCACAACCAGGACCGAAACCCTAGGCCGAACAAAATGGTCGTACGCGAAGTGAAATTTTACGGGCTTGTGTAGAACTTCTAGACAATCATATCGGCCGGTGACACGAAGTGATTCGAGTTCGTTTGCCCTCCCATTTTCTTTAACGAACGAGAACTTTTTCTGAAAATAACAAGTGCCCCGATCTCGGCCGAAACGACTCGAATTACACTTCGAGACCCGCCGACATGATTGCCACGATGCATAGAGCAAATCGGACGACGTTGTATTTTTTTCACAACCAGGACCGAAACCTTAGGCCGAACAAAATGTTCGTACGCGAAGTAAAATTTTTTGGCTCGAAATTTTACGAGCTTGTGCAGAACTTCTAGGCAATCATATCGGCAGGTGACACGAAGTGATTCGAGTTCGTTTGCCCCCCCATTTTCTTTAACGAAGGATAACTTTATCTGAAAATAACAAGTTCCCCGATCCCGGCTTAAACGACTCGAATTACACTTCGAGACCCGCCGACATGATTGCCACGATGCATAGAGCAAATCGGACGACGTTGTATTTTTTTCACAACCAGGACCGAAACCCCTTGCCCGAACAAAATGGTCGTACGCGAAGTAAAATTTTTTGGCTCGAAATTTTACGAGCATGCGCAGAACTTCTAGGCAATCATATCGGCAGGTGACACGAATTGATTCGAGATCGTTTGCCCCCCCATTTTCTTTAACGAACGATAACTTTTTCTGAAAATAACAAGTGCCCCGATCTCGGCCGAAACGACTCGAATTACACTTCGAGACCCGCCGACATGATTGCCACGATGCATAGAGCAAATCGGACGACGTTGTATTTTTTTCACAACCAGGACCGAAACCTTAGGCCGAACAAAATGTTCGTACGCGAAGTAAAATTTTTTGGCTCGAAATTTTACGAGCTTGTGCAGAACTTCTAGGCAATCATGTCGGCAGGTGACACGAAGTGATTCGAGTTCGTTTGCCCCCCCATTTTCTTTAACGAAGGATAACTTTATCTGAAAATAAAAAGTTCGCCGATCCCGGCTTAAACGACTCGAATTACACTTCGAGACCCGCCGACATGATTGCGACGATGCATAGAGCAAATCGGACGATGTTGTATTTTTTTCACAACCAGGACCGAAACTCTAGGCCGAACAAAATGGTCGTACGCGAAGTGAAATTTTACGGGCTTGTGTAGAACTTCTAGACAATCATATCGGCCGGTGACACGAAGTGATTCGAGTTCGTTTGCCCTCCCATTTTCTTTAACGAACGATAACTTTTTCTGAAAATAACAAGTGCCCCGATCCCGGCCGAAACGACTCGAATTACACTTCGAGACCCGCCGACAAGATTGCCACGATGCATAGAGCAAATCGGACGACGTTGTATTTTTTTCACAACCAGGACCGAAACCCCTTGCCCGAAGAAAATGGTCGTACGCGAAGCAAAATTTTTTGGCTCGAAATTTTACGAGCTTGTGCAGAACTTCTAGGCAATCATATCGGCAGGTGACACGAAGTGATTCAAGTTCGTTTGCCCCCCCATTTTCTTTAACGAACGATAACTTTTTCTGAAAATAACAAGTTCCCCGATCCCGGCCGAAACGACTCGAATTACACTTCGAGACCCGCCGACATGATTGCCACGATGCATAGAGCAAATCGGACGACGTTGTATTTTTTTCACAACCAGGACCGAAACCCCTTGCCCGAAGAAAATGGTCGTACGCGAAGTAAAATTTTTTGGCTCGAAATTTTACGAGCTTGTGCAGAACTTCTAGGCAATCATATCGGCAGGTGACACGAAGTGATTCGAGTTCGTTTGCCCCCCCATTTTCTTTAACGAACGATAACTTTTTCTGAAAATAACAAGTGCCCCGATCCCGGCCGAAACGACTCGAATTACACTTCGAGACCCGCCGACATGATTGCCACGATGCATAGAGCAAATCGGACGACGTTGTATTTTTTTCACAACCAGGACCGAAACCCCTTGCCCGAACAAAATGGTCGTACGCGAAGTAAAATTTTTTGGCTCGAAATTTTACGAGCTTGTGCAGAACTTCTAGGCAATCATATCGGCAGGTGACACGAAGTGATTCGAGTTCGTTTGCCCCCCCATTTTCTTTAACGAACGATAACTTTTTCTGAAAATAACAAGTGCCCCGATCCCGGTCGAAACGACTCGAATTACACTTCGAGACCCGCCGACATGATTGCCACGATGCATAGAGCAAATCGGACGACGTTGTATTTTTTTCACAACCAGGACCGAAACCCCTTGCCCGAACAAAATGGTCGTACGCGAAGTAAAATTTTTTGGCTCGAAATTTTACGAGCTTGTGCAGAACTTCTAGGCAATCATATCGGCAGGTGACACGAATTGATTCGAGTTCGTTTGCCCCCCCATTTTCTTTAACGAACGATAACTTTTTCTGAAAATAACAAGTGCCCCGATCCCGGCCGAAACGACTCGAATTACACTTCGAGACCCGCCGACATGATTGCCACGATGCATAGAGTAAATCGGACGACGTTGTATTTTTTTCACAACCAGGACCGAAACCCTAGGCCGAACAAAATGGTCGTACGCGAAGTGAAATTTTTTGGCTCGAAATTTTACGGGCTTGTGTAGAACTTCTAGACAATCATATCGGCCGGTGACACGAAGTGATTCGAGTTCGTTTGCCCCCCCATTTTCTTTAACGAACGATAACTTTTTCTGAAAATAACAAGTGCCCCGATCCCGGCAGAAATGACTCGAATTACACTTCGAGACCCGCCGACATGATTGCCACGATGCATAGAGCAAATCGGACGACGTTGTATTTTTTTCACAACCAGGACCGAAACCCTAGGCCGAACAAAATGTTCGTACGCGAAGTAAAATTTTTTGGCTCGAAATTTTACGAGCTTGTGCAGAACTTCTAGGCAATCATATCGGCAGGTGACACGAAGTGATTCGAGTTCGTTTGCCCCCCCATTTTCTTTAACGAACGATAACTTTTTCTGAAAATAACAAGTTCCCCGATCCCGGCTTAAACGACTCGAATTACACTTCGAGACCCGCCGACATGATTGCCACGATGCATAGAGCAAATCGGACGACGTTGTATTTTTTTCACAACCAGGACCGAAACCCCTTGCCCGAACAAAATGGTCGTACGCGAAGTAAAATTTTTTGGCTCGAAATTTTACGAGCATGCGCAGAACTTCTAGGCAATCATATCGGCAGGTGACACGAAGTGATTCGAGTTCGTTTGCCCCCCCATTTTCTTTAACGAACGATAACTTTTTCTGAAAATAACAAGTGCCCCGATCCCGGCCGAAACGACTCGAATTACACTTCGAGACCCGCCGACATGATTGCCACGATGCATAGAGCAAATCGGACGACGTTGTATTTTTTTCACAACCAGGACCGAAACCTTAGGCCGAACAAAATGTTCGTACGCGAAGTAAAATTTTTGGGCTCGAAATTTTACGAGCTTGTGCAGAACTTCTAGGCAATCATATCGGCAGGTGACACGAAGTGATTCGAGTTCGTTTGCCCCCCCATTTTCTTTAACGAAGGATAACTTTTTCTGAAAATAACAAGTTCCCCGATCCCGGCTTAAACGACTCGAATTACACTTCGAGACCCGCCGACATGATTGCCACGATGCATAGAGCAAATCGGACGACGTTGTATTTTTTTCACAACCAGGACCGAAACCCCTTGCCCGAACAAAATGGTCGTACGCGAAGTAAAATTTTTTGGCTCGAAATTTTACGAGCATGCGCAGAACTTCTAGGCAATCATATCGGCAGGTGACACGAATTGATTCGAGATCGTTTGCCCCCCCATTTTCTTTAACGAACGATAACTTTTTCTGAAAATAACAAGTGCCCCGATCTCGGCCGAAACGACTCGAATTACACTTCGAGACCCGCCGACATGATTGCCACGATGCATAGAGCAAATCGGACGACGTTGTATTTTTTTCACAACCAGGACCGAAACCTTAGGCCGAACAAAATGTTCGTACGCGAAGTAAAATTTTTTGGCTCGAAATTTTACGAGCTTGTGCAGAACTTCTAGGCAATCATATCGGCAGGTGACACGAAGTGATTCGAGTTCGTTTGCCCCCCCATTTTCTTTAACGAAGGATAACTTTATCTGAAAATAAAAAGTTCGCCGATCCCGGCTTAAACGACTCGAATTACACTTCGAGACCCGCCGACATGATTGCGACGATGCATAGAGCAAATCGGACGACGTTGTATTTTTTTCACAACCAGGACCGAAACTCTAGGCCGAACAAAATGGTCGTACGCGAAGTGAAATTTTACGGGCTTGTGTAGAACTTCTAGACAATCATATCGGCCGGTGACACGAAGTGATTCGAGTTCGTTTGCCCTCCCATTTTCTTTAACGAACGATAACTTTTTCTGAAAATAACAAGTGCCCCGATCCCGGCCGAAACGACTCGAATTACACTTCGAGACCCGCCGACAAGATTGCCACGATGCATAGAGCAAATCGGACGACGTTGTATTTTTTTCACAACCAGGACCGAAACCCCTTGCCCGAAGAAAATGGTCGTACGCGAAGCAAAATTTTTTGGCTCGAAATTTTACGAGCTTGTGCAGAACTTCTAGGCAATCATATCGGCAGGTGACACGAAGTGATTCGAGTTCGTTTGCCCCCCCATTTTCTTTAACGAACGATAACTTTTTCTGAAAATTACAAGTTCCCCGATCCCGGCCGAAACGACTCGAATTACACTTCGAGACCCGCCGACATGATTGCCACGATGCATAGAGCAAATCGGACGACGTTGTATTTTTTTCACAACCAGGACCGAAACCCCTTGCCCGAAGAAAATGGTCGTACGCGAAGTAAAATTTTTTGGCTCGAAATTTTACGAGCTTGTGCAGAACTTCTAGGCAATCATATCGGCAGGTGACACGAAGTGATTCGAGTTCGTTTGCCCCCCCATTTTCTTTAACGAACGATAACTTTTTCTGAAAATAACAAGTGCCCCGATCCCGGCCGAAACGACTCGAATTACACTTCGAGACCCGCCGACATGATTGCCACGATGCATAGAGCAAATCGGACGACGTTGTATTTTTTTCACAACCAGGACCGAAACCCCTTGCCCGAACAAAATGGTCGTACGCGAAGTAAAATTTTTTGGCTCGAAATTTTACGAGCTTGTGCAGAACTTCTAGGCAATCATATCGGCAGGTGACACGAAGTGATTCGAGTTCGTTTGCCCCCCCATTTTCTTTAACGAACGATAACTTTTTCTGAAAATAACAAGTGCCCCGATCCCGGTCGAAACGACTCGAATTACACTTCGAGACCCGCCGACATGATTGCCACGATGCATAGAGCAAATCGGACGACGTTGTATTTTTTTCACAACCAGGACCGAAACCCCTTGCCCGAACAAAATGGTCGTACGCGAAGTAAAATTTTTTGGCTCGAAATTTTACGAGCTTGTGCAGAACTTCTAGGCAATCATATCGGCAGGTGACACGAATTGATTCGAGTTCGTTTGCCCCCCCATTTTCTTTAACGAACGATAACTTTTTCTGAAAATAACAAGTGCCCCGATCCCGGCCGAAACGACTCGAATTACACTTCGAGACCCGCCGACATGATTGCCACGATGCATAGAGCAAATCGGACGACGTTGTATTTTTTTCACAACCAGGACCGAAACCCCTTGCCCGAACAAAATGTTCGTAAGCGAAGTAAAATTTTTTGGCTCGAAATTTTACGAGCTTGTGCAGAACTTCTAGGCAATCATATCGGCCGGTGACACGAAGTGATTCGAGTTCGTTTGCCCCCCCATTTTCTTTAACGAACGATAACTTTTTCTGAAAATAACAAGTGCCCCGATCCCGGCCGAAACGACTCGTATTACACTTCGAGACCCGCCGACTTGATTGCCACGAAGCATACAGCAAATCGGACGACGTTGTATTTTTTTCACAACCAGGACCGAAACCCTAGGCCGAACAAAATGGTCGTACGCGAAGTGAAATTTTTTGGCTCGAAAATTTACGGGCTTGTGTAGAACTTCTAGACAATCATATCGGCCGGTGACACGAAGTGATTCGAGTTCGTTTGCCCCCCCCATTTTCTTTAACGAACGAGAACTTTTTCTGAAAATAACAAGTGCCCCGATCCCGGCCGAAACGACTCGAATTACACTTCGAGACCCGCCGACATGATTGCCACGATGCATAGAGTAAATCGGACGACGTTGTATTTTTTTCACAACCAGGACCGAAACCCTAGGCCGAACAAAATGGTCGTACGCGAAGTGAAATTTTTTGGCTCGAAATTTTACGGGCTTGTGTAGAACTTCTAGACAATCATATCGGCCGGTGACACGAAGTGATTCGAGTTCGTTTGCCCCCCCATTTTCTTTAACGAACGATAACTTTTTCTGAAAATAACAAGTGCCCGGATCCCGGCAGAAACGACTCGAATTACACTTCGAGACCCGCCGACATGATTGCCACGATGCATAGAGCAAATCGGACGACGTTGTATTTTTTTCACAACCAGGACCGAAACCCTAGGCCGAACAAAATGTTCGTACGCGAAGTAAAATTTTTTGGCTCGAAATTTTACGAGCTTGTGCAGAACTTCTAGGCAATCATATCGGCAGGTGACACGAAGTGATTCGAGTTCGTTTGCCCCCCCATTTTCTTTAACGAAGGATAACTTTTTCTGAAAATAACAAGTTCCCCGATCCCGGCTTAAACGACTCGAATTACACTTCGAGACCCGCCGACATGATTGCCACGATGCATAGAGCAAATCGGACGACGTTGTATTTTTTTCACAACCAGGACCGAAACCCCTTGCCCGAACAAAATGGTCGTACGCGAAGTAAAATTTTTTGGCTCGAAATTTTACGAGCATGCGCAGAACTTCTAGGCAATCATATCGGCAGGTGACACGAAGTGATTCGAGTTCGTTTGCCCCCCCATTTTCTTTAACGAACGATAACTTTTTCTGAAAATAACAAGTGCCCCGATCCCGGGCGAAACGACTCGAATTACACTTCGAGACCCGCCGACATGATTGCCACGATGCATAGAGCAAATCGGACGACGTTGTATTTTTTTCACAACCAATACCGAAACCTTAGGCCGAACAAAATGTTCGTACGCGAAGTAAAATTTTTGGGCTCGAAATTTTACGAGCTTGTGCAGAACTTCTAGGCAATCATATCGGCAGGTGACACGAAGTGATTCGAGTTCGTTTGCCCCCCCATTTTCTTTAACGAAGGATAACTTTTTCTGAAAATAACAAGTTCCCCGATCCCGGCTTAAACGACTCGAATTACACTTCGAGACCCGCCGACATGATTGCCACGATGCATAGAGCAAATCGGACGACGTTGTATTTTTTTCACAACCAGGACCGAAACCCCTTGCCCGAACAAAATGGTCGTACGCGAAGTAAAATTTTTTGGCTCGAAATTTTACGAGCATGCGCAGAACTTCTAGGCAATCATATCGGCAGGTGACACGAAGTGATTCGAGTTCGTTTGCCCCCCCATTTTCTTTAACGAACGATAACTTTTTCTGAAAATAACAAGTGCCCCGATCCCGGCCGAAACGACTCGAATTACACTTCGAGACCCGCCGACATGATTGCCACGATGCATAGAGCAAATCGGACGACGTTGTATTTTTTTCACAACCAGGACCGAAACCTTAGGCCGAACAAAATGTTCGTACGCGAAGTAAAATTTTTGGGCTCGAAATTTTACGAGCTTGTGCAGAACTTCTAGGCAATCATATCGGCAGGTGACACGAAGTGATTCGAGTTCGTTTGCCCCCCCATTTTCTTTAACGAAGGATAACTTTTTCTGAAAATAACAAGTTCCCCGATCCCGGCTTAAACGACTCGAATTACACTTCGAGACCCGCCGACATGATTGCCACGATGCATAGAGCAAATCGGACGACGTTGTATTTTTTTCACAACCAGGACCGAAACCCCTTGCCCGAACAAAATGGTCGTACGCGAAGTAAAATTTTTTGGCTCGAAATTTTACGAGCATGCGCAGAACTTCTAGGCAATCATATCGGCAGGTGACACGAATTGATTCGAGATCGTTTGCCCCCCCATTTTCTTTAACGAACGATAACTTTTTCTGAAAATAACAAGTGCCCCGATCTCGGCCGAAACGACTCGAATTACACTTCGAGACCCGCCGACATGATTGCCACGATGCATAGAGCAAATCGGACGACGTTGTATTTTTTTCACAACCAGGACCGAAACCTTAGGCCGAACAAAATGTTCGGACGCGAAGTAAAATTTTTTGGCTCGAAATTTTACGAGCTTGTGCAGAACTTCTAGGCAATCATATCGGCAGGTGACACGAAGTGATTCGAGTTCGTTTGCCCCCCCATTTTCTTTAACGAAGGATAACTTTATCTGAAAATAAAAAGTTCGCCGATCCCGGCTTAAACGACTCGAATTACACTTCGAGACCCGCCGACATGATTGCGACGATGCATAGAGCAAATCGGACGACGTTGTATTTTTTTCACAACCAGGACCGAAACTCTAGGCCGAACAAAATGGTCGTACGCGAAGTGAAATTTTACGGGCTTGTGTAGAACTTCTAGACAATCATATCGGCCGGTGACACGAAGTGATTCGAGTTCGTTTGCCCTCCCATTTTCTTTAACGAACGATAACTTTTTCTGAAAATAACAAGTGCCCCGATCCCGGCCGAAACGACTCGAATTACACTTCGAGACCCGCCGACAAGATTGCCACGATGCATAGAGCAAATCGGACGACGTTGTATTTTTTTCACAACCAGGACCGAAACCCCTTGCCCGAAGAAAATGGTCGTACGCGAAGCAAAATTTTTTGGCTCGAAATTTTACGAGCTTGTGCAGAACTTCTAGGCAATCATATCGGCAGGTGACACGAAGTGATTCGAGTTCGTTTGCCCCCCCATTTTCTTTAACGAACGATAACTTTTTCTGAAAATAACAAGTTCCCCGATCCCGGCCGAAACGACTCGAATTACACTTCGAGACCCGCCGACATGATTGCCACGATGCATAGAGCAAATCGGACGACGTTGTATTTTTTTCACAACCAGGACCGAAACCCCTTGCCCGAAGAAAATGGTCGTACGCGAAGTAAAATTTTTTGGCTCGAAATTTTACGAGCTTGTGCAGAACTTCTAGGCAATCATATCGGCAGGTGACACGAAGTGATTCGAGTTCGTTTGCCCCCCCATTTTCTTTAACGAACGATAACTTTTTCTGAAAATAACAAGTGCCCCGATCCCGGCCGAAACGACTCGAATTACACTTCGAGACCCGCCGACATGATTGCCACGATGCATAGAGCAAATCGGACGACGTTGTATTTTTTTCACAACCAGGACCGAAACCCCTTGCCCGAACAAAATGGTCGTACGCGAAGTAAAATTTTTTGGCTCGAAATTTTACGAGCTTGTGCAGAACTTCTAGGCAATCATATCGGCAGGTGACACGAAGTGATTCGAGTTCGTTTGCCCCCCCATTTTCTTTAACGAACGATAACTTTTTCTGAAAATAACAAGTGCCCCGATCCCGGTCGAAACGACTCGAATTACACTTCGAGACCCGCCGACATGATTGCCACGATGCATAGAGCAAATCGGACGACGTTGTATTTTTTTCACAACCAGGACCGAAACCCCTTGCCCGAACAAAATGGTCGTACGCGAAGTAAAATTTTTTGGCTCGAAATTTTACGAGCTTGTGCAGAACTTCTAGGCAATCATATCGGCAGGTGACACGAATTGATTCGAGTTCGTTTGCCCCCCCATTTTCTTTAACGAACGATAACTTTTTCTGAAAATAACAAGTGCCCCGATCCCGGCCGAAACGACTCGAATTACACTTCGAGACCCGCCGACATGATTGCCACGATGCATAGAGCAAATCGGACGACGTTGTATTTTTTTCACAACCAGGACCGAAACCCCTTGCCCGAACAAAATGTTCGTAAGCGAAGTAAAATTTTTTGGCTCGAAATTTTACGAGCTTGTGCAGAACTTCTTGGCAATCAAATCGGCCGGTGACACGAAGTGATTCGAGTTCGTTTGCCCCCCCATTTTCTTTAACGAACGATAACTTTTTCTGAAAATAACAAGTGCCCCGATCCCGGCCGAAACGACTCGTATTACACTTCGAGACCCGCCGACATGATTGCCACGATGCATACAGCAAATCGGACGACGTTGTATTTTTTTCACAACCAGGACCGAAACCCTAGGCCGAACAAAATGGTCGTACGCGAAGTGAAATTTTTTGGCTCGAAAATTTACGGGCTTGTGTAGAACTTCTAGACAATCATATCGGCCGGTGACACGAAGTGATTCGAGTTCGTTTGCCCCCCCCATTTTCTTTAACGAACGAGAACTTTTTCTGAAAATAACAAGTGCCCCGATCCCGGCCGAAACGACTCGAATTACACTTCGAGACCCGCCGACATGATTGCCACGATGCATAGAGTAAATCGGACGACGTTGTATTTTTTTCACAACCAGGACCGAAACCCTAGGCCGAACAAAATGGTCGTACGCGAAGTGAAATTTTTTGGCTCGAAATTTTACGGGCTTGTGTAGAACTTCTAGACAATCATATCGGCCGGTGACACGAAGTGATTCGAGTTCGTTTGCCCCCCCATTTTCTTTAACGAACGATAACTTTTTCTGAAAATAACAAGTGCCCCGATCCCGGCAGAAACGACTCGAATTACACTTCGAGACCCGCCGACATGATTGCCACGATGCATAGAGCAAATCGGACGACGTTGTATTTTTTTCACAACCAGGACCGAAACCCTAGGCCGAACAAAATGTTCGTACGCGAAGTAAAATTTTTTGGCTCGAAATTTTACGAGCTTGTGCAGAACTTCTAGGCAATCATATCGGCAGGTGACACGAAGTGATTCGAGTTCGTTTGCCCCCCCATTTTCTTTAACGAAGGATAACTTTATCTGAAAATAAAAAGTTCGCCGATCCCGGCTTAAACGACTCGAATTACACTTCGAGACCCGCCGACATGATTGCGACGATGCATAGAGCAAATCGGACGACGTTGTATTTTTTTCACAACCAGAACCGAAACCCCTTGCCCGAACAAAATGGTCGTACGCGAAGTGAAATTTTACGGGCTTGTGTAGAACTTCTAGACAATCATATCGGCCGGTGACACGAAGTGATTCGAGTTCGTTTGCCCCCCCATTTTCTTTAACGAACGATAACTTTTTCTGAAAATAACAAGTGCCCCGATCCCGGCCGAAACGACTCGAATTACAGTTCGAGACCCGCCGACAAGATTGCCACGATGCATAGAGCAAATCGGACGACGTTGTATTTTTTTCACAACCAGGACCGAAACCCCTTGCCCGAAGAAAATGGTCGTACGCGAAGCAAAATTTTTTGGCTCGAAATTTTACGAGCTTGTGCAGAACTTCTAGGCAATCATATCGGCAGGTGACACGAAGTGATTCGAGTTCGTTTGCCCCCCCATTTTCTTTAACGAACGATAACTTTTTCTGAAAATAACAAGTTCCCCGATCCCGGCCGAAACGACTCGAATTACACTTCGAGACCCGCCGACATGATTGCCACGATGCATAGAGCAAATCGGACGACGTTGTATTTTTTTCACAACCAGGACCGAAACCCCTTGCCCGAAGAAAATGGTCGTACGCGAAGTAAAATTTTTTGGCTCGAAATTTTACGAGCTTGTGCAGAACTTCTAGGCAATCATATCGGCAGGTGACACGAAGTGATTCGAGTTCGTTTGCCCCCCCATTTTCTTTAACGAACGATAACTTTTTCTGAAAATAACAAGTGCCCCGATCCCGGCCGAAACGACTCGAATTACACTTCGAGACCCGCCGACAAGATTGCCACGATGCATAGAGCAAATCGGACGACGTTGTATTTTTTTCACAACCAGGACCGAAACCCCTTGCCCGAAGAAAATGGTCGTACGCGAAGCAAAATTTTTTGGCTCGAAATTTTACGAGCTTGTGCAGAACTTCTAGGCAATCATATCGGCAGGTGACACGAAGTGATTCGAGTTCGTTTGCCCCCCCATTTTCTTTAACGAACGATAACTTTTTCTGAAAATAACAAGTTCCCCGATCCCGGCCGAAACGACTCGAATTACACTTCGAGACCCGCCGACATGATTGCCACGATGCATAGAGCAAATCGGACGACGTTGTATTTTTTTCACAACCAGGACCGAAACCCCTTGCCCGAAGAAAATGGTCGTACGCGAAGTAAAATTTTTTGGCTCGAAATTTTACGAGCTTGTGCAGAACTTCTAGGCAATCATATCGGCAGGTGACACGAAGTGATTCGAGTTCGTTTGCCCCCCCATTTTCTTTAACGAACGATAACTTTTTCTGAAAATAACAAGTGCCCCGATCCCGGCCGAAACGACTCGAATTACACTTCGAGACCCGCCGACATGATTGCCACGATGCATAGAGCAAATCGGACGACGTTGTATTTTTTTCACAACCAGGACCGAAACCCCTTGCCCGAACAAAATGGTCGTACGCGAAGTAAAATTTTTTGGCTCGAAATTTTACGAGCTTGTGCAGAACTTCTAGGCAATCATATCGGCAGGTGACACGAAGTGATTCGAGTTCGTTTGCCCCCCCATTTTCTTTAACGAACGATAACTTTTTCTGAAAATAACAAGTGCCCCGATCCCGGTCGAAACGACTCGAATTACACTTCGAGACCCGCCGACATGATTGCCACGATGCATAGAGCAAATCGGACGACGTTGTATTTTTTTCACAACCAGGACCGAAACCCCTTGCCCGAACAAAATGGTCGTACGCGAAGTAAAATTTTTTGGCTCGAAATTTTACGAGCTTGTGCAGAACTTCTAGGCAATCATATCGGCAGGTGACACGAATTGATTCGAGTTCGTTTGCCCCCCCATTTTCTTTAACGAACGATAACTTTTTCTGAAAATAACAAGTGCCCCGATCCCGGCCGAAACGACTCGAATTACACTTCGAGACCCGCCGACATGATTGCCACGATGCATAGAGCAAATCGGACGACGTTGTATTTTTTTCACAACCAGGACCGAAACCCCTTGCCCGAACAAAATGTTCGTAAGCGAAGTAAAATTTTTTGGCTCGAAATTTTACGAGCTTGTGCAGAACTTCTAGGCAATCAAATCGGCCGGTGACACGAAGTGATTCGAGTTCGTTTGCCCCCCCATTTTCTTTAACGAACGATAACTTTTTCTGAAAATAACAAGTGCCCCGATCCCGGCCGAAACGACTCGTATTACACTTCGAGACCCGCCGACATGATTGCCACGATGCATACAGCAAATCGGACGACGTTGTATTTTTTTCACAACCAGGACCGAAACCCTAGGCCGAACAAAATGGTCGTACGCGAAGTGAAATTTTTTGGCTCGAAAATTTACGGGCTTGTGTAGAACTTCTAGACAATCATATCGGCCGGTGACACGAAGTGATTCGAGTTCGTTTGCCCCCCCCATTTTCTTTAACGAACGAGAACTTTTTCTGAAAATAACAAGTGCCCCGATCCCGGCCGAAACGACTCGAATTACACTTCGAGACCCGCCGACATGATTGCCACGATGCATAGAGTAAATCGGACGACGTTGTATTTTTTTCACAACCAGGACCGAAACCCTAGGCCGAACAAAATGGTCGTACGCGAAGTGAAATTTTTTGGCTCGAAATTTTACGGGCTTGTGTAGAACTTCTAGACAATCATATCGGCCGGTGACACGAAGTGATTCGAGTTCGTTTGCCCCCCCATTTTCTTTAACGAACGATAACTTTTTCTGAAAATAACAAGTGCCCCGATCCCGGCAGAAACGACTCGAATTACACTTCGAGACCCGCCGACATGATTGCCACGATGCATAGAGCAAATCGGACGACGTTGTATTTTTTTCACAACCAGGACCGAAACCCTAGGCCGAACAAAATGTTCGTACGCGAAGTAAAATTTTTTGGCTCGAAATTTTACGAGCTTGTGCAGAACTTCTAGGCAATCATATCGGCAGGTGACACGAAGTGATTCGAGTTCGTTTGCCCCCCCATTTTCTTTAACGAAGGATAACTTTATCTGAAAATAAAAAGTTCGCCGATCCCGGCTTAAACGACTCGAATTACACTTCGAGACCCGCCGACATGATTGCGACGATGCATAGAGCAAATCGGACGACGTTGTATTTTTTTCACAACCAGAACCGAAACCCCTTGCCCGAACAAAATGGTCGTACGCGAAGTGAAATTTTACGGGCTTGTGTAGAACTTCTAGACAATCATATCGGCCGGTGACACGAAGTGATTCGAGTTCGTTTGCCCCCCCATTTTCTTTAACGAACGATAACTTTTTCTGAAAATAACAAGTGCCCCGATCCCGGCCGAAACGACTCGAATTACAGTTCGAGACCCGCCGACAAGATTGCCACGATGCATAGAGCAAATCGGACGACGTTGTATTTTTTTCACAACCAGGACCGAAACCCCTTGCCCGAAGAAAATGGTCGTACGCGAAGCAAAATTTTTTGGCTCGAAATTTTACGAGCTTGTGCAGAACTTCTAGGCAATCATATCGGCAGGTGACACGAAGTGATTCGAGTTCGTTTGCCCCCCCATTTTCTTTAACGAACGATAACTTTTTCTGAAAATAACAAGTTCCCCGATCCCGGCCGAAACGACTCGAATTACACTTCGAGACCCGCCGACATGATTGCCACGATGCATAGAGCAAATCGGACGACGTTGTATTTTTTTCACAACCAGGACCGAAACCCCTTGCCCGAAGAAAATGGTCGTACGCGAAGTAAAATTTTTTGGCTCGAAATTTTACGAGCTTGTGCAGAACTTCTAGGCAATCATATCGGCAGGTGACACGAAGTGATTCGAGTTCGTTTGCCCCCCCATTTTCTTTAACGAACGATAACTTTTTCTGAAAATAACAAGTGCCCCGATCCCGGCCGAAACGACTCGAATTACACTTCGAGACCCGCCGACATGATTGCCACGATGCATAGAGCAAATCGGACGACGTTGTATTTTTTTCACAACCAGGACCGAAACCCCTTGCCCGAACAAAATGGTCGTACGCGAAGTAAAATTTTTTGGCTCGAAATTTTACGAGCTTGTGCAGAACTTCTAGGCAATCATATCGGCAGGTGACACGAAGTGATTCGAGTTCGTTTGCCCCCCAATTTTCTTTAACGAACGATAACTTTTTCTGAAAATAACAAGTGCCCCGATCCCGGCCGAAACGACTCGAATTACACTTCGAGACCCGCCGACATGATTGCCACGATGCATAGAGCAAATCGGACGACGTTGTATTTTTTTCACAACCAGGACCGAAACCCCTTGCCCGAACAAAATGGTCGTACGCGAAGTAAAATTTTTTGGCTCGAAATTTTACGAGCTTGTGCAGAACTTCTAGGCAATCATATCGGCAGGTGACACGAAGTGATTCGAGTTCGTTTCCAGCCCCATTTTCTTTAACGAACGATAACTTTTTCTGAAAATAACAAGTGCCCCGATCCCGGCCGAAACGACTCGAATTACACTTCGAGACCCGCCGACATGATTGCCACGATGCATAGAGCAAATCGGACGACGTTGTATTTTTTTCACAACCAGGACCGAAACCTTAGGCCGAACAAAATGTTCGTACGCGAAGTAAAATTTTTTGGCTCGAAATTTTACGAGCTTGTGCAGAACTTCTAGGCAATCATATCTTCAGGTGACACGAAGTGATTCGAGTTCGTTTGCCCCCCCATTTTCTTTAACGAAGGATAACTTTTTCTGAAAATAACAAGTTCGCCGATCCCGGCTTAAACGACTCGAATTACACTTCGAGACCCGCCGACATGATTGCCACGATGCATAGAGCAAATCGGACGACGTTGTATTTTTTTCACAACCAGGACCGAAACCCCTTGCCCGAACAAAATGGTCGTACGCGAAGTAAAATTTTTTGGCTCGAAATTTTACGAGCATGCGCAGAACTTCTAGGCAATCATATCGGCAGGTGACACGAATTGATTCGAGTTCGTTTGCCCCCCCATTTTCTTTAACGAACGATAACTTTTTCTGAAAATAACAAGTGCCCCGATCCCGGCCGAAACGACTCGAATTACACTTCGAGACCCGCCGACATGATTGCCACGATGCATAGAGCAAATCGGACGACGTTGTATTTTTTTCACAACCAGGACCGAAACCCCTTGCCCGAACAAAATGGTCGTACGCGAAGTAAAATTTTTTGGCTCGAAATTTTACGAGCATGCGCAGAACTTCTAGGCAATCATATCGGCAGGTGACACGAATTGATTCGAGTTCGTTTGCCCCCCCATTTTCTTTAACGAACGATAACTTTTTCTGAAAATAACAAGTGCCCCGATCCCGGCCGAAACGACTCGAATTACAATTCGAGACCCGCCGACATGATTGCCACGATGCATAGAGCAAATCGGACGACGTTGTATTTTTTTCACAACCAGGACCGAAACTCTAGGCCGAACAAAATGGTCGTACGCGAAGTGAAATTTTACGGGCTTGTGTAGAACTTCTAGACAATCATATCGGCCGGTGACACGAAGTGATTCGAGTTCGTTTGCCCCCCCATTTTCTTTAACGAACGATAACTTTTTCTGAAAATAACAAGTGCCCCGATCCCGGCCGAAACGACT
Organism: Corylus avellana; assembly: GCF_965113065.1. NCBI lineage: Eukaryota > Viridiplantae > Streptophyta > Magnoliopsida > Fagales > Betulaceae > Corylus > Corylus avellana. The sequence continues at coordinate 13,858,323 of NC_142494.1, forward strand.
CGAATTACACTTCGAGACCCGCCGACATGATTGCCACGATGCATAGAGCAAATCGGACGACGTTGTATTTTTTTCACAACCAGGACCGAAACCCTAGGCCGAACAAAATGGTCGTACGCGAAGTGAAATTTTTTGGCTCGAAATTTTACGGGCTTGTGTAGAACTTCTAGACAATCATATCGGCCGGTGACACGAAGTGATTCGAGTTCGTTTGCCCCCCCATTTTCTTTAACGAACGATAACTTTTTCTGAAAATAACAAGTGCCCCGATCCCGGCCGAAACGACTCGAATTACACTTCGAGACCCGCCGACATGATTGCCACGATGCATAGAGCAAATCGGACGACGTTGTATTTTTTTCACAACCAGGACCGAAACCCCTTGCCCGAACAAAATGGTCGTACGCGAAGTAAAATTTTTTGGCTCGAAATTTTACGAGCTTGTGCAGAACTTCTAGGCAATCATATCGGCAGGTGACACGAAGTGATTCGAGTTCGTTTGCCCCCTCATTTTCTTTAACGAAGGATAACTTTTTCTGAAAATAACAAGTTCGCCGATCCCGGCTTAAACGACTCGAATTACACTTCGAGACCCGCCGACATGATTGCCACGATGCATAGAGCAAATCGGACGACGTTGTATTTTTTTCACAACCAGGACCGAAACCCCTTGCCCGAACAAAATGGTCGTACGCGAAGTAAAATTTTTTGGCTCGAAATTTTACGAGCATGCGCAGAACTTCTAGGCAATCATATCGGCAGGTGACACGAATTGATTCGAGTTCGTTTGCCCCCCCATTTTCTTTAACGAACGATAACTTTTTCTGAAAATAACAAGTGCCCCGATCCCGGCCGAAACGACTCGAATTACACTTCGAGACCCGCCGACATGATTGCCACGATGCATAGAGCAAATCGGACGACGTTGTATTTTTTTCACAACCAGGACCGAAACCTTAGGCCGAACAAAATGTTCGTACGCTCGTAAAATTTTTTGGCTCGAAATTTTACGAGCTTGTGCAGAACTTCTAGGCAATCATATCGGCAGGTGACACGAAGTGATTCGAGTTCGTTTGCCCCCCCATTTTCTTTAACGAACGATAACTTTTTCTGAAAATAACAAGTTCGCCGATCCCGGCTTAAACGACTCGAATTACACTTCGAGACCCACCGACATGATTGCCACGATGCATAGAGCAAATCGGACGACGTTGTATTTTTTTCACAACCAGGACCGAAACCCCTTGCCCGAACAAAATGGTCGTACGCGAAGTAAAATTTTTTGGCTCGAAATTTTACGAGCATGCGCAGAACTTCTAGGCAATCATATCGGCAGGTGACACGAATTGATTCGAGTTCGTTTGCCCCCCCATTTTCTTTAACGAACGATAACGTTTTCTGAAAATAACAAGTGCCCCGATCCCGGCCGAAACGACTCGAATTACAATTCGAGACCCGCCGACATGATTGCCACGATGCATAGAGCAAATCGGACGACGTTGTATTTTTTTCACAACCAGGACCGAAACTCTAGGCCGAACAAAATGGTCGTACGCGAAGTGAAATTTTACGGGCTTGTGTAGAACTTCTAGACAATCATATCGGCCGGTGACACGAAGTGATTCGAGTTCGTTTGCCCCCCCATTTTCTTTAACGAACGATAACTTTTTCTGAAAATAACAAGTGCCCCGATCCCGGCCGAAACGACTCGAATTACACTTCGAGACCCGCCGACATGATTGCCACGATGCATAGAGCAAATCGGACGACGTTGTATTTTTTTCACAACCAGGACCGAAACCCTAGGCCGAACAAAATGGTCGTACGCGAAGTGAAATTTTTTGGCTCGAAATTTTACGGGCTTGTGTAGAACTTCTAGACAATCATATCGGCCGGTGACACGAAGTGATTCGAGTTCGTTTGCCCCCCCATTTTCTTTAACGAACGATAACTTTTTCTGAAAATAACAAGTGCCCCGATCCCGGCCGAAACGACTCGAATTACACTTCGAGACCCGCCGACATGATTGCCACGATGCATAGAGCAAATCGGACGACGTTGTATTTTTTTCACAACCAGGACCGAAACCTTAGGCCGAACAAAATGTTCGTACGCGAACTAAAATTTTTTGGCTCGAAATTTTACGAGCTTGTGCAGAACTTCTAGGCAATCATATCGGCAGGTGACACGAAGTGATTCGAGTTCGTTTGCCCCCTCATTTTCTTTAACGAAGGATAACTTTTTCTGAAAATAACAAGTTCGCCGATCCCGGCTTAAACGACTCGAATTACACTTCGAGACCCGCCGACATGATTGCCACGATGCATAGAGCAAATCGGACGACGTTGTATTTTTTTCACAACCAGGACCGAAACCCCTTGCCCGAACAAAATGGTCGTACGCGAAGTAAAATTTTTTGGCTCGAAATTTTACGAGCATGCGCAGAACTTCTAGGCAATCATATCGGCAGGTGACACGAATTGATTCGAGTTCGTTTGCCCCCCCATTTTCTTTAACGAACGATAACTTTTTCTGAAAATAACAAGTGCCCCGATCCCGGCCGAAACGACTCGAATTACACTTCGAGACCCGCCGACATGATTGCCACGATGCATAGAGCAAATCGGACGACGTTGTATTTTTTTCACAACCAAGACCGAAACTCTAGGCCGAACAAAATGGTCGTACGCGAAGTGAAATTTTACGGGCTTGTGTAGAACTTCTAGACAATCATATCGGCCGGTGACACGAAGTGATTCGAGTTCGTTTGCCCCCCCATTTTCTTTAACGAACGATAACTTTTTCTGAAAATAACAAGTGCCCCGATCCCGGCCGAAACGACTCGAATTACACTTCGAGACCCGCCGACATGATTGCCACGATGCATAGAGCAAATCGGACGACGTTATATTTTTTTCACAACCAGGACCGAAACCCTAGGCCGAACAAAATGTTCGTACGCTCGTAAAATTTTTTGGCTCGAAATTTTACGAGCTTGTGCAGAACTTCTAGGCAATCATATCGGCAGGTGACACGAAGTGATTCGAGTTCGTTTGCCCCCCCATTTTCTTTAACGAACGATAACTTTTTCTGAAAATAACAAGTTCCCCGATTCCGGCTTAAACGACTCGAATTACACTTCGAGACCCGCCGACATGATTGCCACGATGCATAGAGCAAATCGGACGACGTTGTATTTTTTTCACAACCAGGACCGAAACCCCTTGCCCGAACAAAATGGTCGTACGCGAAGTAAAATTTTTTGGCTCGAAATTTTACGAGCATGCGCAGAACTTCTAGGCAATCATATCGGCAGGTGACACGAATTGATTCGAGTTCGTTTGCCCCCCCATTTTCTTTAACGAACGATAACTTTTTCTGAAAATAACAAGTGCCCCGATCCCGGCCGAAACGACTCGAATTACACTTCGAGACCCGCCGACATGATTGCCACGATGCATAGAGCAAATCGGACGACGTTGTATTTTTTTCACAACCAGGACCGAAACTCTAGGCCGAACAAAATGGTCGTACGCGAAGTGAAATTTTACGGGCTTGTGTAGAACTTCTAGACAATCATATCGGCCGGTGACACGAAGTGATTCGAGTTCGTTTGCCCCCCCATTTTCTTTAACGAACGATAACTTTTTCTGAAAATAACAAGTGCCCCGATCCCGGCCGAAACGACTCGAATTACACTTCGAGACCCGCCGACATGATTGCCACGATGCATAGAGCAAATCGGACGACGTTGTATTTTTTTCACAACCAGGACCGAAACCCTAGGCCGAACAAAATGGTCGTACGCGAAGTGAAATTTTTTGGCTCGAAATTTTACGGGCTTGTGTAGAACTTCTAGACAATCATATCGGCCGGTGACACGAAGTGATTCGAGTTCGTTTGCCCCCCCATTTTCTTTAACGAACGATAACTTTTTCTGAAAATAACAAGTGCCCCGATCCCGGCCGAAACGACTCGAATTACACTTCGAGACCCGCCGACATGATTGCCACGATGCATAGAGCAAATCGGACGACGTTGTATTTTTTTCACAACCAGGACCGAAACCCCTTGCCCGAACAAAATGGTCGTACGCGAAGTAAAATTTTTTGGCTCGAAATATTACGAGCTTGTGCAGAACTTCTAGGCAATCATATCGGCAGGTGACACGAAGTGATTCGAGTTCGTTTGCCCCCTCATTTTCTTTAACGAAGGATAACTTTTTCTGAAAATAACAAGTTCGCCGATCCCGGCTTAAACGACTCGAATTACACTTCGAGACCCGCCGACATGATTGCCACGATGCATAGAGCAAATCGGACGACGTTGTATTTTTTTCACAACCAGGACCGAAACCCCTTGCCCGAACAAAATGGTCGTACGCGAAGTAAAATTTTTTGGCTCGAAATTTTACGAGCATGCGCAGAACTTCTAGGCAATCATATCGGCAGGTGACACGAATTGATTCGAGTTCGTTTGCCCCCCCATTTTCTTTAACGAACGATAACTTTTTCTGAAAATAACAAGTGCCCCGATCCCGGCCGAAACGACTCGAATTACACTTCGAGACCCGCCGACATGATTGCCACGATGCATAGAGCAAATCGGACGACGTTGTATTTTTTTCACAACCAGGACCGAAACCTTAGGCCGAACAAAATGTTCGTACGCTCGTAAAATTTTTTGGCTCGAAATTTTACGAGCTTGTGCAGAACTTCTAGGCAATCATATCGGCAGGTGACACGAAGTGATTCGAGTTCGTTTGCCCCCCCATTTTCTTTAACGAACGATAACTTTTTCTGAAAATAACAAGTTCGCCGATCCCGGCTTAAACGACTCGAATTACACTTCGAGACCCACCGACATGATTGCCACGATGCATAGAGCAAATCGGACGACGTTGTATTTTTTTCACAACCAGGACCGAAACCCCTTGCCCGAACAAAATGGTCGTACGCGAAGTAAAATTTTTTGGCTCGAAATTTTACGAGCATGCGCAGAACTTCTAGGCAATCATATCGGCAGGTGACACGAATTGATTCGAGTTCGTTTGCCCCCCCATTTTCTTTAACGAACGATAACTTTTTCTGAAAATAACAAGTGCCCCGATCCCGGCCGAAACGACTCGAATTACAATTCGAGACCCGCCGACATGATTGCCACGATGCATAGAGCAAATCGGACGACGTTGTATTTTTTTCACAACCAGGACCGAAACTCTAGGCCGAACAAAATGGTCGTACGCGAAGTGAAATTTTACGGGCTTGTGTAGAACTTCTAGACAATCATATCGGCCGGTGACACGAAGTGATTCGAGTTCGTTTGCCCCCCCATTTTCTTTAACGAACGATAACTTTTTCTGAAAATAACAAGTGCCCCGATCCCGGCCGAAACGACTCGAATTACACTTCGAGACCCGCCGACATGATTGCCACGATGCATAGAGCAAATCGGACGACGTTGTATTTTTTTCACAACCAGGACCGAAACCCTAGGCCGAACAAAATGGTCGTACGCGAAGTGAAATTTTTTGGCTCGAAATTTTACGGGCTTGTGTAGAACTTCTAGACAATCATATCGGCCGGTGACACGAAGTGATTCGAGTTCGTTTGCCCCCCCATTTTCTTTAACGAACGATAACTTTTTCTGAAAATAACAAGTGCCCCGATCCCGGCCGAAACGACTCGAATTACACTTCGAGACCCGCCGACATGATTGCCACGATGCATAGAGCAAATCGGACGACGTTGTATTTTTTTCACAACCAGGACCGAAACCTTAGGCCGAACAAAATGTTCGTACGCGAACTAAAATTTTTTGGCTCAAAATTTTACGAGCTTGTGCAGAACTTCTAGGCAATCATATCGGCAGGTGACACGAAGTGATTCGAGTTCGTTTGCCCCCTCATTTTCTTTAACGAAGGATAACTTTTTCTGAAAATAACAAGTTCGCCGATCCCGGCTTAAACGACTCGAATTACACTTCGAGACCCGCCGACATGATTGCCACGATGCATAGAGCAAATCGGACGACGTTGTATTTTTTTCACAACCAGGACCGAAACCCCTTGCCCGAACAAAATGGTCGTACGCGAAGTAAAATTTTTTGGCTCGAAATTTTACGAGCATGCGCAGAACTTCTAGGCAATCATATCGGCAGGTGACACGAATTGATTCGAGTTCGTTTGCCCCCCCATTTTCTTTAACGAACGATAACTTTTTCTGAAAATAACAAGTGCCCCGATCCCGGCCGAAACGACTCGAATTACACTTCGAGACCCGCCGACATGATTGCCACGATGCATAGAGCAAATCGGACGACGTTGTATTTTTTTCACAACCAAGACCGAAACTCTAGGCCGAACAAAATGGTCGTACGCGAAGTGAAATTTTACGGGCTTGTGTAGAACTTCTAGACAATCATATCGGCCGGTGACACGAAGTGATTCGAGTTCGTTTGCCCCCCCATTTTCTTTAACGAACGATAACTTTTTCTGAAAATAACAAGTGCCCCGATCCCGGCCGAAACGACTCGAATTACACTTCGAGACCCGCCGACATGATTGCCACGATGCATAGAGCAAATCGGACGACGTTATATTTTTTTCACAACCAGGACCGAAACCCTAGGCCGAACAAAATGTTCGTACGCTCGTAAAATTTTTTGGCTCGAAATTTTACGAGCTTGTGCAGAACTTCTAGGCAATCATATCGGCAGGTGACACGAAGTGATTCGAGTTCGTTTGCCCCCCCATTTTCTTTAACGAACGATAACTTTTTCTGAAAATAACAAGTTCCCCGATTCCGGCTTAAACGACTCGAATTACACTTCGAGACCCGCCGACATGATTGCCACGATGCATAGAGCAAATCGGACGACGTTGTATTTTTTTCACAACCAGGACCGAAACCCCTTGCCCGAACAAAATGGTCGTACGCGAAGTAAAATTTTTTGGCTCGAAATTTTACGAGCATGCGCAGAACTTCTAGGCAATCATATCGGCAGGTGACACGAATTGATTCGAGTTCGTTTGCCCCCCCATTTTCTTTAACGAACGATAACTTTTTCTGAAAATAACAAGTGCCCCGATCCCGGCCGAAACGACTCGAATTACACTTCGAGACCCGCCGACATGATTGCCACGATGCATAGAGCAAATCGGACGACGTTGTATTTTTTTCACAACCAGGACCGAAACTCTAGGCCGAACAAAATGGTCGTACGCGAAGTGAAATTTTACGGGCTTGTGTAGAACTTCTAGACAATCATATCGGCCGGTGACACGAAGTGATTCGAGTTCGTTTGCCCCCCCATTTTCTTTAACGAACGATAACTTTTTCTGAAAATAACAAGTGCCCCGATCCCGGCCGAAACGACTCGAATTACACTTCGAGACCCGCCGACATGATTGCCACGATGCATAGAGCAAATCGGACGACGTTATATTTTTTTCACAACCAGGACCGAAACCCTAGGCCGAACAAAATGTTCGTACGCTCGTAAAATTTTTTGGCTCGAAATTTTACGAGCTTGTGCAGAACTTCTAGGCAATCATATCGGCAGGTGACACGAAGTGATTCGAGTTCGTTTGCCCCCCCATTTTCTTTAACGAACGATAACTTTTTCTGAAAATAACAAGTTCCCCGATTCCGGCTTAAACGACTCGAATTACACTTCGAGACCCGCCGACATGATTGCCACGATGCATAGAGCAAATCGGACGACGTTGTATTTTTTTCACAACCAGGACCGAAACCCCTTGCCCGAACAAAATGGTCGTACGCGAAGTAAAATTTTTTGGCTCGAAATTTTACGAGCATGCGCAGAACTTCTAGGCAATCATATCGGCAGGTGACACGAATTGATTCGAGTTCGTTTGCCCCCCCATTTTCTTTAACGAACGATAACTTTTTCTGAAAATAACAAGTGCCCCGATCCCGGCCGAAACGACTCGAATTACACTTCGAGACCCGCCGACATGATTGCCACGATGCATAGAGCAAATCGGACGACGTTGTATTTTTTTCACAACCAGGACCGAAACTCTAGGCCGAACAAAATGGTCGTACGCGAAGTGAAATTTTACGGGCTTGTGTAGAACTTCTACACAATCATATCGGCCGGTGACACGAAGTGATTCGAGTTCGTTTGCCCCCCCATTTTCTTTAACGAACGATAACTTTTTCTGAAAATAACAAGTGCCCCGATCCCGGCCGAAACGACTCGAATTACACTTCGAGACCCGCCGACATGATTGCCACGATGCATAGAGCAAATCGGACGACGTTATATTTTTTTCACAACCAGGACCGAAACCCTAGGCCGAACAAAATGTTCGTACGCTCGTAAAATTTTTTGGCTCGAAATTTTACGAGCTTGTGCAGAACTTCTAGGCAATCATATCGGCAGGTGACACGAAGTGATTCGAGTTCGTTTGCCCCCCCATTTTCTTTAACGAACGATAACTTTTTCTGAAAATAACAAGTTCCCCGATTCCGGCTTAAACGACTCGAATTACACTTCGAGACCCGCCGACATGATTGCCACGATGCATAGAGCAAATCGGACGACGTTGTATTTTTTTCACAACCAGGACCGAAACCCCTTGCCCGAACAAAATGGTCGTACGCGAAGTAAAATTTTTTGGCTCGAAATTTTACGAGCATGCGCAGAACTTCTAGGCAATCATATCGGCAGGTGACACGAATTGATTCGAGTTCGTTTGCCCCCCCATTTTCTTTAACGAACGATAACTTTTTCTGAAAATAACAAGTGCCCCGATCCCGGCCGAAACGACTCGAATTACACTTCGAGACCCGCCGACATGATTGCCACGATGCATAGAGCAAATCGGACGACGTTGTATTTTTTTCACAACCAGGACCGAAACTCTAGGCCGAACAAAATGGTCGTACGCGAAGTGAAATTTTACGGGCTTGTGTAGAACTTCTACACAATCATATCGGCCGGTGACACGAAGTGATTCGAGTTCGTTTGCCCCCCCATTTTCTTTAACGAACGATAACTTTTTCTGAAAATAACAAGTGCCCCGATCCCGGCCGAAACGACTCGAATTACACTTCGAGACCCGCCGACATGATTGCCACGATGCATAGAGCAAATCGGACGACGTTATATTTTTTTCACAACCAGGACCGAAACCCTAGGCCGAACAAAATGTTCGTACGCTCGTAAAATTTTTTGGCTCGAAATTTTACGAGCTTGTGCAGAACTTCTAGGCAATCATATCGGCAGGTGACACGAAGTGATTCGAGTTCGTTTGCCCCCCCATTTTCTTTAACGAACGATAACTTTTTCTGAAAATAACAAGTTCCCCGATTCCGGCTTAAACGACTCGAATTACACTTCGAGACCCGCCGACATGATTGCCACGATGCATAGAGCAAATCGGACGACGTTGTATTTTTTTCACAACCAGGACCGAAACCCCTTGCCCGAACAAAATGGTCGTACGCGAAGTAAAATTTTTTGGCTCGAAATTTTACGAGCATGCGCAGAACTTCTAGGCAATCATATCGGCAGGTGACACGAATTGATTCGAGTTCGTTTGCCCCCCCATTTTCTTTAACGAACGATAACTTTTTCTGAAAATAACAAGTGCCCCGATCCCGGCCGAAACGACTCGAATTACACTTCGAGACCCGCCGACATGATTGCCACGATGCATAGAGCAAATCGGACGACGTTGTATTTTTTTCACAACCAGGACCGAAACTCTAGGCCGAACAAAATGGTCGTACGCGAAGTGAAATTTTACGGGCTTGTGTAGAACTTCTAGACAATCATATCGGCCGGTGACACGAAGTGATTCGAGTTCGTTTGCCCCCCCATTTTTTTTAACGAACGATAACTTTTTCTGAAAATAACAAGTGCCCCGATCCCGGCCGAAACGACTCGAATTACACTTCGAGACCCGCCGACATGATTGCCACGATGCATAGAGCAAATCAGACGACGTTGTATTTTTTTCACAACCAGGACCGAAACCCCTTGCCCGAAGAAAATGGTCGTACGCGAAGTAAAATATTTTGGCTCGAAATTTTACGAGCTTGTGCAGAACTTCTAGGCAATCATATCGGCAGGTGACACGAAGTGATTCGAGTTCGTTTGCCCCCCCATTTTCTTTAACGAAGGATAACTTTTTCTGAAAATAACAAGTTCGCCGATCCCGGCTTAAACGACTCGAATTACACTTCGAGACCCGCCGACATGATTGCCACGATGCATAGAGCAAATCGGACGACGTTGTATTTTTTTCACAACCAGGACCGAAACCCCTTGCCCGAACAAAATGGTCGTACGCGAAGTAAAATTTTTTGGCTCGAAATTTTACGAGCATGCGCAGAACTTCTAGGCAATCATATCGGCAGGTGACACGAATTGATTCGAGTTCGTTTGCCCCCCCATTTTCTTTAACGAACGATAACTTTTTCTGAAAATAACAAGTGCCCCGATCCCGGCCGAAACGACTCGAATTACACTTCGAGACCCGCCGACATGATTGCCACGATGCATAGAGCAAATCGGACGACGTTGTATTTTTTTCACAACCAGGACCGAAACTCTAGGCCGAACAAAATGGTCGTACGCGAAGTGAAATTTTACGGGCTTGTGTAGAACTTCTAGACAATCATATCGGCCGGTGACACGAAGTGATTCGAGTTCGTTTGCCCCCCCATTTTCTTTAACGAACGATAACTTTTTCTGAAAATAACAAGTGCCCCGATCCCGGCCGAAACGACTCGAATTACACTTCGAGACCCGCCGACATGATTGCCACGATGCATAGAGCAAATCGGACGACGTTGTATTTTTTTCACAACCAGGACCGAAACCTTAGGCCGAACAAAATGTTCGTACGCGAACTAAAATTTTTTGGCTCGAAATTTTACGAGCTTGTGCAGAACTTCTAGGCAATCATATCGGCAGGTGACACGAAGTGATTCGAGTTCGTTTGCCCCCTCATTTTCTTTAACGAAGGATAACTTTTTCTGAAAATAACAAGTTCGCCGATCCCGGCTTAAACGACTCGAATTACACTTCGAGACCCGCCGACATGATTGCCACGATGCATAGAGCAAATCGGACGACGTTGTATTTTTTTCACAACCAGGACCGAAACCCCTTGCCCGAACAAAATGGTCGTACGCGAAGTAAAATTTTTTGGCTCGAAATTTTACGAGCATGCGCAGAACTTCTAGGCAATCATATCGGCAGGTGACACGAATTGATTCGAGTTCGTTTGCCCCCCCATTTTCTTTAACGAACGATAACTTTTTCTGAAAATAACAAGTGCCCCGATCCCGGCCGAAACGACTCGAATTACACTTCGAGACCCGCCGACATGATTGCCACGATGCATAGAGCAAATCGGACGACGTTGTATTTTTTTCACAACCAAGACCGAAACTCTAGGCCGAACAAAATGGTCGTACGCGAAGTGAAATTTTACGGGCTTGTGTAGAACTTCTAGACAATCATATCGGCCGGTGACACGAAGTGATTCGAGTTCGTTTGCCCCCCCATTTTCTTTAACGAACGATAACTTTTTCTGAAAATAACAAGTGCCCCGATCCCGGCCGAAACGACTCGAATTACACTTCGAGACCCGCCGACATGATTGCCACGATGCATAGAGCAAATCGGACGACGTTATATTTTTTTCACAACCAGGACCGAAACCCTAGGCCGAACAAAATGTTCGTACGCTCGTAAAATTTTTTGGCTCGAAATTTTACGAGCTTGTGCAGAACTTCTAGGCAATCATATCGGCAGGTGACACGAAGTGATTCGAGTTCGTTTGCCCCCCCATTTTCTTTAACGAACGATAACTTTTTCTGAAAATAACAAGTTCCCCGATTCCGGCTTAAACGACTCGAATTACACTTCGAGACCCGCCGATATGATTGCCACGATGCATAGAGCAAATCGGACGACGTTGTATTTTTTTCACAACCAGGACCGAAACCCCTTGCCCGAACAAAATGGTCGTACGCGAAGTAAAATTTTTTGGCTCGAAATTTTACGAGCATGCGCAGAACTTCTAGGCAATCATATCGGCAGGTGACACGAATTGATTCGAGTTCGTTTGCCCCCCCATTTTCTTTAACGAACGATAACTTTTTCTGAAAATAACAAGTGCCCCGATCCCGGCCGAAACGACTCGAATTACACTTCGAGACCCGCCGACATGATTGCCACGATGCATAGAGCAAATCGGACGACGTTGTATTTTTTTCACAACCAGGACCGAAACTCTAGGCCGAACAAAATGGTCGTACGCGAAGTGAAATTTTACGGGCTTGTGTAGAACTTCTAGACAATCATATCGGCCGGTGACACGAAGTGATTCGAGTTCGTTTGCCCCCCCATTTTCTTTAACGAACGATAACTTTTTCTGAAAATAACAAGTGCCCCGATCCCGGCCGAAACGACTCGAATTACACTTCGAGACCCGCCGACATGATTGCCACGATGCATAGAGCAAATCGGACGACGTTATATTTTTTTCACAACCAGGACCGAAACCCTAGGCCGAACAAAATGTTCGTACGCTCGTAAAATTTTTTGGCTCGAAATTTTACGAGCTTGTGCAGAACTTCTAGGCAATCATATCGGCAGGTGACACGAAGTGATTCGAGTTCGTTTGCCCCCCCATTTTCTTTAACGAACGATAACTTTTTCTGAAAATAACAAGTTCCCCGATTCCGGCTTAAACGACTCGAATTACACTTCGAGACCCGCCGACATGATTGCCACGATGCATAGAGCAAATCGGACGACGTTGTATTTTTTTCACAACCAGGACCGAAACCCCTTGCCCGAACAAAATGGTCGTACGCGAAGTAAAATTTTTTGGCTCGAAATTTTACGAGCATGCGCAGAACTTCTAGGCAATCATATCGGCAGGTGACACGAATTGATTCGAGTTCGTTTGCCCCCCCATTTTCTTTAACGAACGATAACTTTTTCTGAAAATAACAAGTGCCCCGATCCCGGCCGAAACGACTCGAATTACACTTCGAGACCCGCCGACATGATTGCCACGATGCATAGAGCAAATCGGACGACGTTGTATTTTTTTCACAACCAGGACCGAAACTCTAGGCCGAACAAAATGGTCGTACGCGAAGTGAAATTTTACGGGCTTGTGTAGAACTTCTACACAATCATATCGGCCGGTGACACGAAGTGATTCGAGTTCGTTTGCCCCCCCATTTTCTTTAACGAACGATAACTTTTTCTGAAAATAACAAGTGCCCCGATCCCGGCCGAAACGACTCGAATTACACTTCGAGACCCGCCGACATGATTGCCACGATGCATAGAGCAAATCGGACGACGTTATATTTTTTTCACAACCAGGACCGAAACCCTAGGCCGAACAAAATGTTCGTACGCTCGTAAAATTTTTTGGCTCGAAATTTTACGAGCTTGTGCAGAACTTCTAGGCAATCATATCGGCAGGTGACACGAAGTGATTCGAGTTCGTTTGCCCCCCCATTTTCTTTAACGAACGATAACTTTTTCTGAAAATAACAAGTTCCCCGATTCCGGCTTAAACGACTCGAATTACACTTCGAGACCCGCCGACATGATTGCCACGATGCATAGAGCAAATCGGACGACGTTGTATTTTTTTCACAACCAGGACCGAAACCCCTTGCCCGAACAAAATGGTCGTACGCGAAGTAAAATTTTTTGGCTCGAAATTTTACGAGCATGCGCAGAACTTCTAGGCAATCATATCGGCAGGTGACACGAATTGATTCGAGTTCGTTTGCCCCCCCATTTTCTTTAACGAACGATAACTTTTTCTGAAAATAACAAGTGCCCCGATCCCGGCCGAAACGACTCGAATTACACTTCGAGACCCGCCGACATGATTGCCACGATGCATAGAGCAAATCGGACGACGTTGTATTTTTTTCACAACCAGGACCGAAACTCTAGGCCGAACAAAATGGTCGTACGCGAAGTGAAATTTTACGGGCTTGTGTAGAACTTCTACACAATCATATCGGCCGGTGACACGAAGTGATTCGAGTTCGTTTGCCCCCCCATTTTCTTTAACGAACGATAACTTTTTCTGAAAATAACAAGTGCCCCGATCCCGGCCGAAACGACTCGAATTACACTTCGAGACCCGCCGACATGATTGCCACGATGCATAGAGCAAATCGGACGACGTTATATTTTTTTCACAACCAGGACCGAAACCCTAGGCCGAACAAAATGTTCGTACGCTCGTAAAATTTTTTGGCTCGAAATTTTACGAGCTTGTGCAGAACTTCTAGGCAATCATATCGGCAGGTGACACGAAGTGATTCGAGTTCGTTTGCCCCCCCATTTTCTTTAACGAACGATAACTTTTTCTGAAAATAACAAGTTCCCCGATTCCGGCTTAAACGACTCGAATTACACTTCGAGACCCGCCGACATGATTGCCACGATGCATAGAGCAAATCGGACGACGTTGTATTTTTTTCACAACCAGGACCGAAACCCCTTGCCCGAACAAAATGGTCGTACGCGAAGTAAAATTTTTTGGCTCGAAATTTTACGAGCATGCGCAGAACTTCTAGGCAATCATATCGGCAGGTGACACGAATTGATTCGAGTTCGTTTGCCCCCCCATTTTCTTTAACGAACGATAACTTTTTCTGAAAATAACAAGTGCCCCGATCCCGGCCGAAACGACTCGAATTACACTTCGAGACCCGCCGACATGATTGCCACGATGCATAGAGCAAATCGGACGACGTTGTATTTTTTTCACAACCAGGACCGAAACTCTAGGCCGAACAAAATGGTCGTACGCGAAGTGAAATTTTACGGGCTTGTGTAGAACTTCTAGACAATCATATCGGCCGGTGACACGAAGTGATTCGAGTTCGTTTGCCCCCCCATTTTTTTTAACGAACGATAACTTTTTCTGAAAATAACAAGTGCCCCGATCCCGGCCGAAACGACTCGAATTACACTTCGAGACCCGCCGACATGATTGCCACGATGCATAGAGCAAATCAGACGACGTTGTATTTTTTTCACAACCAGGACCGAAACCCCTTGCCCGAAGAAAATGGTCGTACGCGAAGTAAAATATTTTGGCTCGAAATTTTACGAGCTTGTGCAGAACTTCTAGGCAATCATATCGGCAGGTGACACGAAGTGATTCGAGTTCGTTTGCCCCCCCATTTTCTTTAACGAAGGATAACTTTTTCTGAAAATAACAAGTTCGCCGATCCCGGCTTAAACGACTCGAATTACACTTCGAGACCCGCCGACATGATTGCCACGATGCATAGAGCAAATCGGACGACGTTGTATTTTTTTCACAACCAGGACCGAAACCCCTTGCCCGAACAAAATGGTCGTACGCGAAGTAAAATTTTTTGGCTCGAAATTTTACGAGCATGCGCAGAACTTCTAGGCAATCATATCGGCAGGTGACACGAATTGATTCGAGTTCGTTTGCCCCCCCATTTTCTTTAACGAACGATAACTTTTTCTGAAAATAACAAGTGCCCCGATCCCGGCCGAAACGACTCGAATTACACTTCGAGACCCGCCGACATGATTGCCACGATGCATAGAGCAAATCGGACGACGTTGTATTTTTTTCACAACCAGGACCGAAACTCTAGGCCGAACAAAATGGTCGTACGCGAAGTGAAATTTTACGGGCTTGTGTAGAACTTCTAGACAATCATATCGGCCGGTGACACGAAGTGATTCGAGTTCGTTTGCCCCCCCATTTTCTTTAACGAACGATAACTTTTTCTGAAAATAACAAGTGCCCCGATCCCGGCCGAAACGACTCGAATTACACTTCGAGACCCGCCGACATGATTGCCACGATGCATAGAGCAAATCGGACGACGTTGTATTTTTTTCACAACCAGGACCGAAACCTTAGGCCGAACAAAATGTTCGTACGCGAACTAAAATTTTTTGGCTCGAAATTTTACGAGCTTGTGCAGAACTTCTAGGCAATCATATCGGCAGGTGACACGAAGTGATTCGAGTTCGTTTGCCCCCCCATTTTCTTTAACGAAGGATAACTTTTTCTGAAAATAACAAGTTCGCCGATCCCGGCTTAAACGACTCGAATTACACTTCGAGACCCGCCGACATGATTGCCACGATGCATAGAGCAAATCGGACGACGTTGTATTTTTTTCACAACCAGGACCGAAACCCCTTGCCCGAACAAAATGGTCGTACGCGAAGTAAAATTTTTTGGCTCGAAATTTTACGAGCATGCGCAGAACTTCTAGGCAATCATATCGGCAGGTGACACGAATTGATTCGAGTTCGTTTGCCCCCCCATTTTCTTTAACGAACGATAACTTTTTCTGAAAATAACAAGTGCCCCGATCCCGGCCGAAACGACTCGAATTACACTTCGAGACCCGCCGACATGATTGCCACGATGCATAGAGCAAATCGGACGACGTTGTATTTTTTTCACAACCAGGACCGAAACCTTAGGCCGAACAAAATGTTCGTACGCGAACTAAAATTTTTTGGCTCGAAATTTTACGAGCTTGTGCAGAACTTCTAGGCAATCATATCGGCAGGTGACACGAAGTGATTCGAGTTCGTTTGCCCCCCCATTTTCTTTAACGAAGGATAACTTTTTCTGAAAATAACAAGTTCGCCGATCCCGGCTTAAACGACTCGAATTACACTTCGAGACCCGCCGACATGATTGCCACGATGCATAGAGCAAATCGGACGACGTTGTATTTTTTTCACAACCAGGACCGAAACCCCTTGCCCGAACAAAATGGTCGTACGCGAAGTAAAATTTTTTGGCTCGAAATTTTACGAGCATGCGCAGAACTTCTAGGCAATCATATCGGCAGGTGACACGAATTGATTTGAGTTCGTTTGCCCCCCCATTTTCTTTAACGAACGATAACTTTTTCTGAAAATAACAAGTGCCCCGATCCCGGCCGAAACGACTCGAATTACACTTCGAGACCCGCCGACATGATTGCCACGATGCATAGAGCAAATCGGACGACGTTGTATTTTTTTCACAACCAGGACCGAAACCCTAGGCCGAACAAAATGTTCGTACGCGAAGTAAAATTTTTTGGCTCGAAATTTTACGAGCTTGTGCAGAACTTCTAGGCAATCATATCGGCAGGTGACACGAAGTGATTCGAGTTCGTTTGCCCCCCCATTTTCTTTAACGAACGATAACTTTTTCTGAAAATAACAAGTTCCCCGATCCCGGCTGAAACGACTCGAATTACACTTCGAGACCCGCCGACATGATTGCCACGATGCATAGAGCAAATCGGACGACGTTGTATTTTTTTCACAACCAAGACCGAAACTCTAGGCCGAACAAAATGGTCGTACGCGAAGTGAAATTTTACGGGCTTGTGTAGAACTTCTAGACAATCATATCGGCCGGTGACACGAAGTGATTCGAGTTCGTTTGCCCCCCCATTTTCTTTAACGAACGATAACTTTTTCTGAAAATAACAAGTGCCCCGATCCCGGCCGAAACGACTCGAATTACACTTCGAGACCCGCCGACATGATTGCCACGATGCATAGAGCAAATCGGACGACGTTGTATTTTTTTCACAACCAGGACCGAAACCTTAGGCCGAACAAAATGGTCGTACGCGAAGTGAAATTTTTTGGCTCGAAATTTTACGGGCTTGTGTAGAACTTCTAGACAATCATATCGGCCGGTGACACGAAGTGATTCGAGTTCGTTTGCCCCCCCATTTTCTTTAACGAACGATAACTTTTTCTGAAAATAACAAGTGCCCCGATCCCGGCCGAAACGACTCGAATTACACTTCGAGACCCGCCGACATGATTGCCACGATGCATAGAGCAAATCGGACGACGTTGTATTTTTTTCACAACCAGGACCGAAACCCCTTGCCCGAACAAAATGGTCGTACGCGAAGTAAAATTTTTTGGCTCGAAATTTTACGAGCTTGTGCAGAACTTCTAGGCAATCATATCGGCAGGTGACACGAAGTGATTCGAGTTCGTTTGCCCCCTCATTTTCTTTAACGAAGGATAACTTTTTCTGAAAATAACAAGTTCGCCGATCCCGGCTTAAACGACTCGAATTACACTTCGAGACCCGCCGACATGATTGCCACGATGCATAGAGCAAATCGGACGACGTTGTATTTTTTTCACAACCAGGACCGAAACCCCTGCCCGAACAAAATGGTCGTACGCGAAGTAAAATTTTTTGGCTCGAAATTTTACGAGCATGCGCAGAACTTCTAGGCAATCATATCGGCAGGTGACACGAATTGATTCGAGTTCGTTTGCCCCCCCATTTTCTTTAACGAACGATAACTTTTTCTGAAAATAACAAGTGCCCCGATCCCGGCCGAAACGACTCGAATTACACTTCGAGACCCGCCGACATGATTGCCACGATGCATAGAGCAAATCGGACGACGTTGTATTTTTTTCACAACCAGGACCGAAACCTTAGGCCGAACAAAATGTTCGTACGCTCGTAAAATTTTTTGGCTCGAAATTTTACGAGCTTGTGCAGAACTTCTAGGCAATCATATCGGCAGGTGACACGAAGTGATTCGAGTTCGTTTGCCCCCCCATTTTCTTTAACGAACGATAACTTTTTCTGAAAATAACAAGTTCGCCGATCCCGGCTTAAACGACTCGAATTACACTTCGAGACCCACCGACATGATTGCCACGATGCATAGAGCAAATCGGACGACGTTGTATTTTTTTCACAACCAGGACCGAAACCCCTTGCCCGAACAAAATGGTCGTACGCGAAGTAAAATTTTTTGGCTCGAAATTTTACGAGCATGCGCAGAACTTCTAGGCAATCATATCGGCAGGTGACACGAATTGATTCGAGTTCGTTTGCCCCCCCATTTTCTTTAACGAACGATAACTTTTTCTGAAAATAACAAGTGCCCCGATCCCGGCCGAAACGACTCGAATTACAATTCGAGACCCGCCGACATGATTGCCACGATGCATAGAGCAAATCGGACGACGTTGTATTTTTTTCACAACCAGGACCGAAACTCTAGGCCGAACAAAATGGTCGTACGCGAAGTGAAATTTTACGGGCTTGTGTAGAACTTCTAGACAATCATATCGGCCGGTGACACGAAGTGATTCGAGTTCGTTTGCCCCCCCATTTTCTTTAACGAACGATAACTTTTTCTGAAAATAACAAGTGCCCCGATCCCGGCCGAAACGACTCGAATTACACTTCGAGACCCGCCGACATGATTGCCACGATGCATAGAGCAAATCGGACGACGTTGTATTTTTTTCACAACCAGGACCGAAACCCTAGGCCGAACAAAATGGTCGTACGCGAAGTGAAATTTTTTGGCTCGAAATTTTACGGGCTTGTGTAGAACTTCTAGACAATCATATCGGCCGGTGACACGAAGTGATTCGAGTTCGTTTGCCCCCCCATTTTCTTTAACGAACGATAACTTTTTCTGAAAATAACAAGTGCCCCGATCCCGGCCGAAACGACTCGAATTACACTTCGAGACCCGCCGACATGATTGCCACGATGCATAGAGCAAATCGGACGACGTTGTATTTTTTTCACAACCAGGACCGAAACCTTAGGCCGAACAAAATGTTCGTACGCGAACTAAAATTTTTTGGCTCGAAATTTTACGAGCTTGTGCAGAACTTCTAGGCAATCATATCGGCAGGTGACACGAAGTGATTCGAGTTCGTTTGCCCCCTCATTTTCTTTAACGAAGGATAACTTTTTCTGAAAATAACAAGTTCGCCGATCCCGGCTTAAACGACTCGAATTACACTTCGAGACCCGCCGACATGATTGCCACGATGCATAGAGCAAATCGGACGACGTTGTATTTTTTTCACAACCAGGACCGAAACCCCTTGCCCGAACAAAATGGTCGTACGCGAAGTAAATTTTTTTGGCTCGAAATTTTACGAGCATGCGCAGAACTTCTAGGCAATCATATCGGCAGGTGACACGAATTGATTCGAGTTCGTTTGCCCCCCCATTTTCTTTAACGAACGATAACTTTTTCTGAAAATAACAAGTGCCCCGATCCCGGCCGAAACGACTCGAATTACACTTCGAGACCCGCCGACATGATTGCCACGATGCATAGAGCAAATCGGACGACGTTGTATTTTTTTCACAACCAAGACCGAAACTCTAGGCCGAACAAAATGGTCGTACGCGAAGTGAAATTTTACGGGCTTGTGTAGAACTTCTAGACAATCATATCGGCCGGTGACACGAAGTGATTCGAGTTCGTTTGCCCCCCCATTTTCTTTAACGAACGATAACTTTTTCTGAAAATAACAAGTGCCCCGATCCCGGCCGAAACGACTCGAATTACACTTCGAGACCCGCCGACATGATTGCCACGATGCATAGAGCAAATCGGACGACGTTATATTTTTTTCACAACCAGGACCGAAACCCTAGGCCGAACAAAATGTTCGTACGCTCGTAAAATTTTTTGGCTCGAAATTTTACGAGCTTGTGCAGAACTTCTAGGCAATCATATCGGCAGGTGACACGAAGTGATTCGAGTTCGTTTGCCCCCCCATTTTCTTTAACGAACGATAACTTTTTCTGAAAATAACAAGTTCCCCGATTCCGGCTTAAACGACTCGAATTACACTTCGAGACCCGCCGACATGATTGCCACGATGCATAGAGCAAATCGGACGACGTTGTATTTTTTTCACAACCAGGACCGAAACCCCTTGCCCGAACAAAATGGTCGTACGCGAAGTAAAATTTTTTGGCTCGAAATTTTACGAGCATGCGCAGAACTTCTAGGCAATCATATCGGCAGGTGACACGAATTGATTCGAGTTCGTTTGCCCCCCCATTTTCTTTAACGAACGATAACTTTTTCTGAAAATAACAAGTGCCCCGATCCCGGCCGAAACGACTCGAATTACACTTCGAGACCCGCCGACATGATTGCCACGATGCATAGAGCAAATCGGACGACGTTGTATTTTTTTCACAACCAGGACCGAAACTCTAGGCCGAACAAAATGGTCGTACGCGAAGTGAAATTTTACGGGCTTGTGTAGAACTTCTAGACAATCATATCGGCCGGTGACACGAAGTGATTCGAGTTCGTTTGCCCCCCCATTTTCTTTAACGAACGATAACTTTTTCTGAAAATAACAAGTGCCCCGATCCCGGCCGAAACGACTCGAATTACACTTCGAGACCCGCCGACATGATTGCCACGATGCATAGAGCAAATCGGACGACGTTGTATTTTTTTCACAACCAGGACCGAAACCCTAGGCCGAACAAAATGGTCGTACGCGAAGTGAAATTTTTTGGCTCGAAATTTTACGGGCTTGTGTAGAACTTCTAGACAATCATATCGGCCGGTGACACGAAGTGATTCGAGTTCGTTTGCCCCCCCATTTTCTTTAACGAACGATAACTTTTTCTGAAAATAACAAGTGCCCCGATCCCGGCCGAAACGACTCGAATTACACTTCGAGACCCGCCGACATGATTGCCACGATGCATAGAGCAAATCGGACGACGTTGTATTTTTTTCACAACCAGGACCGAAACCCCTTGCCCGAACAAAATGGTCGTACGCGAAGTAAAATTTTTTGGCTCGAAATATTACGAGCTTGTGCAGAACTTCTAGGCAATCATATCGGCAGGTGACACGAAGTGATTCGAGTTCGTTTGCCCCCTCATTTTCTTTAACGAAGGATAACTTTTTCTGAAAATAACAAGTTCGCCGATCCCGGCTTAAACGACTCGAATTACACTTCGAGACCCGCCGACATGATTGCCACGATGCATAGAGCAAATCGGACGACGTTGTATTTTTTTCACAACCAAGACCGAAACCCCTTGCCCGAACAAAATGGTCGTACGCGAAGTAAAATTTTTTGGCTCGAAATTTTACGAGCATGCGCAGAACTTCTAGGCAATCATATCGGCAGGTGACACGAATTGATTCGAGTTCGTTTGCCCCCCCATTTTCTTTAACGAACGATAACTTTTTCTGAAAATAACAAGTGCCCCGATCCCGGCCGAAACGACTCGAATTACACTTCGAGACCCGCCGACATGATTGCCACGATGCATAGAGCAAATCGGACGACGTTGTATTTTTTTCACAACCAGGACCGAAACCTTAGGCCGAACAAAATGTTCGTACGCTCGTAAAATTTTTTGGCTCGAAATTTTACGAGCTTGTGCAGAACTTCTAGGCAATCATATCGGCAGGTGACACGAAGTGATTCGAGTTCGTTTGCCCCCCCATTTTCTTTAACGAACGATAACTTTTTCTGAAAATAACAAGTTCGCCGATCCCGGCTTAAACGACTCGAATTACACTTCGAGACCCACCGACATGATTGCCACGATGCATAGAGCAAATCGGACGACGTTGTATTTTTTTCACAACCAGGACCGAAACCCCTTGCCCGAACAAAATGGTCGTACGCGAAGTAAAATTTTTTGGCTCGAAATTTTACGAGCATGCGCAGAACTTCTAGGCAATCATATCGGCAGGTGACACGAATTGATTCGAGTTCGTTTGCCCCCCCATTTTCTTTAACGAACGATAACTTTTTCTGAAAATAACAAGTGCCCCGATCCCGGCCGAAACGACTCGAATTACAATTCGAGACCCGCCGACATGATTGCCACGATGCATAGAGCAAATCGGACGACGTTGTATTTTTTTCACAACCAGGACCGAAACTCTAGGCCGAACAAAATGGTCGTACGCGAAGTGAAATTTTACGGGCTTGTGTAGAACTTCTAGACAATCATATCGGCCGGTGACACGAAGTGATTCGAGTTCGTTTGCCCCCCCATTTTCTTTAACGAACGATAACTTTTTCTGAAAATAACAAGTGCCCCGATCCCGGCCGAAACGACTCGAATTACACTTCGAGACCCGCCGACATGATTGCCACGATGCATAGAGCAAATCGGACGACGTTGTATTTTTTTCACAACCAGGACCGAAACCCTAGGCCGAACAAAATGGTCGTACGCGAAGTGAAATTTTTTGGCTCGAAATTTTACGGGCTTGTGTAGAACTTCTAGACAATCATATCGGCCGGTGACACGAAGTGATTCGAGTTCGTTTGCCCCCCCATTTTCTTTAACGAACGATAACTTTTTCTGAAAATAACAAGTGCCCCGATCCCGGCCGAAACGACTCGAATTACACTTCGAGACCCGCCGACATGATTGCCACGATGCATAGAGCAAATCGGACGACGTTGTATTTTTTTCACAACCAGGACCGAAACCTTAGGCCGAACAAAATGTTCGTACGCGAACTAAAATTTTTTGGCTCGAAATTTTACGAGCTTGTGCAGAACTTCTAGGCAATCATATCGGCAGGTGACACGAAGTGATTCGAGTTCGTTTGCCCCCTCATTTTCTTTAACGAAGGATAACTTTTTCTGAAAATAACAAGTTCGCCGATCCCGGCTTAAACGACTCGAATTACACTTCGAGACCCGCCGACATGATTGCCACGATGCATAGAGCAAATCGGACGACGTTGTATTTTTTTCACAACCAGGACCGAAACCCCTTGCCCGAACAAAATGGTCGTACGCGAAGTAAAATTTTTTGGCTCGAAATTTTACGAGCATGCGCAGAACTTCTAGGCAATCATATCGGCAGGTGACACGAATTGATTCGAGTTCGTTTGCCCCCCCATTTTCTTTAACGAACGATAACTTTTTCTGAAAATAACAAGTGCCCCGATCCCGGCCGAAACGACTCGAATTACACTTCGAGACCCGCCGACATGATTGCCACGATGCATAGAGCAAATCGGACGACGTTGTATTTTTTTCACAACCAAGACCGAAACTCTAGGCCGAACAAAATGGTCGTACGCGAAGTGAAATTTTACGGGCTTGTGTAGAACTTCTAGACAATCATATCGGCCGGTGACACGAAGTGATTCGAGTTCGTTTGCCCCCCCATTTTCTTTAACGAACGATAACTTTTTCTGAAAATAACAAGTGCCCCGATCCCGGCCGAAACGACTCGAATTACACTTCGAGACCCGCCGACATGATTGCCACGATGCATAGAGCAAATCGGACGACGTTATATTTTTTTCACAACCAGGACCGAAACCCTAGGCCGAACAAAATGTTCGTACGCTCGTAAAATTTTTTGGCTCGAAATTTTACGAGCTTGTGCAGAACTTCTAGGCAATCATATCGGCAGGTGACACGAAGTGATTCGAGTTCGTTTGCCCCCCCATTTTCTTTAACGAACGATAACTTTTTCTGAAAATAACAAGTTCCCCGATTCCGGCTTAAACGACTCGAATTACACTTCGAGACCCGCCGACATGATTGCCACGATGCATAGAGCAAATCGGACGACGTTGTATTTTTTTCACAACCAGGACCGAAACCCCTTGCCCGAACAAAATGGTCGTACGCGAAGTAAAATTTTTTGGCTCGAAATTTTACGAGCATGCGTAGAACTTCTAGGCAATCATATCGGCAGGTGACACGAATTGATTCGAGTTCGTTTGCCCCCCCATTTTCTTTAACGAACGATAACTTTTTCTGAAAATAACAAGTGCCCCGATCCCGGCCGAAACGACTCGAATTACACTTCGAGACCCGCCGACATGATTGCCACGATGCATAGAGCAAATCGGACGACGTTGTATTTTTTTCACAACCAGGACCGAAACTCTAGGCCGAACAAAATGGTCGTACGCGAAGTGAAATTTTACGGGCTTGTGTAGAACTTCTAGACAATCATATCGGCCGGTGACACGAAGTGATTCGAGTTCGTTTGCCCCCCCATTTTCTTTAACGAACGATAACTTTTTCTGAAAATAACAAGTGCCCCGATCCCGGCCGAAACGACTCGAATTACACTTCGAGACCCGCCGACATGATTGCCACGATGCATAGAGCAAATCGGACGACGTTATATTTTTTTCACAACCAGGACCGAAACCCTAGGCCGAACAAAATGTTCGTACGCTCGTAAAATTTTTTGGCTCGAAATTTTACGAGCTTGTGCAGAACTTCTAGGCAATCATATCGGCAGGTGACACGAAGTGATTCGAGTTCGTTTGCCCCCCCATTTTCTTTAACGAACGATAACTTTTTCTGAAAATAACAAGTTCCCCGATTCCGGCTTAAACGACTCGAATTACACTTCGAGACCCGCCGACATGATTGCCACGATGCATTGAGCAAATCGGACGACGTTGTATTTTTTTCACAACCAGGACCGAAACCCCTTGCCCGAACAAAATGGTCGTACGCGAAGTAAAATTTTTTGGCTCGAAATTTTACGAGCATGCGCAGAACTTCTAGGCAATCATATCGGCAGGTGACACGAATTGATTCGAGTTCGTTTGCCCCCCCATTTTCTTTAACGAACGATAACTTTTTCTGAAAATAACAAGTGCCCCGATCCCGGCCGAAACGACTCGAATTACACTTCGAGACCCGCCGACATGATTGCCACGATGCATAGAGCAAATCGGACGACGTTGTATTTTTTTCACAACCAGGACCGAAACTCTAGGCCGAACAAAATGGTCGTACGCGAAGTGAAATTTTACGGGCTTGTGTAGAACTTCTACACAATCATATCGGCCGGTGACACGAAGTGATTCGAGTTCGTTTGCCCCCCCATTTTCTTTAACGAACGATAACTTTTTCTGAAAATAACAAGTGCCCCGATCCCGGCCGAAACGACTCGAATTACACTTCGAGACCCGCCGACATGATTGCCACGATGCATAGAGCAAATCGGACGACGTTATATTTTTTTCACAACCAGGACCGAAACCCTAGGCCGAACAAAATGTTCGTACGCTCGTAAAATTTTTTGGCTCGAAATTTTACGAGCTTGTGCAGAACTTCTAGGCAATCATATCGGCAGGTGACACGAAGTGATTCGAGTTCGTTTGCCCCCCCATTTTCTTTAACGAACGATAACTTTTTCTGAAAATAACAAGTTCCCCGATTCCGGCTTAAACGACTCGAATTACACTTCGAGACCCGCCGACATGATTGCCACGATGCATAGAGCAAATCGGACGACGTTGTATTTTTTTCACAACCAGGACCGAAACCCCTTGCCCGAACAAAATGGTCGTACGCGAAGTAAAATTTTTTGGCTCGAAATTTTACGAGCATGCGCAGAACTTCTAGGCAATCATATCGGCAGGTGACACGAATTGATTCGAGTTCGTTTGCCCCCCCATTTTCTTTAACGAACGATAACTTTTTCTGAAAATAACAAGTGCCCCGATCCCGGCCGAAACGACTCGAATTACACTTCGAGACCCGCCGACATGATTGCCACGATGCATAGAGCAAATCGGACGACGTTGTATTTTTTTCACAACCAGGACCGAAACTCTAGGCCGAACAAAATGGTCGTACGCGAAGTGAAATTTTACGGGCTTGTGTAGAACTTCTACACAATCATATCGGCCGGTGACACGAAGTGATTCGAGTTCGTTTGCCCCCCCATTTTCTTTAACGAACGATAACTTTTTCTGAAAATAACAAGTGCCCCGATCCCGGCCGAAACGACTCGAATTACACTTCGAGACCCGCCGACATGATTGCCACGATGCATAGAGCAAATCGGACGACGTTATATTTTTTTCACAACCAGGACCGAAACCCTAGGCCGAACAAAATGTTCGTACGCTCGTAAAATTTTTTGGCTCGAAATTTTACGAGCTTGTGCAGAACTTCTAGGCAATCATATCGGCAGGTGACACGAAGTGATTCGAGTTCGTTTGCCCCCCCATTTTCTTTAACGAACGATAACTTTTTCTGAAAATAACAAGTTCCCCGATTCCGGCTTAAACGACTCGAATTACACTTCGAGACCCGCCGACATGATTGCCACGATGCATAGAGCAAATCGGACGACGTTGTATTTTTTTCACAACCAGGACCGAAACCCCTTGCCCGAACAAAATGGTCGTACGCGAAGTAAAATTTTTTGGCTCGAAATTTTACGAGCATGCGCAGAACTTCTAGGCAATCATATCGGCAGGTGACACGAATTGATTCGAGTTCGTTTGCCCCCCCATTTTCTTTAACGAACGATAACTTTTTCTGAAAATAACAAGTGCCCCGATCCCGGCCGAAACGACTCGAATTACACTTCGAGACCCGCCGACATGATTGCCACGATGCATAGAGCAAATCGGACGACGTTGTATTTTTTTCACAACCAGGACCGAAACTCTAGGCCGAACAAAATGGTCGTACGCGAAGTGAAATTTTACGGGCTTGTGTAGAACTTCTAGACAATCATATCGGCCGGTGACACGAAGTGATTCGAGTTCGTTTGCCCCCCCATTTTTTTTAACGAACGATAACTTTTTCTGAAAATAACAAGTGCCCCGATCCCGGCCGAAACGACTCGAATTACACTTCGAGACCCGCCGACATGATTGCCACGATGCATAGAGCAAATCAGACGACGTTGTATTTTTTTCACAACCAGGACCGAAACCCCTTGCCCGAAGAAAATGGTCGTACGCGAAGTAAAATATTTTGGCTCGAAATTTTACGAGCTTGTGCAGAACTTCTAGGCAATCATATCGGCAGGTGACACGAAGTGATTCGAGTTCGTTTGCCCCCCCATTTTCTTTAACGAAGGATAACTTTTTCTGAAAATAACAAGTTCGCCGATCCCGGCTTAAACGACTCGAATTACACTTCGAGACCCGCCGACATGATTGCCACGATGCATAGAGCAAATCGGACGACGTTGTATTTTTTTCACAACCAGGACCGAAACCCCTTGCCCGAACAAAATGGTCGTACGCGAAGTAAAATTTTTTGGCTCGAAATTTTACGAGCATGCGCAGAACTTCTAGGCAATCATATCGGCAGGTGACACGAATTGATTCGAGTTCGTTTGCCCCCCCATTTTCTTTAACGAACGATAACTTTTTCTGAAAATAACAAGTGCCCCGATCCCGGCCGAAACGACTCGAATTACACTTCGAGACCCGCCGACATGATTGCCACGATGCATAGAGCAAATCGGACGACGTTGTATTTTTTTCACAACCAGGACCGAAACTCTAGGCCGAACAAAATGGTCGTACGCGAAGTGAAATTTTACGGGCTTGTGTAGAACTTCTAGACAATCATATCGGCCGGTGACACGAAGTGATTCGAGTTCGTTTGCCCCCCCATTTTCTTTAACGAACGATAACTTTTTCTGAAAATAACAAGTGCCCCGATCCCGGCCGAAACGACTCGAATTACACTTCGAGACCCGCCGACATGATTGCCACGATGCATAGAGCAAATCGGACGACGTTGTATTTTTTTCACAACCAGGACCGAAACCTTAGGCCGAACAAAATGTTCGTACGCGAACTAAAATTTTTTGGCTCGAAATTTTACGAGCTTGTGCAGAACTTCTAGGCAATCATATCGGCAGGTGACACGAAGTGATTCGAGTTCGTTTGCCCCCTCATTTTCTTTAACGAAGGATAACTTTTTCTGAAAATAACAAGTTCGCCGATCCCGGCTTAAACGACTCGAATTACACTTCGAGACCCGCCGACATGATTGCCACGATGCATAGAGCAAATCGGACGACGTTGTATTTTTTTCACAACCAGGACCGAAACCCCTTGCCCGAACAAAATGGTCGTACGCGAAGTAAAATTTTTTGGCTCGAAATTTTACGAGCATGCGCAGAACTTCTAGGCAATCATATCGGCAGGTGACACGAATTGATTCGAGTTCGTTTGCCCCCCCATTTTCTTTAACGAACGATAACTTTTTCTGAAAATAACAAGTGCCCCGATCCCGGCCGAAACGACTCGAATTACACTTCGAGACCCGCCGACATGATTGCCACGATGCATAGAGCAAATCGGACGACGTTGTATTTTTTTCACAACCAAGACCGAAACTCTAGGCCGAACAAAATGGTCGTACGCGAAGTGAAATTTTACGGGCTTGTGTAGAACTTCTAGACAATCATATCGGCCGGTGACACGAAGTGATTCGAGTTCGTTTGCCCCCCCATTTTCTTTAACGAACGATAACTTTTTCTGAAAATAACAAGTGCCCCGATCCCGGCCGAAACGACTCGAATTACACTTCGAGACCCGCCGACATGATTGCCACGATGCATAGAGCAAATCGGACGACGTTATATTTTTTTCACAACCAGGACCGAAACCCTAGGCCGAACAAAATGTTCGTACGCTCGTAAAATTTTTTGGCTCGAAATTTTACGAGCTTGTGCAGAACTTCTAGGCAATCATATCGGCAGGTGACACGAAGTGATTCGAGTTCGTTTGCCCCCCCATTTTCTTTAACGAACGATAACTTTTTCTGAAAATAACAAGTTCCCCGATTCCGGCTTAAACGACTCGAATTACACTTCGAGACCCGCCGATATGATTGCCACGATGCATAGAGCAAATCGGACGACGTTGTATTTTTTTCACAACCAGGACCGAAACCCCTTGCCCGAACAAAATGGTCGTACGCGAAGTAAAATTTTTTGGCTCGAAATTTTACGAGCATGCGCAGAACTTCTAGGCAATCATATCGGCAGGTGACACGAATTGATTCGAGTTCGTTTGCCCCCCCATTTTCTTTAACGAACGATAACTTTTTCTGAAAATAACAAGTGCCCCGATCCCGGCCGAAACGACTCGAATTACACTTCGAGACCCGCCGACATGATTGCCACGATGCATAGAGCAAATCGGACGACGTTGTATTTTTTTCACAACCAGGACCGAAACTCTAGGCCGAACAAAATGGTCGTACGCGAAGTGAAATTTTACGGGCTTGTGTAGAACTTCTAGACAATCATATCGGCCGGTGACACGAAGTGATTCGAGTTCGTTTGCCCCCCCATTTTCTTTAACGAACGATAACTTTTTCTGAAAATAACAAGTGCCCCGATCCCGGCCGAAACGACTCGAATTACACTTCGAGACCCGCCGACATGATTGCCACGATGCATAGAGCAAATCGGACGACGTTATATTTTTTTCACAACCAGGACCGAAACCCTAGGCCGAACAAAATGTTCGTACGCTCGTAAAATTTTTTGGCTCGAAATTTTACGAGCTTGTGCAGAACTTCTAGGCAATCATATCGGCAGGTGACACGAAGTGATTCGAGTTCGTTTGCCCCCCCATTTTCTTTAACGAACGATAACTTTTTCTGAAAATAACAAGTTCCCCGATTCCGGCTTAAACGACTCGAATTACACTTCGAGACCCGCCGACATGATTGCCACGATGCATAGAGCAAATCGGACGACGTTGTATTTTTTTCACAACCAGGACCGAAACCCCTTGCCCGAACAAAATGGTCGTACGCGAAGTAAAATTTTTTGGCTCGAAATTTTACGAGCATGCGCAGAACTTCTAGGCAATCATATCGGCAGGTGACACGAATTGATTCGAGTTCGTTTGCCCCCCCATTTTCTTTAACGAACGATAACTTTTTCTGAAAATAA
Source organism: Corylus avellana (assembly GCF_965113065.1). Taxonomy (NCBI): domain Eukaryota; kingdom Viridiplantae; phylum Streptophyta; class Magnoliopsida; order Fagales; family Betulaceae; genus Corylus; species Corylus avellana. Next base: position 13,888,876 of record NC_142494.1, read on the forward strand.
CAAGTGCCCCGATCCCGGCCGAAACGACTCGAATTACACTTCGAGACCCGCCGACATGATTGCCACGATGCATAGAGCAAATCGGACGACGTTGTATTTTTTTCACAACCAGGACCGAAACTCTAGGCCGAACAAAATGGTCGTACGCGAAGTGAAATTTTACGGGCTTGTGTAGAACTTCTACACAATCATATCGGCCGGTGACACGAAGTGATTCGAGTTCGTTTGCCCCCCCATTTTCTTTAACGAACGATAACTTTTTCTGAAAATAACAAGTGCCCCGATCCCGGCCGAAACGACTCGAATTACACTTCGAGACCCGCCGACATGATTGCCACGATGCATAGAGCAAATCGGACGACGTTATATTTTTTTCACAACCAGGACCGAAACCCTAGGCCGAACAAAATGTTCGTACGCTCGTAAAATTTTTTGGCTCGAAATTTTACGAGCTTGTGCAGAACTTCTAGGCAATCATATCGGCAGGTGACACGAAGTGATTCGAGTTCGTTTGCCCCCCCATTTTCTTTAACGAACGATAACTTTTTCTGAAAATAACAAGTTCCCCGATTCCGGCTTAAACGACTCGAATTACACTTCGAGACCCGCCGACATGATTGCCACGATGCATAGAGCAAATCGGACGACGTTGTATTTTTTTCACAACCAGGACCGAAACCCCTTGCCCGAACAAAATGGTCGTACGCGAAGTAAAATTTTTTGGCTCGAAATTTTACGAGCATGCGCAGAACTTCTAGGCAATCATATCGGCAGGTGACACGAATTGATTCGAGTTCGTTTGCCCCCCCATTTTCTTTAACGAACGATAACTTTTTCTGAAAATAACAAGTGCCCCGATCCCGGCCGAAACGACTCGAATTACACTTCGAGACCCGCCGACATGATTGCCACGATGCATAGAGCAAATCGGACGACGTTGTATTTTTTTCACAACCAGGACCGAAACTCTAGGCCGAACAAAATGGTCGTACGCGAAGTGAAATTTTACGGGCTTGTGTAGAACTTCTACACAATCATATCGGCCGGTGACACGAAGTGATTCGAGTTCGTTTGCCCCCCCATTTTCTTTAACGAACGATAACTTTTTCTGAAAATAACAAGTGCCCCGATCCCGGCCGAAACGACTCGAATTACACTTCGAGACCCGCCGACATGATTGCCACGATGCATAGAGCAAATCGGACGACGTTATATTTTTTTCACAACCAGGACCGAAACCCTAGGCCGAACAAAATGTTCGTACGCTCGTAAAATTTTTTGGCTCGAAATTTTACGAGCTTGTGCAGAACTTCTAGGCAATCATATCGGCAGGTGACACGAAGTGATTCGAGTTCGTTTGCCCCCCCATTTTCTTTAACGAACGATAACTTTTTCTGAAAATAACAAGTTCCCCGATTCCGGCTTAAACGACTCGAATTACACTTCGAGACCCGCCGACATGATTGCCACGATGCATAGAGCAAATCGGACGACGTTGTATTTTTTTCACAACCAGGACCGAAACCCCTTGCCCGAACAAAATGGTCGTACGCGAAGTAAAATTTTTTGGCTCGAAATTTTACGAGCATGCGCAGAACTTCTAGGCAATCATATCGGCAGGTGACACGAATTGATTCGAGTTCGTTTGCCCCCCCATTTTCTTTAACGAACGATAACTTTTTCTGAAAATAACAAGTGCCCCGATCCCGGCCGAAACGACTCGAATTACACTTCGAGACCCGCCGACATGATTGCCACGATGCATAGAGCAAATCGGACGACGTTGTATTTTTTTCACAACCAGGACCGAAACTCTAGGCCGAACAAAATGGTCGTACGCGAAGTGAAATTTTACGGGCTTGTGTAGAACTTCTACACAATCATATCGGCCGGTGACACGAAGTGATTCGAGTTCGTTTGCCCCCCCATTTTCTTTAACGAACGATAACTTTTTCTGAAAATAACAAGTGCCCCGATCCCGGCCGAAACGACTCGAATTACACTTCGAGACCCGCCGACATGATTGCCACGATGCATAGAGCAAATCGGACGACGTTATATTTTTTTCACAACCAGGACCGAAACCCTAGGCCGAACAAAATGTTCGTACGCTCGTAAAATTTTTTGGCTCGAAATTTTACGAGCTTGTGCAGAACTTCTAGGCAATCATATCGGCAGGTGACACGAAGTGATTCGAGTTCGTTTGCCCCCCCATTTTCTTTAACGAACGATAACTTTTTCTGAAAATAACAAGTTCCCCGATTCCGGCTTAAACGACTCGAATTACACTTCGAGACCCGCCGACATGATTGCCACGATGCATAGAGCAAATCGGACGACGTTGTATTTTTTTCACAACCAGGACCGAAACCCCTTGCCCGAACAAAATGGTCGTACGCGAAGTAAAATTTTTTGGCTCGAAATTTTACGAGCATGCGCAGAACTTCTAGGCAATCATATCGGCAGGTGACACGAATTGATTCGAGTTCGTTTGCCCCCCCATTTTCTTTAACGAACGATAACTTTTTCTGAAAATAACAAGTGCCCCGATCCCGGCCGAAACGACTCGAATTACACTTCGAGACCCGCCGACATGATTGCCACGATGCATAGAGCAAATCGGACGACGTTGTATTTTTTTCACAACCAGGACCGAAACTCTAGGCCGAACAAAATGGTCGTACGCGAAGTGAAATTTTACGGGCTTGTGTAGAACTTCTACACAATCATATCGGCCGGTGACACGAAGTGATTCGAGTTCGTTTGCCCCCCCATTTTCTTTAACGAACGATAACTTTTTCTGAAAATAACAAGTGCCCCGATCCCGGCCGAAACGACTCGAATTACACTTCGAGACCCGCCGACATGATTGCCACGATGCATAGAGCAAATCGGACGACGTTATATTTTTTTCACAACCAGGACCGAAACCCTAGGCCGAACAAAATGTTCGTACGCTCGTAAAATTTTTTGGCTCGAAATTTTACGAGCTTGTGCAGAACTTCTAGGCAATCATATCGGCAGGTGACACGAAGTGATTCGAGTTCGTTTGCCCCCCCATTTTCTTTAACGAACGATAACTTTTTCTGAAAATAACAAGTTCCCCGATTCCGGCTTAAACGACTCGAATTACACTTCGAGACCCGCCGACATGATTGCCACGATGCATAGAGCAAATCGGACGACGTTGTATTTTTTTCACAACCAGGACCGAAACCCCTTGCCCGAACAAAATGGTCGTACGCGAAGTAAAATTTTTTGGCTCGAAATTTTACGAGCATGCGCAGAACTTCTAGGCAATCATATCGGCAGGTGACACGAATTGATTCGAGTTCGTTTGCCCCCCCATTTTCTTTAACGAACGATAACTTTTTCTGAAAATAACAAGTGCCCCGATCCCGGCCGAAACGACTCGAATTACACTTCGAGACCCGCCGACATGATTGCCACGATGCATAGAGCAAATCGGACGACGTTGTATTTTTTTCACAACCAGGACCGAAACTCTAGGCCGAACAAAATGGTCGTACGCGAAGTGAAATTTTACGGGCTTGTGTAGAACTTCTAGACAATCATATCGGCCGGTGACACGAAGTGATTCGAGTTCGTTTGCCCCCCCATTTTTTTTAACGAACGATAACTTTTTCTGAAAATAACAAGTGCCCCGATCCCGGCCGAAACGACTCGAATTACACTTCGAGACCCGCCGACATGATTGCCACGATGCATAGAGCAAATCAGACGACGTTGTATTTTTTTCACAACCAGGACCGAAACCCCTTGCCCGAAGAAAATGGTCGTACGCGAAGTAAAATATTTTGGCTCGAAATTTTACGAGCTTGTGCAGAACTTCTAGGCAATCATATCGGCAGGTGACACGAAGTGATTCGAGTTCGTTTGCCCCCCCATTTTCTTTAACGAAGGATAACTTTTTCTGAAAATAACAAGTTCGCCGATCCCGGCTTAAACGACTCGAATTACACTTCGAGACCCGCCGACATGATTGCCACGATGCATAGAGCAAATCGGACGACGTTGTATTTTTTTCACAACCAGGACCGAAACCCCTTGCCCGAACAAAATGGTCGTACGCGAAGTAAAATTTTTTGGCTCGAAATTTTACGAGCATGCGCAGAACTTCTAGGCAATCATATCGGCAGGTGACACGAATTGATTCGAGTTCGTTTGCCCCCCCATTTTCTTTAACGAACGATAACTTTTTCTGAAAATAACAAGTGCCCCGATCCCGGCCGAAACGACTCGAATTACACTTCGAGACCCGCCGACATGATTGCCACGATGCATAGAGCAAATCGGACGACGTTGTATTTTTTTCACAACCAGGACCGAAACTCTAGGCCGAACAAAATGGTCGTACGCGAAGTGAAATTTTACGGGCTTGTGTAGAACTTCTAGACAATCATATCGGCCGGTGACACGAAGTGATTCGAGTTCGTTTGCCCCCCCATTTTCTTTAACGAACGATAACTTTTTCTGAAAATAACAAGTGCCCCGATCCCGGCCGAAACGACTCGAATTACACTTCGAGACCCGCCGACATGATTGCCACGATGCATAGAGCAAATCGGACGACGTTGTATTTTTTTCACAACCAGGACCGAAACCTTAGGCCGAACAAAATGTTCGTACGCGAACTAAAATTTTTTGGCTCGAAATTTTACGAGCTTGTGCAGAACTTCTAGGCAATCATATCGGCAGGTGACACGAAGTGATTCGAGTTCGTTTGCCCCCCCATTTTCTTTAACGAAGGATAACTTTTTCTGAAAATAACAAGTTCGCCGATCCCGGCTTAAACGACTCGAATTACACTTCGAGACCCGCCGACATGATTGCCACGATGCATAGAGCAAATCGGACGACGTTGTATTTTTTTCACAACCAGGACCGAAACCCCTTGCCCGAACAAAATGGTCGTACGCGAAGTAAAATTTTTTGGCTCGAAATTTTACGAGCATGCGCAGAACTTCTAGGCAATCATATCGGCAGGTGACACGAATTGATTCGAGTTCGTTTGCCCCCCCATTTTCTTTAACGAACGATAACTTTTTCTGAAAATAACAAGTGCCCCGATCCCGGCCGAAACGACTCGAATTACACTTCGAGACCCGCCGACATGATTGCCACGATGCATAGAGCAAATCGGACGACGTTGTATTTTTTTCACAACCAGGACCGAAACCTTAGGCCGAACAAAATGTTCGTACGCGAACTAAAATTTTTTGGCTCGAAATTTTACGAGCTTGTGCAGAACTTCTAGGCAATCATATCGGCAGGTGACACGAAGTGATTCGAGTTCGTTTGCCCCCCCATTTTCTTTAACGAAGGATAACTTTTTCTGAAAATAACAAGTTCGCCGATCCCGGCTTAAACGACTCGAATTACACTTCGAGACCCGCCGACATGATTGCCACGATGCATAGAGCAAATCGGACGACGTTGTATTTTTTTCACAACCAGGACCGAAACCCCTTGCCCGAACAAAATGGTCGTACGCGAAGTAAAATTTTTTGGCTCGAAATTTTACGAGCATGCGCAGAACTTCTAGGCAATCATATCGGCAGGTGACACGAATTGATTTGAGTTCGTTTGCCCCCCCATTTTCTTTAACGAACGATAACTTTTTCTGAAAATAACAAGTGCCCCGATCCCGGCCGAAACGACTCGAATTACACTTCGAGACCCGCCGACATGATTGCCACGATGCATAGAGCAAATCGGACGACGTTGTATTTTTTTCACAACCAGGACCGAAACTCTAGGCCGAACAAAATGGTCGTACGCGAAGTGAAATTTTACGGCTCGAAATTTTACGAGCTTGTGCAGAACTTCTAGGCAATCATATCGGCAGGTGACACGAAGTGATTCGAGTTCGTTTGCCCCCCCCATTTTCTTTAACGAACGATAACTTTTTCCGAAAATAACAAGTTCGCCGATCCCGGCTTAAACGACTCGAATTACACTTCGAGACCCGCCGACATGATTGCCACGATGCATAGAGCAAATCGGACGACGTTGTATTTTTTTCACAACCAGGACCGAAACCCCTTGCCCGAACAAAATGGTCGTACGCGAAGTAAAATTTTTTGGCTCGAAATTTTACGAGCATGCGCAGAACTTCTAGGCAATCATATCGGCAGGTGACACGAATTGATTCGAGTTCATTTGCCCCCCCATTTTCTTTAACGAACGATAACTTTTTCTGAAAATAACAAGTGCCCCGATCCCGGCCGAAACGACTCGAATTACACTTCGAGACCCGCCGACATGATTGCCACGATGCATAGAGCAAATCGGACGACGTTGTATTTTTTTCACAACCAGGACCGAAACCCCTTGCCCGAAGAAAATGGTCGTACGCGAAGTAAAATTTTTTGGCTCGAAATTTTACGAGCTTGTGCAGAACTTCTAGGCAATCATATCGGCAGGTGACACGAAGTGATTCGAGTTCGTTTGCCCCCCCATTTTCTTTAACGAACGATAACTTTTTCTGAAAATAACAAGTGCCCCGATCCCGGCCGAAACGACTCGAATTACACTTCGAGACCCGCCGACATGATTGCCACGATGCATAGAGCAAATCGGACGACGTTGTATTTTTTTCACAACCAGGACCGAAACTCTAGGCCGAACAAAATGGTCGTACGCGAAGTGAAATTTTACGGCTCGAAATTTTACGAGCTTGTGCAGAACTTCTAGGCAATCATATCGGCAGGTGACACGAAGTGATTCGAGTTCGTTTGCCCCCCCCATTTTCTTTAACGAACGATAACTTTTTCTGAAAATAACAAGTTCGCCGATCCCGGCTTAAACGACTCGAATTACACTTCGAGACCCGCCGACATGATTGCCACGATGCATAGAGCAAATCGGACGACGTTGTATTTTTTTCACAACCAGGACCGAAACCCCTTGCCCGAACAAAATGGTCGTACGCGAAGTAAAATTTTTTGGCTCGAAATTTTACGAGCATGCGCAGAACTTCTAGGGAATCATATCGGCAGGTGACACGAATTGATTCGAGTTCGTTTGCCCCCCCATTTTCTTTAACGAACGATAACTTTTTCTGAAAATAACAAGTGCCCCGATCCCGGCCGAAACGACTCGAATTACACTTCGAGACCCGCCGACATGATTGCCACGATGCATAGAGCAAATCGGACGACGTTGTATTTTTTTCACAACCAGGACCGAAAGCTTAGGCCGAACAAAATGTTCGTACGCGAACTAAAATTTTTTGGCTCGAAATTTTACGAGCTTGTGCAGAACTTCTAGGCAATCATATCGGCAGGTGACACGAAGTGATTCGAGTTCGTTTGCCCCCCCATTTTCTTTAACGAAGGATAACTTTTTCTGAAAATAACAAGTTCGCCGATCCCGGCTTAAACGACTCGAATTACACTTCGAGACCCGCCGACATGATTGCCACGATGCATAGAGCAAATCGGACGACGTTGTATTTTTTTCACAACCAGGACCGAAACCCCTTGCCCGAACAAAATGGTCGTACGCGAAGTAAAATTTTTTGGCTCGAAATTTTACGAGCATGCGCAGAACTTCTAGGCAATCATATCGGCAGGTGACACGAATTGATTCGAGTTCGTTTGCCCCCCCATTTTCTTTAACGAACGATAACTTTTTCTGAAAATAACAAGTGCCCCGATCCCGGCCGAAACGACTCGAATTACACTTCGAGACCCGCCGACATGATTGCCACGATGCATAGAGCAAATCGGACGACGTTGTATTTTTTTCACAACCAGGACCGAAACCCCTTGCCCGAAGAAAATGGTCGTACGCGAAGTAAAATTTTTTGGCTCGAAATTTTACGAGCTTGTGCAGAACTTCTAGGCAATCATATCGGCAGGTGACACGAAGTGATTCGAGTTCGTTTGCCCCCCCATTTTCTTTAACGAACGATAACTTTTTCTGAAAATAACAAGTGCCCCGATCCCGGCCGAAACGACTCGAATTACACTTCGAGACCCGCCGACATGATTGCCACGATGCATAGAGCAAATCGGACGACGTTGTATTTTTTTCACAACCAGGACCGAAACTCTAGGCCGAACAAAATGGTCGTACGCGAAGTGAAATTTTACGGCTCGAAATTTTACGAGCTTGTGCAGAACTTCTAGTCAATCATATCGGCAGGTGACACGAAGTGATTCGAGTTCGTTTGCCCCCCCCATTTTCTTTAACGAACGATAACTTTTTCTGAAAATAACAAGTTCGCCGATCCCGGCTTAAACGACTCGAATTACACTTCGAGACCCGCCGACATGATTGCCACGATGCATAGAGCAAATCGGACGACGTTGTATTTTTTTCACAACCAGGACCGAAACCCCTTGCCCGAACAAAATGGTCGTACGCGAAGTAAAATTTTTTGGCTCGAAATTTTACGAGCATGCGCAGAACTTCTAGGCAATCATATCGGCAGGTGACACGAATTGATTCGAGTTCGTTTGCCCCCCCATTTTCTTTAACGAACGATAACTTTTTCTGAAAATAACAAGTGCCCCGATCCCGGCCGAAACGACTCGAATTACACTTCGAGACCCGCCGACATGATTGCCACGATGCATAGAGCAAATCGGACGACGTTGTATTTTTTTCACAACCAGGACCGAAACCCCTTGCCCGAAGAAAATGGTCGTACGCGAACTAAAATTTTTTGGCTCGAAATTTTACGAGCATGCGCAGAACTTCTAGGCAATCATATCGGCAGGTGACACGAATTGATTCGAGTTCGTTTGCCCCCCCATTTTCTTTAACGAACGATAACTTTTTCTGAAAATAACAAGTGCCCCGATCCCGGCCGAAACGACTCGAATTACACTTCGAGACCCGCCGACATGATTGCCACGATGCATAGAGCAAATCGGACGACGTTGTATTTTTTTCACAACCAGGACCGAAACTCTAGGCCTAACAAAATGGTCGTACGCGAAGTGAAATTTTACGGGCTTGTGTAGAACTTCTAGACAATCATATCGGCCGGTGACACGAAGTGATTCGAGTTCGTTTGCCCCCCCATTTTCTTTAACGAACGATAACTTTTTCTGAAAATAACAAGTGCCCCGATCCCGGCCGAAACGACTCGAATTACACTTCGAGACCCGCCGACATGATTGCCACGATGCATAGAGCAAATCGGACGACGTTGTATTTTTTTCACAACCAGGACCGAAACCCCTTGCCCGAAGAAAATGGTCGTACGCGAAGTAAAATTTTTTGGCTCGAAATTTTACGAGCTTGTGCAGAACTTCTAGGCAATCATATCGGCAGGTGACACGAAGTGATTCGAGTTCGTTTGCCCCCCCATTTTCTTTAACGAACGATAACTTTTTCTGAAAATAACAAGTTCGCCGATCCCGGCTTAAACGACTCGAATTACACTTCGAGACCCGCCGACATGATTGCCACGATGCATAGAGCAAATCAGACGACGTTGTATTTTTTTCACAACCAGGACCGAAACCCCTTGCCCGAACAAAATGGTCGTACGCGAAGTAAAATTTTTTGGCTCGAAATTTTACGAGCATGCGCAGAACTTCTAGGCAATCATATCGGCAGGTGACACGAATTGATTCGAGTTCGTTTGCCCCCCCATTTTCTTTAACGAACGATAACTTTTTCTGAAAATAACAAGTGCCCCGATCCCGGCCGAAACGACTCGAATTACACTTCGAGACCAGCCGACATGATTGCCACGATGCATAGAGCAAATCGGACGACGTTGTATTTTTTTCACAACCAGGACCGAAACTCTAGGCCGAACAAAATGGTCGTACGCGAAGTGAAATTTTACGGGCTTGTGTAGAACTTCTAGACAATCATATCGGCCGGTGACACGAAGTGATTCGAGTTCGTTTGCCCCCCCATTTTCTTTAACGAACGATAACTTTTTCTGAAAATAACAAGTGCCCCGATCCCGGCCGAAACGACTCGAATTACACTTCGAGACCCGCCGACATGATTGCCACGATGCATAGAGCAAATCGGACGACGTTGTATTTTTTTCACAACCAGGACCGAAACCCTAGGCCGAACAAAATGGTCGTACGCGAAGTGAAATTTTTTGGCTCGAAATTTTACGGGCTTGTGTAGAACTTCTAGACAATCATATCGGCCGGTGACACGAAGTGATTCGAGTTCGTTTGCCCCCCCATTTTCTTTAACGAACGATAACTTTTTCTGAAAATAACAAGTGCCCCGATCCCGGCCGAAACGACTCGAATTACACTTCGAGACCCGCCGACATGATTGCCACGATGCATAGAGCAAATCAGACGACGTTGTATTTTTTTCACAACCAGGACCGAAACCCCTTGCCCGAACAAAATGGTCGTACGCGAAGTAAAATTTTTTGGCTCGAAATTTTACGAGCATGCGCAGAACTTCTAGGCAATCATATCGGCAGGTGACACGAATTGATTCGAGTTCGTTTGCCCCCCCATTTTCTTTAACGAACGATAACTTTTTCTGAAAATAACAAGTGCCCCGATCCCGGCCGAAACGACTCGAATTACACTTCGAGACCAGCCGACATGATTGCCACGATGCATAGAGCAAATCGGACGACGTTGTATTTTTTTCACAACCAGGACCGAAACTCTAGGCCGAACAAAATGGTCGTACGCGAAGTGAAATTTTACGGGCTTGTGTAGAACTTCTAGACAATCATATCGGCCGGTGACACGAAGTGATTCGAGTTCGTTTGCCCCCCCATTTTCTTTAACGAACGATAACTTTTTCTGAAAATAACAAGTGCCCCGATCCCGGCCGAAACGACTCGAATTACACTTCGAGACCCGCCGACATGATTGCCACGATGCATAGAGCAAATCGGACGACGTTGTATTTTTTTCACAACCAGGACCGAAACCCTAGGCCGAACAAAATGGTCGTACGCGAAGTGAAATTTTTTGGCTCGAAATTTTACGGGCTTGTGTAGAACTTCTAGACAATCATATCGGCCGGTGACACGAAGTGATTCGAGTTCGTTTGCCCCCCCATTTTCTTTAACGAACGATAACTTTTTCTGAAAATAACAAGTGCCCCGATCCCGGCCGAAACGACTCGAATTACACTTCGAGACCCGCCGACATGATTGCCACGATGCATAGAGCAAATCGGACGACGTTGTATTTTTTTCACAACCAGGACCGAAACCCTAGGCCGAACAAAATGTTCGTACGCGAAGTAAAATTTTTTGGCTCGAAATTTTACGAGCTTGTCAGAACTTCTAGGCAATCATATCGGCAGGTGACACGAAGTGATTCGAGTTCGTTTGCCCCCCCATTTTCTTTAACGAACGATAACTTTTTCTGAAAATAACAAGTTCCCCGATCCCGGCTGAAACGACTCGAATTACACTTCGAGACCCGCCGACATGATTGCCACGATACATAGAGCAAATCGGACGACGTTGTATTTTTTTCACAACCAGGACCGAAACCCCTTGCCCGAACAAAATGGTCGTACGCGAAGTAAAATTTTTTGGCTCGAAATTTTACAAGCATGCGCAGAACTTCTAGGCAATCATATCGGCAGGTGACACGAATTGATTCGAGTTCGTTTGCCCGCCCATTTTCTTTAACGAACGATAACTTTTTCTGAAAATAACAAGTGCCCCGATCCCGGCCGAAACGACTCGAATTACACTTCGAGACCCGCCGACATGATTGCCACGATGCATAGAGCAAATCGGACGACGTTGTATTTTTTTCACAACCAGGACCGAAACCCTAGGCCGAACAAAATGGTCGTACGCGAAGTGAAATTTTTTGGCTCGAAATTTTACGGGCTTGTGTAGAACTTCTAGACAATCATATCGGCCGGTGACACGAAGTGATTCGAGTTCGTTTGCCCCCCCATTTTCTTTAACGAACGATAACTTTTTCTGAAAATAACAAGTGCCCCGATCCCGGCCGAAACGACTCGAATTACACTTCGAGACCCGCCGACATGATTGCCACGATGCATAGAGCAAATCGGACGACGTTGTATTTTTTTCACAACCAGGACCGAAAGCTTAGGCCGAACAAAATGTTCGTACGCGAAGTAAAATTTTTTGGCTCGAAATTTTACGAGCTTGTGCAGAACTTCTAGGCAATCATATCGGCAGGTGACACGAAGTGATTCGAGTTCGTTTGCCCCCCCATTTTCTTTAACGAAGGATAACTTTTTCTGAAAATAACAAGTTCGCCGATCCCGGCTTAAACGACTCGAATTACACTTCGAGACCCGCCGACATGATTGCCACGATGCATAGAGCAAATCGGACGACGTTGTATTTTTTTCACAACCAGGACCGAAACCCCTTGCCCGAACAAAATGGTCGTACGCGAAGTAAAATTTTTTGGCTCGAAATTTTACGAGCATGCGCAGAACTTCTAGGCAATCATATCGGCAGGTGACACGAATTGATTCGAGTTCGTTTGCCCCCCCATTTTCTTTAACGAACGATAACTTTTTCTGAAAATAACAAGTGCCCCGATCCCGGCCGAAACGACTCGAATTACACTTCGAGACCCGCCGACATGATTGCCACGATGCATAGAGCAAATCGGACGACGTTGTATTTTTTTCACAACCAGGACCGAAACTCTAGGCCGAACAAAATGGTCGTACGCGAAGTGAAATTTTACGGGCTTGTGTAGAACTTCTAGACAATCATATCGGCCGGTGACACGAAGTGATTCGAGTTCGTTTGCCCCCCCATTTTCTTTAACGAACGATAACTTTTTCTGAAAATAACAAGTGCCCCGATCCCGGCCGAAACGACTCGAATTACACTTCGAGACCCGCCGACATGATTGCCACGATGCATAGAGCAAATCGGACGACGTTGTATTTTTTTCACAACCAGGACCGAAACCCTAGGCCGAACAAAATGTTCGTACGCGAAGTAAAATTTTTTGGCTCGAAATTTTACGAGCTTGTGCAGAACTTCTAGGCAATCATATCGGCAGGTGACACGAAGTGATTCGAGTTCGTTTGCCCCCCCATTTTCTTTAACGAAGGATAACTTTTTCTGAAAATAACAAGTTCGCCGATCCCGGCTTAAACGACTCGAATTACACTTCGAGACCCGCCGACATGATTGCCACGATGCATAGAGCAAATCGGACGACGTTGTATTTTTTTCACAACCAGGACCGAAACCCCTTGCCCGAACAAAATGGTCGTACGCGAAGTAAAATTTTTTGGCTCGAAATTTTACGAGCATGCGCAGAACTTCTAGGCAATCATATCGGCAGGTGACACGAATTGATTCGAGTTCGTTTGCCCCCCCATTTTCTTTAACGAACGATAACTTTTTCTGAAAATAACAAGTGCCCCGATCCCGGCCGAAACGACTCGAATTACACTTCGAGACCCGCCGACATGATTGCCACGATGCATAGAGCAAATCGGACGACGTTGTATTTTTTTCACAACCAGGACCGAAACTCTAGGCCGAACAAAATGGTCGTACGCGAAGTGAAATTTTACGGGCTTGTGTAGAACTTCTAGACAATCATATCGGCCGGTGACACGAAGTGATTCGAGTTCGTTTGCCCCCCCATTTTCTTTAACGAACGATAACTTTTTCTGAAAATAACAAGTGCCCCGATCCCGGCCGAAACGACTCGAATTACACTTCGAGACCCGCCGACATGATTGCCACGATGCATAGAGCAAATCGGACGACGTTGTATTTTTTTCACAACCAGGACCGAAACCCTAGGCCGAACAAAATGTTCGTACGCGAAGTAAAATTTTTTGGCTCGAAATTTTACGAGCTTGTCAGAACTTCTAGGCAATCATATCGGCAGGTGACACGAAGTGATTCGAGTTCGTTTGCCCCCCCATTTTCTTTAACGAACGATAACTTTTTCTGAAAATAACAAGTTCCCCGATCCCGGCTGAAACGACTCGAATTACACTTCGAGACCCGCCGACATGATTGCCACGATACATAGAGCAAATCGGACGACGTTGTATTTTTTTCACAACCAGGACCGAAACCCCTTGCCCGAACAAAATGGTCGTACGCGAAGTAAAATTTTTTGGCTCGAAATTTTACAAGCATGCGCAGAACTTCTAGGCAATCATATCGGCAGGTGACACGAATTGATTCGAGTTCGTTTGCCCCCCCATTTTCTTTAACGAACGATAACTTTTTCTGAAAATAACAAGTGCCCCGATCCCGGCCGAAACGACTCGAATTACACTTCGAGACCCGCCGACATGATTGCCACGATGCATAGAGCAAATCGGACGACGTTGTATTTTTTTCACAACCAGGACCGAAACTCTAGGCCGAACAAAATGGTCGTACGCGAAGTGAAATTTTACGGGCTTGTGTAGAACTTCTAGACAATCATATCGGCCGGTGACACGAAGTGATTCGAGTTCGTTTGCCCCCCCATTTTCTTTAACGAACGATAACTTTTTCTGAAAATAACAAGTGCCCCGATCCCGGCCGAAACGACTCGAATTACACTTCGAGACCCGCCGACATGATTGCCACGATGCATAGAGCAAATCGGACGACGTTGTATTTTTTTCACAACCAGGACCGAAACCCCTTGCCCGAAGAAAATGGTCGTACGCGAAGTAAAATTTTTTGGCTCGAAATTTTACGAGCTTGTGCAGAACTTCTAGGCAATCATATCGGCAGGTGACACGAAGTGATTCGAGTTCGTTTGCCCCCCCATTTTCTTTAACGAACGATAACTTTTTCTGAAAATAACAAGTGCCCCGATCCCGGCCGAAACGACTCGAATTACACTTCGAGACCCGCCGACATGATTGCCACGATGCATAGAGCAAATCGGACGACGTTGTATTTTTTTCACAACCAGGACCGAAACTCTAGGCCGACACAAAATGGTCGTACGCGAAGTGAAATTTTACGGCTCGAAATTTTACGAGCTTGTGCAGAACTTCTAGGCAATCATATCGGCAGGTGACACGAAGTGATTCGAGTTCGTTTGCCCCCCCCATTTTCTTTAACGAACGATAACTTTTTCTGAAAATAACAAGTTCGCCGATCCCGGCTTAAACGACTCGAATTACACTTCGAGACCCGCCGACATGATTGCCACGATGCATAGAGCAAATCGGACGACGTTGTATTTTTTTCACAACCAGGACCGAAACCCCTTGCCCGAACAAAATGGTCGTACGCGAAGTAAAATTTTTTGGCTCGAAATTTTACGAGCATGCGCAGAACTTCTAGGCAATCATATCGGCAGGTGACACGAATTGATTCGAGTTCGTTTGCCCCCCCATTTTCTTTAACGAACGATAAGTTTTTCTGAAAATAACAAGTGCCCCGATCCCGGCCGAAACGACTCGAATTACACTTCGAGACCCGCCGACATGATTGCCAGGATGCATAGAGCAAATCGGACGACGTTGTATTTTTTTCACAACCAGGACCGAAAGCTTAGGCCGAACAAAATGTTCGTACGCGAACTAAAATTTTTTGGCTCGAAATTTTACGAGCTTGTGCAGAACTTCTAGGCAATCATATCGGCAGGTGACACGAAGTGATTCGAGTTCGTTTGCCCCCCCATTTTCTTTAACGAACGATAACTTTTTCTGAAAATAACAAGTGCCCCGATCCCGGCCGAAACGACTCGAATTACACTTCGAGACCCGCCGACATGATTGCCACGATGCATAGAGCAAATCGGACGACGTTGTATTTTTTTCACAACCAGGACCGAAACTCTAGGCCGAACAAAATGGTCGTACGCGAAGTGAAATTTTACGGCTCGAAATTTTACGAGCTTGTGCAGAACTTCTAGGCAATCATATCGGCAGGTGACACGAAGTGATTCGAGTTCGTTTGCCCCCCCCATTTTCTTTAACGAACGATAACTTTTTCTGAAAATAACAAGTTCGCCGATCCCGGCTTAAACGACTCGAATTACACTTCGAGACCCGCCGACATGATTGCCACGATGCATAGAGCAAATCGGACGACGTTGTATTTTTTTCACAACCAGGACCGAAACCCCTTGCCCGAACAAAATGGTCGTACGCGAAGTAAAATTTTTTGGCTCGAAATTTTACGAGCATGCGCAGAACTTCTAGGCAATCATATCGGCAGGTGACACGAATTGATTCGAGTTCATTTGCCCCCCCATTTTCTTTAACGAACGATAACTTTTTCTGAAAATAACAAGTGCCCCGATCCCGGCCGAAACGACTCGAATTACACTTCGAGACCCGCCGACATGATTGCCACGATGCATAGAGCAAATCGGACGACGTTGTATTTTTTTCACAACCAGGACCGAAACCCCTTGCCCGAAGAAAATGGTCGTACGCGAAGTAAAATTTTTTGGCTCGAAATTTTACGAGCTTGTGCAGAACTTCTAGGCAATCATATCGGCAGGTGACACGAAGTGATTCGAGTTCGTTTGCCCCCCCATTTTCTTTAACGAACGATAACTTTTTCTGAAAATAACAAGTGCCCCGATCCCGGCCGAAACGACTCGAATTACACTTCGAGACCCGCCGACATGATTGCCACGATGCATAGAGCAAATCGGACGACGTTGTATTTTTTTCACAACCAGGACCGAAACTCTAGGCCGAACAAAATGGTCGTACGCGAAGTGAAATTTTACGGCTCGAAATTTTACGAGCTTGTGCAGAACTTCTAGTCAATCATATCGGCAGGTGACACGAAGTGATTCGAGTTCGTTTGCCCCCCCCATTTTCTTTAACGAACGATAACTTTTTCTGAAAATAACAAGTTCGCCGATCCCGGCTTAAACGACTCGAATTACACTTCGAGACCCGCCGACATGATTGCCACGATGCATAGAGCAAATCGGACGACGTTGTATTTTTTTCACAACCAGGACCGAAACCCCTTGCCCGAACAAAATGGTCGTACGCGAAGTAAAATTTTTTGGCTCGAAATTTTACGAGCATGCGCAGAACTTCTAGGCAATCATATCGGCAGGTGACACGAATTGATTCGAGTTCGTTTGCCCCCCCATTTTCTTTAACGAACGATAACTTTTTCTGAAAATAACAAGTGCCCCGATCCCGGCCGAAACGACTCGAATTACACTTCGAGACCCGCCGACATGATTGCCACGATGCATAGAGCAAATCGGACGACGTTGTATTTTTTTCACAACCAGGACCGAAACTCTAGGCCTAACAAAATGGTCGTACGCGAAGTGAAATTTTACGGGCTTGTGTAGAACTTCTAGACAATCATATCGGCCGGTGACACGAAGTGATTCGAGTTCGTTTGCCCCCCCATTTTCTTTAACGAACGATAACTTTTTCTGAAAATAACAAGTGCCCCGATCCCGGCCGAAACGACTCGAATTACACTTCGAGACCCGCCGACATGATTGCCACGATGCATAGAGCAAATCGGACGACGTTGTATTTTTTTCACAACCAGGACCGAAACCCCTTGCCCGAAGAAAATGGTCGTACGCGAAGTAAAATTTTTTGGCTCGAAATTTTACGAGCTTGTGCAGAACTTCTAGGCAATCATATCGGCAGGTGACACGAAGTGATTCGAGTTCGTTTGCCCCCCCATTTTCTTTAACGAACGATAACTTTTTCTGAAAATAACAAGTTCGCCGATCCCGGCTTAAACGACTCGAATTACACTTCGAGACCCGCCGACATGATTGCCACGATGCATAGAGCAAATCAGACGACGTTGTATTTTTTTCACAACCAGGACCGAAACCCCTTGCCCGAACAAAATGGTCGTACGCGAAGTAAAATTTTTTGGCTCGAAATTTTACGAGCATGCGCAGAACTTCTAGGCAATCATATCGGCAGGTGACACGAATTGATTCGAGTTCGTTTGCCCCCCCATTTTCTTTAACGAACGATAACTTTTTCTGAAAATAACAAGTGCCCCGATCCCGGCCGAAACGACTCGAATTACACTTCGAGACCAGCCGACATGATTGCCACGATGCATAGAGCAAATCGGACGACGTTGTATTTTTTTCACAACCAGGACCGAAACTCTAGGCCGAACAAAATGGTCGTACGCGAAGTGAAATTTTACGGGCTTGTGTAGAACTTCTAGACAATCATATCGGCCGGTGACACGAAGTGATTCGAGTTCGTTTGCCCCCCCATTTTCTTTAACGAACGATAACTTTTTCTGAAAATAACAAGTGCCCCGATCCCGGCCGAAACGACTCGAATTACACTTCGAGACCCGCCGACATGATTGCCACGATGCATAGAGCAAATCGGACGACGTTGTATTTTTTTCACAACCAGGACCGAAACCCTAGGCCGAACAAAATGGTCGTACGCGAAGTGAAATTTTTTGGCTCGAAATTTTACGGGCTTGTGTAGAACTTCTAGACAATCATATCGGCCGGTGACACGAAGTGATTCGAGTTCGTTTGCCCCCCCATTTTCTTTAACGAACGATAACTTTTTCTGAAAATAACAAGTGCCCCGATCCCGGCCGAAACGACTCGAATTACACTTCGAGACCCGCCGACATGATTGCCACGATGCATAGAGCAAATCGGACGACGTTGTATTTTTTTCACAACCAGGACCGAAACCCCTTGCCCGAAGAAAATGGTCGTACGCGAAGTAAAATTTTTTGGCTCGAAATTTTACGAGCTTGTGCAGAACTTCTAGGCAATCATATCGGCAGGTGACACGAAGTGATTCGAGTTCGTTTGCCCCCCCATTTTCTTTAACGAACGATAACTTTTTCTGAAAATAACAAGTTCGCCGATCCCGGCTTAAACGACTCGAATTACACTTCGAGACCCGCCGACATGATTGCCACGATGCATAGAGCAAATCAGACGACGTTGTATTTTTTTCACAACCAGGACCGAAACCCCTTGCCCGAACAAAATGGTCGTACGCGAAGTAAAATTTTTTGGCTCGAAATTTTACGAGCATGCGCAGAACTTCTAGGCAATCATATCGGCAGGTGACACGAATTGATTCGAGTTCGTTTGCCCCCCCATTTTCTTTAACGAACGATAACTTTTTCTGAAAATAACAAGTGCCCCGATCCCGGCCGAAACGACTCGAATTACACTTCGAGACCAGCCGACATGATTGCCACGATGCATAGAGCAAATCGGACGACGTTGTATTTTTTTCACAACCAGGACCGAAACTCTAGGCCGAACAAAATGGTCGTACGCGAAGTGAAATTTTACGGGCTTGTGTAGAACTTCTAGACAATCATATCGGCCGGTGACACGAAGTGATTCGAGTTCGTTTGCCCCCCCATTTTCTTTAACGAACGATAACTTTTTCTGAAAATAACAAGTGCCCCGATCCCGGCCGAAACGACTCGAATTACACTTCGAGACCCGCCGACATGATTGCCACGATGCATAGAGCAAATCGGACGACGTTGTATTTTTTTCACAACCAGGACCGAAACCCTAGGCCGAACAAAATGGTCGTACGCGAAGTGAAATTTTTTGGCTCGAAATTTTACGGGCTTGTGTAGAACTTCTAGACAATCATATCGGCCGGTGACACGAAGTGATTCGAGTTCGTTTGCCCCCCCATTTTCTTTAACGAACGATAACTTTTTCTGAAAATAACAAGTGCCCCGATCCCGGCCGAAACGACTCGAATTACACTTCGAGACCCGCCGACATGATTGCCACGATGCATAGAGCAAATCGGACGACGTTGTATTTTTTTCACAACCAGGACCGAAACCCCTTGCCCGAAGAAAATGGTCGTACGCGAAGTAAAATTTTTTGGCTCGAAATTTTACGAGCTTGTGCAGAACTTCTAGGCAATCATATCGGCAGGTGACACGAAGTGATTCGAGTTCGTTTGCCCCCCCATTTTCTTTAACGAAGGATAACTTTTTCTGAAAATAACAAGTTCGCCGATCCCGGCTTAAACGACTCGAATTACACTTCGAGACCCGCCGACATGATTGCCACGATGCATAGAGCAAATCGGACGACGTTGTATTTTTTTCACAACCAGGACCGAAACCCCTTGCCCGAACAAAATGGTCGTACGCGAAGTAAAATTTTTTGGCTCGAAATTTTACGAGCATGCGCAGAACTTCTAGGCAATCATATCGGCAGGTGACACGAATTGATTCGAGTTCGTTTGCCCCCCCATTTTCTTTAACGAACGATAACTTTTTCTGAAAATAACAAGTGCCCCGATCCCGGCCGAAACGACTCGAATTACACTTCGAGACCCGCCGACATGATTGCCACGATGCATAGAGCAAATCGGACGACGTTGTATTTTTTTCACAACCAGGACCGAAACTCTAGGCCGAACAAAATGGTCGTACGCGAAGTGAAATTTTACGGGCTTGTGTAGAACTTCTAGACAATCATATCGGCCGGTGACACGAAGTGATTCGAGTTCGTTTGCCCCCCCATTTTCTTTAACGAACGATAACTTTTTCTGAAAATAACAAGTGCCCCGATCCCGGCCGAAACGACTCGAATTACACTTCGAGACCCGCCGACATGATTGCCACGATGCATAGAGCAAATCGGACGACGTTGTATTTTTTTCACAACCAGGACCGAAACCCCTTGCCCGAAGAAAATGGTCGTACGCGAAGTAAAATTTTTTGGCTCAAAATTTTACGAGCTTGTGCAGAACTTCTAGGCAATCATATCGGCAGGTGACACGAAGTGATTCGAGTTCGTTTGCCCCCCCATTTTCTTTAACGAACGATAACTTTTTCTGAAAATAACAAGTTCGCCGATCCCGGCTTAAACGACTCGAATTACACTTCGAGACCCGCCGACATGATTGCCACGATGCATAGAGCAAATCAGACGACGTTGTATTTTTTTCACAACCAGGACCGAAACCCCTTGCCCGAACAAAATGGTCGTACGCGAAGTAAAATTTTTTGGCTCGAAATTTTACGAGCATGCGCAGAACTTCTAGGCAATCATATCGGCAGGTGACACGAATTGATTCGAGTTCGTTTGCCCCCCCATTTTCTTTAACGAACGATAACTTTTTCTGAAAATAACAAGTGCCCCGATCCCGGCCGAAACGACTCGAATTACACTTCGAGACCAGCCGACATGATTGCCACGATGCATAGAGCAAATCGGACGACGTTGTATTTTTTTCACAACCAGGACCGAAACTCTAGGCCGAACAAAATGGTCGTACGCGAAGTGAAATTTTACGGGCTTGTGTAGAACTTCTAGACAATCATATCGGCCGGTGACACGAAGTGATTCGAGTTCGTTTGCCCCCCCATTTTCTTTAACGAACGATAACTTTTTCTGAAAATAACAAGTGCCCCGATCCCGGCCGAAACGACTCGAATTACACTTCGAGACCCGCCGACATGATTGCCACGATGCATAGAGCAAATCGGACGACGTTGTATTTTTTTCACAACCAGGACCGAAACCCTAGGCCGAACAAAATGGTCGTACGCGAAGTGAAATTTTTTGGCTCGAAATTTTACGGGCTTGTGTAGAACTTCTAGACAATCATATCGGCCGGTGACACGAAGTGATTCGAGTTCGTTTGCCCCCCCATTTTCTTTAACGAACGATAACTTTTTCTGAAAATAACAAGTGCCCCGATCCCGGCCGAAACGACTCGAATTACACTTCGAGACCCGCCGACATGATTGCCACGATGCATAGAGCAAATCGGACGACGTTGTATTTTTTTCACAACCAGGACCGAAACCCCTTGCCCGAAGAAAATGGTCGTACGCGAAGTAAAATTTTTTGGCTCGAAATTTTACGAGCTTGTGCAGAACTTCTAGGCAATCATATCGGCAGGTGACACGAAGTGATTCGAGTTCGTTTGCCCCCCCATTTTCTTTAACGAAGGATAACTTTTTCTGAAAATAACAAGTTCGCCGATCCCGGCTTAAACGACTCGAATTACACTTCGAGACCCGCCGACATGATTGCCACGATGCATAGAGCAAATCGGACGACGTTGTATTTTTTTCACAACCAGGACCGAAACCCCTTGCCCGAACAAAATGGTCGTACGCGAAGTAAAATTTTTTGGCTCGAAATTTTACGAGCATGCGCAGAACTTCTAGGCAATCATATCGGCAGGTGACACGAATTGATTCGAGTTCGTTTGCCCCCCCATTTTCTTTAACGAACGATAACTTTTTCTGAAAATAACAAGTTCGCCGATCCCGGCTTAAACGACTCGAATTACACTTCGAGACCCGCCGACATGATTGCCACGATGCATAGAGCAAATCAGACGACGTTGTATTTTTTTCACAACCAGGACCGAAACCCCTTGCCCGAACAAAATGGTCGTACGCGAAGTAAAATTTTTTGGCTCGAAATTTTACGAGCATGCGCAGAACTTCTAGGCAATCATATCGGCAGGTGACACGAATTGATTCGAGTTCGTTTGCCCCCCCATTTTCTTTAACGAACGATAACTTTTTCTGAAAATAACAAGTGCCCCGATCCCGGCCGAAACGACTCGAATTACACTTCGAGACCAGCCGACATGATTGCCACGATGCATAGAGCAAATCGGACGACGTTGTATTTTTTTCACAACCAGGACCGAAACTCTAGGCCGAACAAAATGGTCGTACGCGAAGTGAAATTTTACGGGCTTGTGTAGAACTTCTAGACAATCATATCGGCCGGTGACACGAAGTGATTCGAGTTCGTTTGCCCCCCCATTTTCTTTAACGAACGATAACTTTTTCTGAAAATAACAAGTGCCCCGATCCCGGCCGAAACGACTCGAATTACACTTCGAGACCCGCCGACATGATTGCCACGATGCATAGAGCAAATCGGACGACGTTGTATTTTTTTCACAACCAGGACCGAAACCCTAGGCCGAACAAAATGGTCGTACGCGAAGTGAAATTTTTTGGCTCGAAATTTTACGGGCTTGTGTAGAACTTCTAGACAATCATATCGGCCGGTGACACGAAGTGATTCGAGTTCGTTTGCCCCCCCATTTTCTTTAACGAACGATAACTTTTTCTGAAAATAACAAGTGCCCCGATCCCGGCCGAAACGACTCGAATTACACTTCGAGACCCGCCGACATGATTGCCACGATGCATAGAGCAAATCGGACGACGTTGTATTTTTTTCACAACCAGGACCGAAACCCCTTGCCCGAAGAAAATGGTCGTACGCGAAGTAAAATTTTTTGGCTCGAAATTTTACGAGCTTGTGCAGAACTTCTAGGCAATCATATCGGCAGGTGACACGAAGTGATTCGAGTTCGTTTGCCCCCCCATTTTCTTTAACGAAGGATAACTTTTTCTGAAAATAACAAGTTCGCCGATCCCGGCTTAAACGACTCGAATTACACTTCGAGACCCGCCGACATGATTGCCACGATGCATAGAGCAAATCGGACGACGTTGTATTTTTTTCACAACCAGGACCGAAACCCCTTGCCCGAACAAAATGGTCGTACGCGAAGTAAAATTTTTTGGCTCGAAATTTTACGAGCATGCGCAGAACTTCTAGGCAATCATATCGGCAGGTGACACGAATTGATTCGAGTTCGTTTGCCCCCCCATTTTCTTTAACGAACGATAACTTTTTCTGAAAATAACAAGTGCCCCGATCCCGGCCGAAACGACTCGAATTACACTTCGAGACCCGCCGACATGATTGCCACGATGCATAGAGCAAATCGGACGACGTTGTATTTTTTTCACAACCAGGACCGAAACTCTAGGCCGAACAAAATGGTCGTACGCGAAGTGAAATTTTACGGGCTTGTGTAGAACTTCTAGACAATCATATCGGCCGGTGACACGAAGTGATTCGAGTTCGTTTGCCCCCCCATTTTCTTTAACGAACGATAACTTTTTCTGAAAATAACAAGTGCCCCGATCCCGGCCGAAACGACTCGAATTACACTTCGAGACCCGCCGACATGATTGCCACGATGCATAGAGCAAATCGGACGACGTTGTATTTTTTTCACAACCAGGACCGAAACCCTAGGCCGAACAAAATGTTCGTACGCGAAGTAAAATTTTTTGGCTCGAAATTTTACGAGCTTGTGCAGAACTTCTAGGCAATCATATCGGCAGGTGACACGAAGTGATTCGAGTTCGTTTGCCCCCCCATTTTCTTTAACGAACGATAACTTTTTCTGAAAATAACAAGTTCCCCGATCCCGGCTGAAACGACTCGAATTACACTTCGAGACCCGCCGACATGATTGCCACGATACATAGAGCAAATCGGACGACGTTGTATTTTTTTCACAACCAGGACCGAAACCCCTTGCCCGAACAAAATGGTCGTACGCGAAGTAAAATTTTTTGGCTCGAAATTTTACGAGCTTGTGCAGAACTTCTAGGCAATCATATCGGCCGGTGACACGAAGTGATTCGAGTTCGTTTGCCCCCCCATTTTCTTTAACGAACGATAACTTTTTCTGAAAATAACAAGTGCCCCGATCCCGGCCGAAACGACTCGAATTACACTTCGAGACCCGCCGACATGATTGCCACGATGCATAGAGCAAATCGGACGACGTTGTATTTTTTTCACAACCAGGACCGAAACCCCTTGCCCGAACAAAATGGTCGTACGCGAAGTAAAATTTTTTGGCTCGAAATTTTACGAGCTTGTGCAGAACTTCTAGGCAATCATATCGGCAGGTGACACGAAGTGATTCGAGTTCGTTTGCCCCCCCCATTTTCTTTAACGAAGGATAACTTTTTCTGAAAATAACAAGTTCGCCGATCCCGGCTTAAACGACTCGAATTACACTTCGAGACCCGCCGACATGATTGCCACGATGCATAGAGCAAATCGGACGACGTTGTATTTTTTTCACAACCAGGACCGAAACCCCTTGCCCGAACAAAATGGTCGTACGCGAAGTAAAATTTTTTGGCTCGAAATTTTACGAGCATGCGCAGAACTTCTAGGCAATCATATCAGCAGGTGACACGAATTGATTCGAGTTCGTTTGCCCCCCCATTTTCTTTAACGAACGATAACTTTTTCTGAAAATAACAAGTGCCCCGATCCCGGCCGAAACGACTCGAATTACACTTCCAGACCCGCCGAGATGATTGCCACGATGCATAGAGCAAATCGGACGACGTTGTATTTTTTTCACAACCAGGACCGAAACCCCTTGCCCGAACAAAATGGTCGTACGCGAAGTAAAATTTTTTGGCTCGAAATTTTACGAGGTTGTGCAGAACTTCTAGGCAATCATATCGGCAGGTGAAACGAAGTGATTCGAGTTCGTTTGCCCCCCCCATTTTCTTTAACGAACGATAACTTTTTCTGAAAATAACAAGTGCCCCGATCCCGGCCGAAACGACTCGAATTACACTTCGAGACCCGCCGACATGATTGCCACGATGCATAGAGCAAATCGGACGACGTTGTATTTTTTTCACAACCAGGACCGAAACCCCTTGCCCGAACAAAATGGTCGTACGCGAAGTAAAATTTTTTGGCTCGAAATTTTACGAGGTTGTGCAGAACTTCTAGGCAATCATATCGGCAGGTGACACGAAGTGATTCGAGTTCGTTTGCCCCCCCATTTTCTTTAACGAACGATAACTTTTTCTGAAAATAACAAGTGCCCCGATCCCGGCCGAAACGACTCGAATTACACTTCGAGACCCGCCGACATGATTGCCACGATGCATAGAGCAAATCGGACGACGTTGTATTTTTTTCACAACCAGGACCGAAACTCTAGGCCGAACAAAATGGTCGTACGCGAAGTGAAATTTTACGGGCTTGTGTAGAACTTCTAGACAATCATATCGGCCGGTGACACGAAGTGATTCGAGTTCGTTTGCCCCCCCATTTTCTTTAACGAACGATAACTTTTTCTGAAAATAACAAGTGCCCCGTACCCGGCCGAAACGACTCGAATTACACTTCGAGACCCGCCGACATGATTGCCACGATGCATAGAGCAAATCGGACGACGTTGTATTTTTTTCACAACCAGGACCGAAACCCCTTGCCCGAAGAAAATGGTCGTACGCGAAGTAAAATTTTTTGGCTCGAAATTTTACGAGCTTGTGCAGAACTTCTAGGCAATCATATCGGCAGGTGACACGAAGTGATTCGAGTTCGTTTGCCCCCCCATTTTCTTTAACGAACGATAACTTTTTCTGAAAATAACAAGTGCCCCGATCCCGGCCGAAACGACTCGAATTACACTTCGAGACCCGCCGACATGATTGCCACGATGCATAGAGCAAATCGGACGACGTTGTATTTTTTTCACAACCAGGACCGAAACCCCTTGCCCGAACAAAATGGTCGTACGCGAAGTAAAATTTTTTGGCTCGAAATTTTACGAGCTTGTGCAAAACTTCTAGGCAATCATATCGGCAGGTGACACGAAGTGATTCGAGTTCGTTTGCCCCCCCATTTTCTTTAACGAACGATAACTTTTTCTGAAAATAACAAGTGCCCCGATCCCGGCCGAAACGACTCGAATTACACTTCGAGACCCGCCGACATGATTGCCACGATGCATAGAGCAAATCGGACGACGTTATATTTTTTTCACAACCAGGACCGAAACCCTAGGCCGAACAAAATGTTCGTACGCTCGTAAAATTTTTTGGCTCGAAATTTTACGAGCTTGTGCAGAACTTCTAGGCAATCATATCGGCAGGTGACACGAAGTGATTCGAGTTCGTTTGCCCCCCCATTTTCTTTAACGAACGATAACTTTTTCTGAAAATAACAAGTTCCCCGATTCCGGCTTAAACGACTCGAATTACACTTCGAGACCCGCCGACATGATTGCCACGATGCATAGAGCAAATCGGACGACGTTGTATTTTTTTCACAACCAGGACCGAAACCCCTTGCCCGAACAAAATGGTCGTACGCGAAGTAAAATTTTTTGGCTCGAAATTTTACGAGCTTGTGCAAAACTTCTAGGCAATCATATCGGCAGGTGACACGAAGTGATTCGAGTTCGTTTGCCCCCCCATTTTCTTTAACGAACGATAACTTTTTCTGAAAATAACAAGTGCCCCGATCCCGGCCGAAACGACTCGAATTACACTTCGAGACCCGCCGACATGATTGCCACGATGCATAGAGCAAATCGGACGACGTTGTATTTTTTTCACAACCAGGACCGAAACCCCTTGCCCGAACAAAATGGTCGTACGCGAAGTAAAATTTTTTGGCTCGAAATTTTACGAGGTTGTGCAGAACTTCTAGGCAATCATATCGGCAGGTGAAACGAAGTGATTCGAGTTCGTTTGCCCCCCCCATTTTCTTTAACGAACGATAACTTTTTCTGAAAATAACAAGTGCCCCGATCCCGGCCGAAACGACTCGAATTACACTTCGAGACCCGCCGACATGATTGCCACGATGCATAGAGCAAATCGGACGACGTTGTATTTTTTTCACAACCAGGACCGAAACCCCTTGCCCGAACAAAATGGTCGTACGCGAAGTAAAATTTTTTGGCTCGAAATTTTACGAGGTTGTGCAGAACTTCTAGGCAATCATATCGGCAGGTGACACGAAGTGATTCGAGTTCGTTTGCCCCCCCATTTTCTTTAACGAACGATAACTTTTTCTGAAAATAACAAGTGCCCCGATCCCGGCCGAAACGACTCGAATTACACTTCGAGACCCGCCGACATGATTGCCACGATGCATAGAGCAAATCGGACGACGTTGTATTTTTTTCACAACCAGGACCGAAACTCTAGGCCGAACAAAATGGTCGTACGCGAAGTGAAATTTTACGGGCTTGTGTAGAACTTCTAGACAATCATATCGGCCGGTGACACGAAGTGATTCGAGTTCGTTTGCCCCCCCATTTTCTTTAACGAACGATAACTTTTTCTGAAAATAACAAGTGCCCCGTACCCGGCCGAAACGACTCGAATTACACTTCGAGACCCGCCGACATGATTGCCACGATGCATAGAGCAAATCGGACGACGTTGTATTTTTTTCACAACCAGGACCGAAACCCCTTGCCCGAAGAAAATGGTCGTACGCGAAGTAAAATTTTTTGGCTCGAAATTTTACGAGCTTGTGCAGAACTTCTAGGCAATCATATCGGCAGGTGACACGAAGTGATTCGAGTTCGTTTGCCCCCCCATTTTCTTTAACGAACGATAACTTTTTCTGAAAATAACAAGTGCCCCGATCCCGGCCGAAACGACTCGAATTACACTTCGAGACCCGCCGACATGATTGCCACGATGCATAGAGCAAATCGGACGACGTTGTATTTTTTTCACAACCAGGACCGAAACCCCTTGCCCGAACAAAATGGTCGTACGCGAAGTAAAATTTTTTGGCTCGAAATTTTACGAGCTTGTGCAAAACTTCTAGGCAATCATATCGGCAGGTGACACGAAGTGATTCGAGTTCGTTTGCCCCCCCATTTTCTTTAACGAACGATAACTTTTTCTGAAAATAACAAGTGCCCCGATCCCGGCCGAAACGACTCGAATTACACTTCGAGACCCGCCGACATGATTGCCACGATGCATAGAGCAAATCGGACGACGTTGTATTTTTTTCACAACCAGGACCGAAACCCTAGGCCGAACAAAATGTTCGTACGCGAAGTAAAATTTTTTGGCTCGAAATTTTACGAGCTTGTGCAGAACTTCTAGGCAATCATATCGGCAGGTGACACAAAGTGATTCGAGTTCGTTTGCCCCCCCATTTTCTTTAACGAACGATAACTTTTTCTGAAAATAACAAGTTCCCCGATCCCGGCCGAAACGACTCGAATTACAGTTCGAGACCCGCCGACATGATTGCCACGATGCATAGAGCAAATCGGACGACGTTGTATTTTTTTCACAACCAGGACCGAAACCCCTTGCCCGAACAAAATGGTCGTACGCGAAGTAAAATTTTTTGGCTCGAAATTTTACGAGCATGTGCAGAACTTCTAGGCAATCATATCGGCAGGTGACACGAATTGATTCGAGTTCGTTTGCCCCCCCATTTTCTTTAACGAACGATAACTTTTTCTGAAAATAACAAGTGCCCCGATCCCGGCCGAAACGACTCGAATTACACTTCGAGACCCGCCGACATGATTGCCACGATGCATAGAGCAAATCGGACGACGTTGTATTTTTTTCACAACCAGGACCGAAACCCTAGGCCGAACAAAATGGTCGTACGCGAAGTGAAATTTTTTGGCTCGAAATTTTACGGGCTTGTGTAGAACTTCTAGACAATCATATCGGCCGGTGACACGAAGTGATTCGAGTTCGTTTGCCCCCCCATTTTCTTTAACGAACGATAACTTTTTCTGAAAATAACAAGTGCCCCGATCCCGGCCGAAACGACTCGAATTACACTTCGAGACCCGCCGACATGATTGCCACGATGCATAGAGCAAATCGGACGACGTTGTATTTTTTTCACAACCAGGACCGAAACCCCTTGCCCGAAGAAAATGGTCGTACGCGAAGTAAAATTTTTTGGCTCGAAATTTTACGAGCTTGTGCAGAACTTCTAGGCAATCATATCGGCAGGTGACACGAAGTGATTCGAGTTCGTTTGCCCCCCCATTTTCTTTAACGAACGATAACTTTTTCTGAAAATAACAAGTTCGCCGATCCCGGCTTAAACGACTCGAATTACACTTCGAGACCCGCCGACATGATTGCCACGATGCATAGAGCAAATCGGACGACGTTGTATTTTTTTCACAACCAGGACCGAAACCCCTTGCCCGAACAAAATGGTCGTACGCGAAGTAAAATTTTTTGGCTCGAAATTTTACGAGCATGCGCAGAACTTCTAGGCAATCATATCGGCAGGTGACACGAATTGATTCGAGTTCGTTTCCCCCCCATTTTCTTTAACGAACGATAACTTTTTCTGAAAATAACAAGTGCCCCGATCCCGGCCGAAACGACTCGAATTACACTTCGAGACCCGCCGACATGATTGCCACGATGCATAGAGCAAATCGGACGACGTTGTATTTTTTTCACAACCAGGACCGAAACTCTAGGCCGAACAAAATGGTCGTACGCGAAGTGAAATTTTA
Source organism: Corylus avellana (assembly GCF_965113065.1). NCBI lineage: Eukaryota > Viridiplantae > Streptophyta > Magnoliopsida > Fagales > Betulaceae > Corylus > Corylus avellana. Next base: position 13,918,915 of record NC_142494.1, read on the forward strand.
CGGGCTTGTGTAGAACTTCTAGACAATCATATCGGCCGGTGACACGAAGTGATTCGAGTTCGTTTGCCCCCCCATTTTCTTTAACGAACGATAACTTTTTCTGAAAATAACAAGTGCCCCGATCCCGGCCGAAACGACTCGAATTACACTTCGAGACCCGCCGACATGATTGCCACGATGCATAGAGCAAATCGGACGACGTTGTATTTTTTTCACAACCAGGACCGAAACCCTAGGCCGAACAAAATGATCGTACGCGAAGTGAAATTTTTTGGCTCGAAATTTTACGGGCTTGTGTAGAACTTCTAGACAATCATATCGGCCGGTGACACGAAGTGATTCGAGTTCGTTTGCCCCCCCATTTTCTTTAACGAACGATAACTTTTTCTGAAAATAACAAGTGCCCCGATCCCGGCCGAAACGACTCGAATTACACTTCGAGACCCGCCGACATGATTGCCACGATGCATAGAGCAAATCGGACGACGTTGTATTTTTTTCACAACCAGGACCGAAACCTTAGGCCGAACAAAATGTTCGTACGCGAACTAAAATTTTTTGGCTCGAAATTTTACGAGCTTGTGCAGAACTTCTAGGCAATCATATCGGCAGGTGACACGAAGTGATTCGAGTTCGTTTGCCCCCCCATTTTCTTTAACGAAGGATAACTTTTTCTGAAAATAACAAGTTCGCCGATCCCGGCTTAAACGACTCGAATTACACTTCGAGACCCGCCGACATGATTGCCACGATGCATAGAGCAAATCGGACGACGTTGTATTTTTTTCACAACCAGGACCGAAACCCCTTGCCCGAACAAGATGGTCGTACGCGAAGTAAAATTTTTTGGCTCGAAATTTTACGAGCATGCGCAGAACTTCTAGGCAATCATATCGGCAGGTGACACGAATTGATTCGAGTTCGTTTGCCCCCCCATTTTCTTTAACGAACGATAACTTTTTCTGAAAATAACAAGTGCCCCGATCCCGGCCGAAACGACTCGAATTACACTTCGAGACCCGCCGACATGATTGCCACGATGCATAGAGCAAATCGGACGACGTTGTATTTTTTTCACAACCAGGACCGAAACTCTAGGCCGAACAAAATGGTCGTACGCGAAGTGAAATTTTACGGGCTTGTGTAGAACTTCTAGACAATCATATCGGCCGGTGACACGAAGTGATTCGAGTTCGTTTGCCCCCCCATTTTCTTTAACGAACGATAACTTTTTCTGAAAATAACAAGTGCCCCGATCCCGGCCGAAACGACTCGAATTACACTTCGAGACCCGCCGACATGATTGCCACGATGCATAGAGCAAATCGGACGACGTTGTATTTTTTTCACAACCAGGACCGAAACCCTAGGCCAAACAAAATGTTCGTACGCGAAGTAAAATTTTTTGGCTCGAAATTTTACGAGCTTGTGCAGAACTTCTAGGCAATCATATCGGCAGGTGACACAAAGTGATTCGAGTTCGTTTGCCCCCCCATTTTCTTTAACGAACGATAACTTTTTCTGAAAATAACAAGTTCCCCGATCCCGGCCGAAACGACTCGAATTACAGTTCGAGACCCGCCGACATGATTGCCACGATGCATAGAGCAAATCGGACGACGTTGTATTTTTTTCACAACCAGGACCGAAACCCCTTGCCCGAACAAAATGGTCGTACGCGAAGTAAAATTTTTTGGCTCGAAATTTTACGAGCATGTGCAGAACTTCTAGGCAATCATATCGGCAGGTGACACGAATTGATTCGAGTTCGTTTGCCCCCCCATTTTCTTTAACGAACGATAACTTTTTCTGAAAATAACAAGTGACCCGATCCCGGCCGAAACGACTCGAATTACACTTCGAGACCCGCCGACATGATTGCCACGATGCATAGAGCAAATCGGACGACGTTGTATTTTTTTCACAACCAGGACCGAAACCCTAGGCCGAACAAAATGGTCGTACGCGAAGTGAAATTTTTTGGCTCGAAATTTTACGGGCTTGTGTAGAACTTCTAGACAATCATATCGGCCGGTGACACGAAGTGATTCGAGTTCGTTTGCCCCCCCATTTTCTTTAACGAACGATAACTTTTTCTGAAAATAACAAGTGCCCCGATCCCGGCCGAAACGACTCGAATTACACTTCGAGACCCGCCGACATGATTGCCACGATGCATAGAGCAAATCGGACGACGTTGTATTTTTTTCACAACCAGGACCGAAACCCTAGGCCGAACAAAATGGTCGTACGCGAAGTGAAATTTTTTGGCTCGAAATTTTACGGGCTTGTGTAGAACTTCTAGACAATCATATCGGCCGGTGACACGAAGTGATTCGAGTTCGTTTGCCCCCCCATTTTCTTTAACGAACGATAACTTTTTCTGAAAATAACAAGTGCCCCGATCCCGGCCGAAACGACTCGAATTACACTTCGAGACCCGCCGACATGATTGCCACGATGCATAGAGCAAATCGGACGACGTTGTATTTTTTTCACAACCAGGACCGAAACCTTAGGCCGAACAAAATGTTCGTACGCGAACTAAAATTTTTTGGCTCGAAATTTTACGAGCTTGTGCAGAACTTCTAGGCAATCATATCGGCAGGTGACACGAAGTGATTCGAGTTCGTTTGCCCCCCCATTTTCTTTAACGAAGGATAACTTTTTCTGAAAAATAACAAGTTCGCCGATCCCGGCTTAAACGACTCGAATTACACTTCGAGACCCGCCGACATGATTGCCACGATGCATAGAGCAAATCGGACGACGTTGTATTTTTTTCACAACCAGGACCGAAACCCCTTGCCCGAACAAGATGGTCGTACGCGAAGTAAAATTTTTTGGCTCGAAATTTTACGAGCATGCGCAGAACTTCTAGGCAATCATATCGGCAGGTGACACGAATTGATTCGAGTTCGTTTGCCCCCCCATTTTCTTTAACGAACGATAACTTTTTCTGAAAATAACAAGTGCCCCGATCCCGGCCGAAACGACTCGAATTACACTTCGAGACCCGCCGACATGATTGCCACGATGCATAGAGCAAATCGGACGACGTTGTATTTTTTTCACAACCAGGACCGAAACTCTAGGCCGAACAAAATGGTCGTACGCGAAGTGAAATTTTACGGGCTTGTGTAGAACTTCTAGACAATCATATCGGCCGGTGACACGAAGTGATTCGAGTTCGTTTGCCCCCCCATTTTCTTTAACGAACGATAACTTTTTCTGAAAATAACAAGTGCCCCGATCCCGGCCGAAACGACTCGAATTACACTTCGAGACCCGCCGACATGATTGCCACGATGCATAGAGCAAATCGGACGACGTTGTATTTTTTTCACAACCAGGACCGAAACCCTAGGCCGAACAAAATGTTCGTACGCGAAGTAAAATTTTTTGGCTCGAAATTTTACGAGCTTGTGCAGAACTTCTAGGCAATCATATCGGCAGGTGACACGAAGTGATTCGAGTTCGTTTGCCCCCCCATTTTCTTTAACGAACGATAACTTTTTCTGAAAATAACAAGTTCCCCGATCCCGGCTGAAACGACTCGAATTACACTTCGAGACCCGCCGACATGATTGCCACGATGCATAGAGCAAATCGGACGACGTTGTATTTTTTTCACAACCAGGACCGAAACCCCTTGCCCGAACAAAATGGTCGTACGCGAAGTAAAATTTTTTGGCTCGAAATTTTACGAGCATGCGCAGAACTTCTAGGCAATCATATCAGCAGGTGACACGAATTGATTCGAGTTCGTTTGCCCCCCCATTTTCTTTAACGAACGATAACTTTTTCTGAAAATAACAAGTGCCCCGATCCCGGCCGAAACGACTCGAATTACACTTCCAGACCCGCCGACATGATTGCCACGATGCATAGAGCAAATCGGACGACGTTGTATTTTTTTCACAACCAGGACCGAAACCCCTTGCCCGAACAAAATGGTCGTACGCGAAGTAAAATTTTTTGGCTCGAAATTTTACGAGGTTGTGCAGAACTTCTAGGCAATCATATCGGCAGGTGACACGAAGTGATTCGAGTTCGTTTGCCCCCCCATTTTCTTTAACGAACGATAACTTTTTCTGAAAATAACAAGTGCCCCGATCCCGGCCGAAACGACTCGAATTACACTTCGAGACCCGCCGACATGATTGCCACGATGCATAGAGCAAATCGGACGACGTTGTATTTTTTTCACAACCAGGACCGAAACTCTAGGCCGAACAAAATGGTCGTACGCGAAGTGAAATTTTACGGGCTTGTGTAGAACTTCTAGACAATCATATCGGCCGGTGACACGAAGTGCTTCGAGTTCGTTTGCCCCCCCATTTTCTTTAACGAACGATAACTTTTTCTGAAAATAACAAGTGCCCCGTACCCGGCCGAAACGACTCGAATTACACTTCGAGACCCGCCGACATGATTGCCACGATGCATAGAGCAAATCGGACGACGTTGTATTTTTTTCACAACCAGGACCGAAACCCCTTGCCCGAAGAAAATGGTCGTACGCGAAGTAAAATTTTTTGGCTCGAAATTTTACGAGCTTGTGCAGAACTTCTAGGCAATCATATCGGCAGGTGACACGAAGTGATTCGAGTTCGTTTGCCCCCCCATTTTCTTTAACGAACGATAACTTTTTCTGAAAATAACAAGTGCCCCGATCCCGGCCGAAACGACTCGAATTACACTTCGAGACCCGCCGACATGATTGCCACGATGCATAGAGCAAATCGGACGACGTTGTATTTTTTTCACAACCAGGACCGAAACCCCTTGCCCGAACAAAATGGTCGTACGCGAAGTAAAATTTTTTGGCTCGAAATTTTACGAGCTTGTGCAAAACTTCTAGGCAATCATATCGGCAGGTGACACGAAGTGATTCGAGTTCGTTTGCCCCCCCATTTTCTTTAACGAACGATAACTTTTTCTGAAAATAACAAGTGCCCCGATCCCGGCCGAAACGACTCGTATTACACTTCGAGACCCGCCGACATGATTGCCACGATGCATAGAGCAAATCGGACGACGTTGTATTTTTTTCACAACCAGGACCGAAACCCTAGGCCGAACAAAATGTTCGTACGCGAAGTAAAATTTTTTGGCTCGAAATTTTACGAGCTTGTGCAGAACTTCTAGGCAATCATATCGGCAGGTGACACAAAGTGATTCGAGTTCGTTTGCCCCCCCATTTTCTTTAACGAACGATAACTTTTTCTGAAAATAACAAGTTCCCCGATCCCGGCCGAAACGACTCGAATTACAGTTCGAGACCCGCCGACATGATTGCCACGATGCATAGAGCAAATCGGACGACGTTGTATTTTTTTCACAACCAAAACCGAAACCCCTTGCCCGAACAAAATGGTCGTACGCGAAGTAAAATTTTTTGGCTCGAAATTTTACGAGCATGTGCAGAACTTCTAGGCAATCATATCGGCAGGTGACACGAATTGATTCGAGTTCGTTTGCCCCCCCATTTTCTTTAACGAACGATAACTTTTTCTGAAAATAACAAGTGCCCCGATCCCGGCCGAAACGACTCGAATTACACTTCGAGACCCGCCGACATGATTGCCACGATGCATAGAGCAAATCGGACGACGTTGTATTTTTTTCACAACCAGGACCGAAACCCTAGGCCGAACAAAATGTTCGTACGCGAAGTAAAATTTTTTGGCTCGAAATTTTACGAGCTTGTGCAGAACTTCTAGGCAATCATATCGGCAGGTGACACGAAGTGATTCGAGTTCGTTTGCCCCCCCATTTTCTTTAACGAACGATAACTTTTTCTGAAAATAACAAGTTCCCCGATCCCGGCTGAAACGACTCGAATTACACTTCGAGACCCGCCGACATGATTGCCACGATGCATAGAGCAAATCGGACGACGTTGTATTTTTTTCACAACCAGGACCGAAACCCCTTGCCCGAACAAAATGGTCGTACGCGAAGTAAAATTTTTTGGCTCGAAATTTTACGAGCATGCGCAGAACTTCTAGGCAATCATATCAGCAGGTGACACGAATTGATTCGAGTTCGTTTGCCCCCCCATTTTCTTTAACGAACGATAACTTTTTCTGAAAATAACAAGTGCCCCGATCCCGGCCGAAACGACTCGAATTACACTTCCAGACCCGCCGACATGATTGCCACGATGCATAGAGCAAATCGGACGACGTTGTATTTTTTTCACAACCAGGACCGAAACCCCTTGCCCGAACAAAATGGTCGTACGCGAAGTAAAATTTTTTGGCTCGAAATTTTACGAGGTTGTGCAGAACTTCTAGGCAATCATATCGGCAGGTGACACGAAGTGATTCGAGTTCGTTTGCCCCCCCATTTTCTTTAACGAACGATAACTTTTTCTGAAAATAACAAGTGCCCCGATCCCGGCCGAAACGACTCGAATTACACTTCGAGACCCGCCGACATGATTGCCACGATGCATAGAGCAAATCGGACGACGTTGTATTTTTTTCACAACCAGGACCGAAACTCTAGGCCGAACAAAATGGTCGTACGCGAAGTGAAATTTTACGGGCTTGTGTAGAACTTCTAGACAATCATATCGGCCGGTGACACGAAGTGCTTCGAGTTCGTTTGCCCCCCCATTTTCTTTAACGAACGATAACTTTTTCTGAAAATAACAAGTGCCCCGTACCCGGCCGAAACGACTCGAATTACACTTCGAGACCCGCCGACATGATTGCCACGATGCATAGAGCAAATCGGACGACGTTGTATTTTTTTCACAACCAGGACCGAAACCCCTTGCCCGAAGAAAATGGTCGTACGCGAAGTAAAATTTTTTGGCTCGAAATTTTACGAGCTTGTGCAGAACTTCTAGGCAATCATATCGGCAGGTGACACGAAGTGATTCGAGTTCGTTTGCCCCCCCATTTTCTTTAACGAACGATAACTTTTTCTGAAAATAACAAGTGCCCCGATCCCGGCCGAAACGACTCGAATTACACTTCGAGACCCGCCGACATGATTGCCACGATGCATAGAGCAAATCGGACGACGTTGTATTTTTTTCACAACCAGGACCGAAACCCCTTGCCCGAACAAAATGGTCGTACGCGAAGTAAAATTTTTTGGCTCGAAATTTTACGAGCTTGTGCAAAACTTCTAGGCAATCATATCGGCAGGTGACACGAAGTGATTCGAGTTCGTTTGCCCCCCCATTTTCTTTAACGAACGATAACTTTTTCTGAAAATAACAAGTGCCCCGATCCCGGCCGAAACGACTCGTATTACACTTCGAGACCCGCCGACATGATTGCCACGATGCATAGAGCAAATCGGACGACGTTGTATTTTTTTCACAACCAGGACCGAAACCCTAGGCCGAACAAAATGTTCGTACGCGAAGTAAAATTTTTTGGCTCGAAATTTTACGAGCTTGTGCAGAACTTCTAGGCAATCATATCGGCAGGTGACACAAAGTGATTCGAGTTCGTTTGCCCCCCCATTTTCTTTAACGAACGATAACTTTTTCTGAAAATAACAAGTTCCCCGATCCCGGCCGAAACGACTCGAATTACAGTTCGAGACCCGCCGACATGATTGCCACGATGCATAGAGCAAATCGGACGACGTTGTATTTTTTTCACAACCAGAACCGAAACCCCTTGCCCGAACAAAATGGTCGTACGCGAAGTAAAATTTTTTGGCTCGAAATTTTACGAGCATGTGCAGAACTTCTAGGCAATCATATCGGCAGGTGACACGAATTGATTCGAGTTCGTTTGCCCCCCCATTTTCTTTAACGAACGATAACTTTTTCTGAAAATAACAAGTGCCCCGATCCCGGCCGAAACGACTCGAATTACACTTCGAGACCCGCCGACATGATTGCCACGATGCATAGAGCAAATCGGACGACGTTGTATTTTTTTCACAACCAGGACCGAAACCCTAGGCCGAACAAAATGTTCGTACGCGAAGTAAAATTTTTTGGCTCGAAATTTTACGAGCTTGTGCAGAACTTCTAGGCAATCATATCGGCAGGTGACACAAAGTGATTCGAGTTCGTTTGCCCCCCCCATTTTCTTTAACGAACGATAACTTTTTCTGAAAATAACAAGTGCCCCGATCCCGGCCGAAACGACTCGAATTACACTTCGAGACCCGCCGACATGATTGCCACGATGCATAGAGCAAATCGGACGACGTTGTATTTTTTTCACAACCAGGACCGAAACCCTAGGCCGAACAAAATGTTCGTACGCGAAGTAAAATTTTTTGGCTCGAAATTTTACGAGCTTGTGCAGAACTTCTAGGCAATCATATCGGCAGGTGACACAAAGTGATTCGAGTTCGTTTGCCCCCCCCATTTTCTTTAACGAACGATAACTTTTTCTGAAAATAACAAGTTCCCCGATCCCGGCCGAAACGACTCGAATTACAGTTCGAGACCCGCCGACATGATTGCCACGATGCATAGAGCAAATCGGACGACGTTGTATTTTTTTCACAACCAGGACCGAAACCCCTTGCCCGAACAAAATGGTCGTACGCGAAGTAAAATTTTTTGGCTCGAAATTTTACGAGCATGTGCAGAACTTCTAGGCAATCATATCGGCAGGTGACACGAATTGATTCGAGTTCGTTTGCCCCCCCATTTTCTTTAACGAACGATAACTTTTTCTGAAAATAACAAGTGCCCCGATCCCGGCCGAAACGACTCGAATTACACTTCGAGACCCGCCGACATGATTGCCACGATGCATAGAGCAAATCGGAAGACGTTGTATTTTTTTCACAACCAGGACCGAAAGCCCTTGCCCGAACAAAATGGTCGTACGCGAAGTAAAATTTTTTGGCTCGAAATTTTACGAGCTTGTGCAAAACTTCTAGGCAATCATATCGGCAGGTGACACGAAGTGATTCGAGTTCGTTTGCCCCCCCATTTTCTTTAACGAACGATAACTTTTTCTGAAAATAACAAGTGCCCCGATCCCGGCCGAAACGACTCGAATTACACTTCGAGACCCGCCGACATGATTGCCACGATGCATAGAGCAAATCGGACGACGTTGTATTTTTTTCACAACCAGGACCGAAACCCTAGGCCGAACAAAATGTTCGTACGCGAAGTAAAATTTTTTGGCTCGAAATTTTACGAGCTTGTGCAGAACTTCTAGGCAATCATATCGGCAGGTGACACAAAGTGATTCGAGTTCGTTTGCCCCCCCATTTTCTTTAACGAACGATAACTTTTTCTGAAAATAACAAGTTCCCCGATCCCGGCCGAAACGACTAGAATTACAGTTCGAGACCCGCCGACATGATTGCCACGATGCATAGAGCAAATCGGACGACGTTGTATTTTTTTCACAACCAGGACCGAAACCCCTTGCCCGAACAAAATGGTCGTACGCGAAGTAAAATTTTTTGGCTCGAAATTTTACGAGCATGTGCAGAACTTCTAGGCAATCATATCGGCAGGTGACACGAATTGATTCGAGTTCGTTTGCCCCCCCATTTTCTTTAACGAACGATAACTTTTTCTGAAAATAACAAGTGCCCCGATCCCGGCCGAAACGACTCGAATTACACTTCGAGACCCGCCGACATGATTGCCACGATGCATAGAGCAAATCGGACGACGTTGTATTTTTTTCACAACCAGGACCGAAACCCTAGGCCGAACAAAATGGTCGTACGCGAAGTGAAATTTTTTGGCTCGAAATTTTACGGGCTTGTGTAGAACTTCTAGACAATCATATCGGCCGGTGACACGAAGTGATTCGAGTTCGTTTGCCCCCCCATTTTCTTTAACGAACGATAACTTTTTCTGAAAATAACAAGTGCCCCGATCCCGGCCGAAACGACTCGAATTACACTTCGAGACCCGCCGACATGATTGCCACGATGCATAGAGCAAATCGGACGACGTTGTATTTTTTTCACAACCAGGACCGAAACCCTAGGCCGAACAAAATGGTCGTACGCGAAGTGAAATTTTTTGGCTCGAAATTTTACGGGCTTGTGTAGAACTTCTAGACAATCATATCGGCCGGTGACACGAAGTGATTCGAGTTCGTTTGCCCCCCCATTTTCTTTAACGAACGATAACTTTTTCTGAAAATAACAAGTGCCCCGATCCCGGCCGAAACGACTCGAATTACACTTCGAGACCCGCCGACATGATTGCCACGATGCATAGAGGAAATCGGACGACGTTGTATTTTTTTCACAACCAGGACCGAAACCCTAGGCCGAACAAAATGTTCGTACGCGAAGTAAAATTTTTTGGCTCGAAATTTTACGAGCTTGTGCAGAACTTCTAGGCAATCATATCGGCAGGTGAGACGAAGTGATTCGAGTTCGTTTGCCCCCCCATTTTATTTAACGAACGATAACTTTTTCTGAAAATAACAAGTGCCCCGATCCCGGCCGAAACGACTCGAATTACACTTCGAGACCCGCCGACATGATTGCCACGATGCATAGAGCAAATCGGACGACGTTGTATTTTTTTCACAACCAGGACCGAAACCCCTTGCCCGAACAAAATGGTCGTACGCGAAGTAAAATTTTTTGGCTCGAAATTTTACGAGCATGTGCAGAACTTCTAGGCAATCATATCGGCAGGTGACACGAATTGATTCGAGTTCGTTTGCCCCCCCATTTTCTTTAACGAACGATAACTTTTTCTGAAAATAACAAGTGCCCCGATCCCGGCCGAAACGACTCGAATTACACTTTGAGACCCGCCGACACGATTGCCACGATGCATAGGGCAAATCGGACGACGTTGTATTTTTTTCACAACCAGGACCGAAACCCCTTGCCCGAAGAAAATGGTCGTACGCGAAGTAAAATTTTTTGGCTCGAAATTTTACGAGCTTGTGCAGAACTTCTAGGCAATCATATCGGCAGGTGACACGAAGTGATTCGAGTTCGTTTGCCCCCCCATTTTCTTTAACGAACGATAACTTTTTCTGAAAATAACAAGTGCCCCGATCCCGGCCGAAACGACTCGAATTACACTTCGAGACCCGCCGACATGATTGCCACGATGCATAGAGCAAATCGGACGACGTTGTATTTTTTTCACAACCAGGACCGAAACCCTAGGCCGAACAAAATGTTCGTACGCGAAGTAAAATTTTTTGGCTCGAAATTTTACGAGCTTGTGCAGAACTTCTAGGCAATCATATCGGCAGGTGACACGAAGTGATTCGAGTTCGTTTGCCCCCCCATTTTCTTTAACGAACGATAACTTTTTCTGAAAATAACAAGTGCCCCGATCCCGGCCGAAACGACTCGAATTACACTTCGAGACCCGCGGACATGATTGCCACGATGCATAGAGCAAATCGGACGACGTTGTATTTTTTTCACAACCAGGACCGAAACCCCTTGCCCGAAGAAAATGGTCGTACGCGAAGTAAAATTTTTTGGCTCGAAATTTTACGAGCTTGTGCAGAACTTCTAGGCAATCATATCGGCAGGTGACACGAAGTGATTCGAGTTCGTTTGCCCCCCCATTTTCTTTAACGAACGATAACTTTTTCTGAAAATAACAAGTGCCCCGATCCCGGCCGAAACGACTCGAATTACACTTCGAGACCCGCCGACATGATTGCCACGATGCATAGAGCAAATCGGACGACGTTGTATTTTTTTCACAACCAGGACCGAAACTCTAGGCCGAACAAAATGGTCGTACGCGAAGTGAAATTTTACGGGCTTGTGTAGAACTTCTAGACAATCATATCGGCCGGTGACACGAAGTGATTCGAGTTCGTTTGCCCCCCCATTTTCTTTAACGAACGATAACTTTTTCTGAAAATAACAAGTGCCCCGATCCCGGCCGAAACAACTCGAATTACACTTCGAGACACGCCGACATGATTGCCACGATGCATAGAGCAAATCGGACGACGTTGTATTTTTTTCACAACCAGGACCGAAACCCTAGGCCGAACAAAATGGTCGTACGCGAAGTGAAATTTTTTGGCTCGAAATTTTACGGGCTTGTGTAGAACTTCTAGACAATCATATCGGCCGGTGACACGAAGTGATTCGAGTTCGTTTGCCCCCCCATTTTCTTTAACGAACGATAACTTTTTCTGAAAATAACAAGTGCCCCGATCCCGGCCGAAACGACTCGAATTACACTTCGAGACCCGCCGACATGATTGCCACGATGCATAGAGCAAATCGGACGACGTTGTATTTTTTTCACAACCAGGACCGAAACCCTAGGCCGAACAAAATGGTCGTACGCGAAGTGCCCCCCCATTTTCTTTAACGAACGAGAACTTTTTCTGAAAATAACAAGTGCCCCGATCCCGGCCGAAACGACTCGAATTACACTTCGAGACCCGCCGACATGATTGCCACGATGCATAGAGCAAATCGGACGACGTTGTATTTTTTTTGACAACCAGGACCGAAACCCTAGGCCGAACAAAATGGTCGTACGCGAAGTGAAATTTTTTGGCTCGAAATTTTACGGGCTTGTGTAGAACTTCTAGACAATCATATCGGCCGGTGACACGAAGTGATTCGAGTTCGTTTGCCCCCCCATTTTCTTTAACGAACGATAACTTTTTCTGAAAATAACAAGTGCCCCGATCCCGGCCGAAACGACTCGAATTACACTTCGAGACCCGCCGACATGATTGCCACGATGCATAGAGCAAATCGGACGACGTTGTATTTTTTTGACAACCAGGACCGAAACCCCTTGCCCGAACAAAATGGTCGTACGCGAAGTAAAATTTTTTGGCTCGAAATTTTACGAGCTTGTGCAGAACTTCTAGGCAATCATATCGGCAGGTGACACGAAGTGATTCGAGTTCGTTTGCCCCCCCATTTTCTTTAACGAACGATAACTTTTTCTGAAAATAACAAGTGCCCCGATCCCGGCCGAAACGACTCGAATTACACTTCGAGACCCGCCGACATGATTGCCACGATGCATAGAGCAAATCGGACGACGTTGTATTTTTTTCACAACCAGGACCGAAACTCTAGGCCGAACAAAATGGTCGTACGCGAAGTGAAATTTTACGGGCTTGTGTAGAACTTCTAGACAATCATATCGGCCGGTGACACGAAGTGATTCGAGTTCGTTTGCCCCCCCATTTTCTTTAACGAACGATAACTTTTTCTGAAAATAACAAGTGCCCCGATCCCGGCCGAAACAACTCGAATTACACTTCGAGACACGCCGACATGATTGCCACGATGCATAGAGCAAATCGGACGACGTTGTATTTTTTTCACAACCAGGACCGAAACCCTAGGCCGAACAAAATGGTCGTACGCGAAGTGAAATTTTTTGGCTCGAAATTTTACGGGCTTGTGTAGAACTTCTAGACAATCATATCGGCCGGTGACACGAAGTGATTCGAGTTCGTTTGCCCCCCCATTTTCTTTAACGAACGATAACTTTTTCTGAAAATAACAAGTGCCCCGATCCCGGCCGAAACGACTCGAATTACACTTCGAGACCCGCCGACATGATTGCCACGATGCATAGAGCAAATCGGACGACGTTGTATTTTTTTCACAACCAGGACCGAAACCCCTTGCCCGAACAAAATGGTCGTACGCGAAGTGCCCCCCCATTTTCTTTAACGAACGAGAACTTTTTCTGAAAATAACAAGTGCCCCGATCCCGGCCGAAACGACTCGAATTACACTTCGAGACCCGCCGACATGATTGCCACGATGCATAGAGCAAATCGGACGACGTTGTATTTTTTTCACAACCAGGACCGAAACCCCTTGCCCGAACAAAATGGTCGTACGCGAAGTGCCCCCCCATTTTCTTTAACGAACGAGAACTTTTTCTGAAAATAACAAGTGCCCCGATCCCGGCCGAAACGACTCGAATTACACTTCGAGACCCGCCGACATGATTGCCACGATGCATAGAGCAAATCGGACGACGTTGTATTTTTTTCACAACCAGGACCGAAACCCTAGGCCGAACAAAATGGTCGTACGCGAAGTGCCCCCCCATTTTCTTTAACGAACGAGAACTTTTTCTGAAAATAACAAGTGCCCCGATCCCGGCCGAAACGACTCGAATTACACTTCGAGACCCGCCGACATGATTGCCACGATGCATAGAGCGAATCGGACGACGTTGTATTTTTTTCACAACCAGGACCGAAACCCTAGGCCGAACAAAATGGTCGTACGCGAAGTGAAATTTTTTGGCTCGAAATTTTACGGGCTTGTGTAGAACTTCTAGACAATCATATCGGCCGGTGACACGAAGTGATTCGAGTTCGTTTGCCCCCCCATTTTCTTTAACGAACGATAACTTTTTCTGAAAATAACAAGTGCCCCGATCCCGGCCGAAACGACTCGAATTACACTTCGAGACCCGCCGACATGATTGCCACGATGCATAGAGCAAATCGGACGACGTTGTATTTTTTTCACAACCAGGACCGAAACTCTAGGCCGAACAAAATGGTCGTACGCGAAGTGAAATTTTACGGGCTTGTGTAGAACTTCTAGACAATCATATCGGCCGGTGACACGAAGTGATTCGAGTTCGTTTGCCCCCCCATTTTCTTTAACGAACGATAACTTTTTCTGAAAATAACAAGTGCCCCGATCCCGGCCGAAACGACTCGAATTACACTTCGAGACCCGCCGACATGATTGCCACGATGCATAGAGCAAATCGGACGACGTTGTATTTTTTTCACAACCAGGACCGAAACCCTAGGCCGAACAAAATGTTCGTACGCGAAGTAAAATTTTTTGGCTCGAAATTTTACGAGCTTGTGCAGAACTTCTAGGCAATCATATCGGCAGGTGACACGAAGTGATTCGAGTTCGTTTGCCCCCCCATTTTCTTTAACGAACGATAACTTTTTTTGAAAATAACAAGTGCCCCGATCCCGGCCGAAACTACTCGCATTACGCTTCGAGACACGCCGACATGATTGCCACGATGCATAGAGCAAATCGGACGACGTTGTATTTTTTTCACAACCAGGACCGAAACCCCTTGCCCGAACAAAATGGTCGTACGCGAAGTAAAATTTTTTGGCTCGAAATTTTACGAGCTTGTGCAGAACTTCTAGGCAATCATATCGGCCGGTGACACGAAGTGATTCGAGTTCGTTTGCCCCCCCATTTTCTTTAACGAACGATAACTTTTTCTGAAAATAACAAGTGCCCCGATCCCGGCCGAAACGACTCGAATTACACTTCGAGACCCGCCGACATGATTGCCACGATGCATAGAGCAAATCGGACGACGTTGTATTTTTTTCACAACCAGGACCGAAACCCGTTGCCCGAAGAAAATGGTCGTACGTGAAGTAAAATTTTTTGGCTCGAAATTTTACGAGCTTGTGCAGAACTTCTAGGCAATCATATCGGCAGGTGACACGAAGTGATTCGAGTTCGTTTGCCCCCCCATTTTCTTTAACGAACGATCACTTTTTCTGAAAATAACAAGTGCCCCGATCCCGGCCGAAACGACTCGAATTACACTTCGAGACCCGCCGACATGATTGCCACGATGCATAGAGCAAATCGGACGACGTTGTATTTTTTTCACAACCAGGACCGAAACCCCTTGCCCGAACAAAATGGTCGTACGCGAAGTAAAATTTTTTGGCTCGAAATTTTACGAGCTTGTGCAAAACTTCTAGGCAATCATATCGGCAGGTGACACGAAGTGATTCGAGTTCGTTTGCCCCCCCATTTTCTTTAACGAACGATAACTTTTTCTGAAAATAACAAGTGCCCCGATCCCGGCCGAAACGACTCGAATTACACTTCGAGACCCGCCGACATGATTGCCACGATGCATAGAGCAAATCGGACGACGTTGTATTTTTTTCACAACCAGGACCGAAACCCTAGGCCGAACAAAATGTTCGTACGCGAAGTAAAATTTTTTGGCTCGAAATTTTACGAGCTTGTGCAGAACTTCTAGGCAATCATATCGGCAGGTGACACAAAGTGATTCGAGTTCGTTTGCCCCCCCATTTTCTTTAACGAACGATAACTTTTTCTGAAAATAACAAGTTCCCCGATCCCGGCCGAAACGACTCGAATTACACTTCGAGACCCGCCGACATGATTGCCACGATGCATAGAGCAAATCGGACGACGTTGTATTTTTTTCACAACCAGGACCGAAACCCCTTGCCCGAACAAAATGGTCGTACGCGAAGTAAAATTTTTTGGCTCGAAATTTTACGAGCATGTGCAGAACTTCTAGGCAATCATATCGGCAGGTGACACGAATTGATTCGAGTTCGTTTGCCCCCCCATTTTCTTTAACGAACGATAACTTTTTCTGAAAATAACAAGTGCCCCGATCCCGGCCGAAACGACTCGAATTACACTTCGAGACCCGCCGACATGATTGCCACGATGCATAGAGCAAATCGGACGACGTTGTATTTTTTTCACAACCAGGACCGAAACCCCTTGCCCGAACAAAATGGTCGTACGCGAAGTAAAATTTTTTGGCTCGAAATTTTACGAGCTTGTGCAAAACTTCTAGGCAATCATATCGGCAGGTGACACGAAGTGATTCGAGTTCGTTTGCCCCCCCATTTTCTTTAACGAACGATAACTTTTTCTGAAAATAACAAGTGCCCCGATCCCGGCCGAAACGACTCGAATTACACTTCGAGACCCGCCGACATGATTGCCACGATGCATAGAGCAAATCGGACGACGTTGTATTTTTTTCACAACCAGGACCGAAACCCTAGGCCGAACAAAATGTTCGTACGCGAAGTAAAATTTTTTGGCTCGAAATTTTACGAGCTTGTGCAGAACTTCTAGGCAATCATATCGGCAGGTGACACAAAGTGATTCGAGTTCGTTTGCCCCCCCATTTTCTTTAACGAACGATAACTTTTTCTGAAAATAACAAGTTCCCCGATCCCGGCCGAAACGACTCGAATTACAGTTCGAGACCCGCCGACATGATTGCCACGATGCATAGAGCAAATCGGACGACGTTGTATTTTTTTCACAACCAGGACCGAAACCCCTTGCCCGAACAAAATGGTCGTACGCGAAGTGAAATTTTTTGGCTCGAAATTTTACGGGCTTGTGTAGAACTTCTAGACAATCATATCGGCCGGTGACACGAAGTGATTCGAGTTCGTTTGCCCCCCCATTTTCTTTAACGAACGATAACTTTTTCTGAAAATAACAAGTGCCCCGATCCCGGCCGAAACGACTCGAATTACACTTCGAGACCCGCCGACATGATTGCCACGATGCATAGAGCAAATCGGACGACGTTGTATTTTTTTCACAACCAGGACCGAAACCCTAGGCCGAACAAAATGTTCGTACGCGAAGTAAAATTTTTTGGCTCGAAATTTTACGAGCTTGTGCAGAACTTCTAGGCAATCATATCGGCAGGTGACACGAAGTGATTCGAGTTCGTTTGCCCCCCCATTTTATTTAACGAACGATAACTTTTTCTGAAAATAACAAGTGCCCCGATCCCGGCCGAAACGACTCGAATTACACTTCGAGACCCGCCGACATGATTGCCACGATGCATAGAGCAAATCGGACGACGTTGTATTTTTTTCACAACCAGGACCGAAACCCCTTGCCCGAACAAAATGGTCGTACGCGAAGTAAAATTTTTTGGCTCGAAATTTTACGAGCTTGTGCAGAACTTCTAGGCAATCATATCGGCAGGTGAGACGAAGTGATTCGAGTTCGTTTGCCCCCCCATTTTCTTTAACGAACGATAACTTTTTCTGAAAATAACAAGTGCCCCGATCCCAGCCGAAACGACTCGAATTACACTTCGAGACCCGCCGACATGATTGCCACGATGCATAGAGCAAATCGGACGACGTTGTATTTTTTTCACAACCAGGACCGAAACCCCTTGCCCGAACAAAATGGTCGTACGCGAAGTAAAATTTTTTGGCTCGAAATTTTACGAGCTTGTGCAGAACTTCTAGGCAATCATATCGGCAGGTGACACGAAGTGATTCGAGTTCGTTTGCCCCCCCATTTTCTTTAACGAACGATAACTTTTTCTGAAAATAACAAGTGCCCCGATCCCGGCCGAAACGACTCGAATTACACTTCGAGACCCGCCGACATGATTGCCACGATGCATAGAGCAAATCGGACGACGTTGTATTTTTTTCACAACCAGGACCGAAACTCTAGGCCGAACAAAATGGTCGTACGCGAAGTGAAATTTTACGGGCTTGTGTAGAACTTCTAGACAATCATATCGGCCGGTGACACGAAGTGATTCGAGTTCGTTTGCCACCCCATTTTCTTTAACGAACGATAACTTTTTCTGAAAATAACAAGTGCCCCGATCCCGGCCGAAACAACTCGAATTACACTTCGAGACACGCCGACATGATTGCCACGATGCATAGAGCAAATCGGACGACGTTGTATTTTTTTCACAACCAGGACCGAAACCCTAGGCCGAACAAAATGGTCGTACGCGAAGTGAAATTTTTTGGCTCGAAATTTTACGGGCTTGTGTAGAACTTCTAGACAATCATATCGGCCGGTGACACGAAGTGATTCGAGTTCGTTTGCCCCCCCATTTTCTTTAACGAACGATAACTTTTTCTGAAAATAACAAGTGCCCCGATCCCGGCCGAAACGACTCGAATTACACTTCGAGACCCGCCGACATGATTGCCACGATGCATAGAGGAAATCGGACGACGTTGTATTTTTTTCACAACCAGGACCGAAACCCCTTGCCCGAACAAAATGTTCGTACGCGAAGTAAAATTTTTTGGCTCGAAATTTTACGAGCTTGTGCAGAACTTCTAGGCAATCATATCGGCAGGTGAGACGAAGTGATTCGAGTTCGTTTGCCCCCCCATTTTCTTTAACGAACGATAACTTTTTCTGAAAATAACAAGTGCCCCGATCCCGGCCGAAACGACTCGAATTACACTTCGAGACCCGCCGACATGATTGCCACGATGCATAGAGCAAATCGGACGACGTTGTATTTTTTTCACAACCAGGACCGAAACTCTAGGCCGAACAAAATGGTCGTACGCGAAGTGAAATTTTACGGGCTTGTGTAGAACTTCTAGACAATCATATCGGCCGGTGACACGAAGTGATTCGAGTTCGTTTGCCCCCCCATTTTCTTTAACGAACGATAACTTTTTCTGAAAATAACAAGTGCCCCGATCCCGGCCGAAACGACTCGAATTACACTTCGAGACCCGCCGACATGATTGCCACGATGCATAGAGCAAATCGGACGACGTTGTATTTTTTTCACAACCAGGACCGAAACCCTAGGCCGAACAAAATGTTCGTACGCGAAGTAAAATTTTTTGGCTCGAAATTTTACGAGCTTGTGCAGAACTTCTAGGCAATCATATCGGCAGGTGACACGAAGTGATTCGAGTTCGTTTGCCCCCCCATTTTCTTTAACGAACGATAACTTTTTTTGAAAATAACAAGTGCCCCGATCCCGGCCGAAACTACTCGCATTACGCTTCGAGACACGCCGACATGATTGCCACGATGCATAGAGCAAATCGGACGACGTTGTATTTTTTTCACAACCAGGACCGAAACCCCTTGCCCGAACAAAATGGTCGTACGCGAAGTAAAATTTTTTGGCTCGAAATTTTACGAGCTTGTGCAGAACTTCTAGGCAATCATATCGGCCGGTGACACGAAGTGATTCGAGTTCGTTTGCCCCCCCATTTTCTTTAACGAACGATAACTTTTTCTGAAAATAACAAGTGCCCCGATCCCGGCCGAAACGACTCGAATTACACTTCGAGACCCGCCGACATGATTGCCACGATGCATAGAGCAAATCGGACGACGTTGTATTTTTTTCACAACCAGGACCGAAACCCGTTGCCCGAAGAAAATGGTCGTACGTGAAGTAAAATTTTTTGGCTCGAAATTTTACGAGCTTGTGCAGAACTTCTAGGCAATCATATCGGCAGGTGACACGAAGTGATTCGAGTTCGTTTGCCCCCCCATTTTCTTTAACGAACGATCACTTTTTCTGAAAATAACAAGTGCCCCGATCCCGGCCGAAACGACTCGAATTACACTTCGAGACCCGCCGACATGATTGCCACGATGCATAGAGCAAATCGGACGACGTTGTATTTTTTTCACAACCAGGACCGAAACCCCTTGCCCGAACAAAATGGTCGTACGCGAAGTAAAATTTTTTGGCTCGAAATTTTACGAGCTTGTGCAAAACTTCTAGGCAATCATATCGGCAGGTGACACGAAGTGATTCGAGTTCGTTTGCCCCCCCATTTTCTTTAACGAACGATAACTTTTTCTGAAAATAACAAGTGCCCCGATCCCGGCCGAAACGACTCGAATTACACTTCGAGACCCGCCGACATGATTGCCACGATGCATAGAGCAAATCGGACGACGTTGTATTTTTTTCACAACCAGGACCGAAACCCTAGGCCGAACAAAATGTTCGTACGCGAAGTAAAATTTTTTGGCTCGAAATTTTACGAGCTTGTGCAGAACTTCTAGGCAATCATATCGGCAGGTGACACAAAGTGATTCGAGTTCGTTTGCCCCCCCATTTTCTTTAACGAACGATAACTTTTTCTGAAAATAACAAGTTCCCCGATCCCGGCCGAAACGACTCGAATTACACTTCGAGACCCGCCGACATGATTGCCACGATGCATAGAGCAAATCGGACGACGTTGTATTTTTTTCACAACCAGGACCGAAACCCCTTGCCCGAACAAAATGGTCGTACGCGAAGTAAAATTTTTTGGCTCGAAATTTTACGAGCATGTGCAGAACTTCTAGGCAATCATATCGGCAGGTGACACGAATTGATTCGAGTTCGTTTGCCCCCCCATTTTCTTTAACGAACGATAACTTTTTCTGAAAATAACAAGTGCCCCGATCCCGGCCGAAACGACTCGAATTACACTTCGAGACCCGCCGACATGATTGCCACGATGCATAGAGCAAATCGGACGACGTTGTATTTTTTTCACAACCAGGACCGAAACCCCTTGCCCGAACAAAATGGTCGTACGCGAAGTAAAATTTTTTGGCTCGAAATTTTACGAGCTTGTGCAAAACTTCTAGGCAATCATATCGGCAGGTGACACGAAGTGATTCGAGTTCGTTTGCCCCCCCATTTTCTTTAACGAACGATAACTTTTTCTGAAAATAACAAGTGCCCCGATCCCGGCCGAAACGACTCGAATTACACTTCGAGACCCGCCGACATGATTGCCACGATGCATAGAGCAAATCGGACGACGTTGTATTTTTTTCACAACCAGGACCGAAACCCTAGGCCGAACAAAATGTTCGTACGCGAAGTAAAATTTTTTGGCTCGAAATTTTACGAGCTTGTGCAGAACTTCTAGGCAATCATATCGGCAGGTGACACAAAGTGATTCGAGTTCGTTTGCCCCCCCATTTTCTTTAACGAACGATAACTTTTTCTGAAAATAACAAGTTCCCCGATCCCGGCCGAAACGACTCGAATTACAGTTCGAGACCCGCCGACATGATTGCCACGATGCATAGAGCAAATCGGACGACGTTGTATTTTTTTCACAACCAGGACCGAAACCCCTTGCCCGAACAAAATGGTCGTATGCGAAGTGAAATTTTTTGGCTCGAAATTTTACGGGCTTGTGTAGAACTTCTAGACAATCATATCGGCCGGTGACACGAAGTGATTCGAGTTCGTTTGCCCCCCCATTTTCTTTAACGAACGATAACTTTTTCTGAAAATAACAAGTGCCCCGATCCCGGCCGAAACGACTCGAATTACACTTCGAGACCCGCCGACATGATTGCCACGATGCATAGAGGAAATCGGACGACGTTGTATTTTTTTCACAACCAGGACCGAAACCCTAGGCCGAACAAAATGTTCGTACGCGAAGTAAAATTTTTTGGCTCGAAATTTTACGAGCTTGTGCAGAACTTCTAGGCAATCATATCGGCAGGTGAGACGAAGTGATTCGAGTTCGTTTGCCCCCCCATTTTATTTAACGAACGATAACTTTTTCTGAAAATAACAAGTGCCCCGATCCCGGCCGAAACGACTCGAATTACACTTCGAGACCCGCCGACATGATTGCCACGATGCATAGAGCAAATCGGACGACGTTGTATTTTTTTCACAACCAGGACCGAAACCCCTTGCCCGAACAAAATGGTCGTACGCGAAGTAAAATTTTTTGGCTCGAAATTTTACGAGCTTGTGCAGAACTTCTAGGCAATCATATCGGCAGGTGAGACGAAGTGATTCGAGTTCGTTTGCCCCCCCATTTTCTTTAACGAACGATAACTTTTTCTGAAAATAACAAGTGCCCCGATCCCAGCCGAAACGACTCGAATTACACTTCGAGACCCGCCGACATGATTGCCACGATGCATAGAGCAAATCGGACGACGTTGTATTTTTTTCACAACCAGGACCGAAACCCCTTGCCCGAACAAAATGGTCGTACGCGAAGTAAAATTTTTTGGCTCGAAATTTTACGAGCTTGTGCAGAACTTCTAGGCAATCATATCGGCAGGTGACACGAAGTGATTCGAGTTCGTTTGCCCCCCCATTTTCTTTAACGAACGATAACTTTTTCTGAAAATAACAAGTGCCCCGATCCCGGCCGAAACGACTCGAATTACACTTCGAGACCCGCCGACATGATTGCCACGATGCATAGAGCAAATCGGACGACGTTGTATTTTTTTCACAACCAGGACCGAAACTCTAGGCCGAACAAAATGGTCGTACGCGAAGTGAAATTTTACGGGCTTGTGTAGAACTTCTAGACAATCATATCGGCCGGTGACACGAAGTGATTCGAGTTCGTTTGCCACCCCATTTTCTTTAACGAACGATAACTTTTTCTGAAAATAACAAGTGCCCCGATCCCGGCCGAAACAACTCGAATTACACTTCGAGACACGCCGACATGATTGCCACGATGCATAGAGCAAATCGGACGACGTTGTATTTTTTTCACAACCAGGACCGAAACCCTAGGCCGAACAAAATGGTCGTACGCGAAGTGAAATTTTTTGGCTCGAAATTTTACGGGCTTGTGTAGAACTTCTAGACAATCATATCGGCCGGTGACACGAAGTGATTCGAGTTCGTTTGCCCCCCCATTTTCTTTAACGAACGATAACTTTTTCTGAAAATAACAAGTGCCCCGATCCCGGCCGAAACGACTCGAATTACACTTCGAGACCCGCCGACATGATTGCCACGATGCATAGAGCAAATCGGACGACGTTGTATTTTTTTCACAACCAGGACCGAAACCCTAGGCCGAACAAAATGGTCGTACGCGAAGTGCCCCCCCATTTTCTTTAACGAACGAGAACTTTTTCTGAAAATAACAAGTGCCCCGATCCCGGCCGAAACGACTCGAATTACACTTCGAGACCCGCCGACATGATTGCCACGATGCATAGAGCAAATCGGACGACGTTGTATTTTTTTCACAACCAGGACCGAAACCCTAGGCCGAACAAAATGGTCGTACGCGAAGTGCCCCCCCATTTTCTTTAACGAACGAGAACTTTTTCTGAAAATAACAAGTGCCCCGATCCCGGCCGAAACGACTCGAATTACACTTCGAGACCCGCCGACATGATTGCCACGATGCATAGAGCAAATCGGACGACGTTGTATTTTTTTCACAACCAGGACCGAAACCTTAGGCCGAACAAAATGGTCGTACGCGAAGTGCCCCCCCATTTTCTTTAACGAACGAGAACTTTTTCTGAAAATAACAAGTGCCCCGATCCCGGCCGAAACGACTCGAATTACACTTCGAGACCCGCCGACATGATTGCCACGATGCATAGAGCAAATCGGACGACGTTGTATTTTTTTCACAACCAGGACCGAAACCCTAGGCCGAACAAAATGTTCGTACGCGAAGTAAAATTTTTTGGCTCGAAATTTTACGAGCTTGTGCAGAACTTCTAGGCAATCATATCGGCAGGTGACACAAAGTGATTCGAGTTCGTTTGCCCCCCCATTTTCTTTAACGAACGATAACTTTTTCTGAAAATAACAAGTTCCCCGATCCCGGCCGAAACGACTCGAATTACAGTTCGAGACCCGCCGACATGATTGCCACGATGCATAGAGCAAATCGGACGACGTTGTATTTTTTTCACAACCAGGACCGAAACCCTAGGCCGAACAAAATGTTCGTACGCGAAGTAAAATTTTTTGGCTCGAAATTTTACGAGCTTGTGCAGAACTTCTAGGCAATCATACCGGCAGGTGACACAAAGTGATTCGAGTTCGTTTGCCCCCCCATTTTCTTTAACGAACGATAACTTTTTCTGAAAATAACAAGTTCCCCGATCCCGGCCGAAACGACTCGAATTATAGTTCGAGACCCGCCGACATGATTGCCACGATGCATAGAGCAAATCGGACGACGTTGTATTTTTTTCACAACCAGGACCGAAACCCCTTGCCCGAACAAAATGGTCGTACGCGAAGTGAAATTTTTTGGCTCGAAATTTTACGGGCTTGTGTAGAACTTCTAGACAATCATATCGGCCGGTGACACGAAGTGATTCGAGTTCGTTTGCCCCCCCATTTTCTTTAACGAACGATAACTTTTTCTGAAAATAACAAGTGCCCCGATCCCGGCCGAAACGACTCGAATTACACTTCGAGACCCGCCGACATGATTGCCACGATGCATAGAGGAAATCGGACGACGTTGTATTTTTTTCACAACCAGGACCGAAACCCCTTGCCCGAACA
The DNA here is from genome assembly GCF_965113065.1 of Corylus avellana. Lineage (NCBI taxonomy): Eukaryota > Viridiplantae > Streptophyta > Magnoliopsida > Fagales > Betulaceae > Corylus > Corylus avellana. The sequence goes on from NC_142494.1 coordinate 13,943,687, forward strand.
AAATGTTCGTACGCGAAGTAAAATTTTTTGGCTCGAAATTTTACGAGCTTGTGCAGAACTTCTAGGCAATCATATCGGCAGGTGAGACGAAGTGATTCGAGTTCGTTTGCCCCCCCATTTTCTTTAACGAACGATAACTTTTTCTGAAAATAACAAGTGCCCCGATCCCGGCCGAAACGACTCGAATTACACTTCGAGACCCGCCGACATGATTGCCACGATGCATAGAGCAAATCGGACGACGTTGTATCTTTTTGACAACCAGGACCGAAACCCCTTGCCCGAACAAAATGGTCGTACGCGAAGTAAAATTTTTTGGCTCGAAATTTTACGAGCTTGTGCAGAACTTCTAGGCAATCATATCGGCAGGTGACACGAAGTGATTCGAGTTCGTTTGCCCCCCCATTTTCTTTAACGAACGATAACTTTTTCTGAAAATAACAAGTGCCCCGATCCCGGCCGAAACGACTCGAATTACACTTCGAGACCCGCCGACATGATTGCCACGATGCATAGAGCAAATCGGACGACGTTGTATTTTTTTCACAACCAGGACCGAAACTCTAGGCCGAACAAAATGGTCGTACGCGAAGTGAAATTTTACGGGCTTGTGTAGAACTTCTAGACAATCATATCGGCCGGTGACACGAAGTGATTCGAGTTCGTTTGCCACCCCATTTTCTTTAACGAACGATAACTTTTTCTGAAAATAACAAGTGCCCCGATCCCGGCCGAAACAACTCGAATTACACTTCGAGACACGCCGACATGATTGCCACGATGCATAGAGCAAATCGGACGACGTTGTATTTTTTTCACAACCAGGACCGAAACCCTAGGCCGAACAAAATGGTCGTACGCGAAGTGAAATTTTTTGGCTCGAAATTTTACGGGCTTGTGTAGAACTTCTAGACAATCATATCGGCCGGTGACACGAAGTGATTCGAGTTCGTTTGCCCCCCCATTTTCTTTAACGAACGATAACTTTTTCTGAAAATAACAAGTGCCCCGATCCCGGCCGAAACGACTCGAATTACACTTCGAGACCCGCCGACATGATTGCCACGATGCATAGAGCAAATCGGACGACGTTGTATTTTTTTCACAACCAGGACCGAAACCCTAGGCCGAACAAAATGGTCGTACGCGAAGTGCCCCCCCATTTTCTTTAACGAACGAGAACTTTTTCTGAAAATAACAAGTGCCCCGATCCCGGCCGAAACGACTCGAATTACACTTCGAGACCCGCCGACATGATTGCCACGATGCATAGAGCAAATCGGACGACGTTGTATTTTTTTCACAACCAGGACCGAAACCCTAGGCCGAACAAAATGGTCGTACGCGAAGTGCCCCCCCATTTTCTTTAACGAACGAGAACTTTTTCTGAAAATAACAAGTGCCCCGATCCCGGCCGAAACGACTCGAATTACACTTCGAGACCCGCCGACATGATTGCCACGATGCATAGAGCAAATCGGACGACGTTGTATTTTTTTCACAACCAGGACCGAAACCCTAGGCCGAACAAAATGGTCGTACGCGAAGTGCCCCCCCATTTTCTTTAACGAACGAGAACTTTTTCTGAAAATAACAAGTGCCCCGATCCCGGCCGAAACGACTCGAATTACACTTCGAGACCCGCCGACATGATTGCCACGATGCATAGAGCAAATCGGACGACGTTGTATTTTTTTCACAACCAGGACCGAAACCCTAGGCCGAACAAAATGTTCGTACGCGAAGTAAAATTTTTTGGCTCGAAATTTTACGAGCTTGTGCAGAACTTCTAGGCAATCATATCGGCAGGTGACACAAAGTGATTCGAGTTCGTTTGCCCCCCCATTTTCTTTAACGAACGATAACTTTTTCTGAAAATAACAAGTTCCCCGATCCCGGCCGAAACGACTCGAATTACAGTTCGAGACCCGCCGACATGATTGCCACGATGCATAGAGCAAATCGGACGACGTTGTATTTTTTTCACAACCAGGACCGAAACCCTAGGCCGAACAAAATGTTCGTACGCGAAGTAAAATTTTTTGGCTCGAAATTTTACGAGCTTGTGCAGAACTTCTAGGCAATCATATCGGCAGGTGACACAAAGTGATTCGAGTTCGTTTGCCCCCCCATTTTCTTTAACGAACGATAACTTTTTCTGAAAATAACAAGTTCCCCGATCCCGGCCGAAACGACTCGAATTACAGTTCGAGACCCGCCGACATGATTGCCACGATGCATAGAGCAAATCGGACGACGTTGTATTTTTTTCACAACCAGGACCGAAACCCCTTGCCCGAACAAAATGGTCGTACGCGAAGTGAAATTTTTTGGCTCGAAATTTTACGGGCTTGTGTAGAACTTCTAGACAATCATATCGGCCGGTGACACGAAGTGATTCGAGTTCGTTTGCCCCCCCATTTTCTTTAACGAACGATAACTTTTTCTGAAAATAACAAGTGCCCCGATCCCGGCCGAAACGACTCGAATTACACTTCGAGACCCGCCGACATGATTGCCACGATGCATAGAGGAAATCGGACGACGTTGTATTTTTTTCACAACCAGGACCGAAACCCCTTGCCCGAACAAAATGTTCGTACGCGAAGTAAAATTTTTTGGCTCGAAATTTTACGAGCTTGTGCAGAACTTCTAGGCAATCATATCGGCAGGTGAGACGAAGTGATTCGAGTTCGTTTGCCCCCCCATTTTCTTTAACGAACGATAACTTTTTCTGAAAATAACAAGTGCCCCGATCCCGGCCGAAACGACTCGAATTACACTTCGAGACCCGCCGACATGATTGCCACGATGCATAGAGCAAATCGGACGACGTTGTATCTTTTTGACAACCAGGACCGAAACCCCTTGCCCGAACAAAATGGTCGTACGCGAAGTAAAATTTTTTGGCTCGAAATTTTACGAGCTTGTGCAGAACTTCTAGGCAATCATATCGGCAGGTGACACGAAGTGATTCGAGTTCGTTTGCCCCCCCATTTTCTTTAACGAACGATAACTTTTTCTGAAAATAACAAGTGCCCCGATCCCGGCCGAAACGACTCGAATTACACTTCGAGACCCGCCGACATGATTGCCACGATGCATAGAGCAAATCGGACGACGTTGTATTTTTTTCACAACCAGGACCGAAACTCTAGGCCGAACAAAATGGTCGTACGCGAAGTGAAATTTTACGGGCTTGTGTAGAACTTCTAGACAATCATATCGGCCGGTGACACGAAGTGATTCGAGTTCGTTTGCCACCCCATTTTCTTTAACGAACGATAACTTTTTCTGAAAATAACAAGTGCCCCGATCCCGGCCGAAACAACTCGAATTACACTTCGAGACACGCCGACATGATTGCCACGATGCATAGAGCAAATCGGACGACGTTGTATTTTTTTCACAACCAGGACCGAAACCCTAGGCCGAACAAAATGGTCGTACGCGAAGTGAAATTTTTTGGCTCGAAATTTTACGGGCTTGTGTAGAACTTCTAGACAATCATATCGGCCGGTGACACGAAGTGATTCGAGTTCGTTTGCCCCCCCATTTTCTTTAACGAACGATAACTTTTTCTGAAAATAACAAGTGCCCCGATCCCGGCCGAAACGACTCGAATTACACTTCGAGACCCGCCGACATGATTGCCACGATGCATAGAGCAAATCGGACGACGTTGTATTTTTTTCACAACCAGGACCGAAACCCTAGGCCGAACAAAATGGTCGTACGCGAAGTGCCCCCCCATTTTCTTTAACGAACGAGAACTTTTTCTGAAAATAACAAGTGCCCCGATCCCGGCCGAAACGACTCGAATTACACTTCGAGACCCGCCGACATGATTGCCACGATGCATAGAGCGAATCGGACGACGTTGTATTTTTTTCACAACCAGGACCGAAACCCTAGGCCGAACAAAATGGTCGTACGCGAAGTGCCCCCCCATTTTCTTTAACGAACGAGAACTTTTTCTGAAAATAACAAGTGCCCCGATCCCGGCCGAAACGACTCGAATTACACTTCGAGACCCGCCGACATGATTGCCACGATGCATAGAGCGAATCGGACGACGTTGTATTTTTTTCACAACCAGGACCGAAACCCTAGGCCGAACAAAATGGTCGTACGCGAAGTGCCCCCCCATTTTCTTTAACGAACGAGAACTTTTTCTGAAAATAACAAGTGCCCCGATCCCGGCCGAAACGACTCGAATTACACTTCGAGACCCGCCGACATGATTGCCACGATGCATAGAGCAAATCGGACGACGTTGTATTTTTTTCACAACCAGGACCGAAACCCTAGGCCGAACAAAATGGTCGTACGCGAAGTGCCCCCCCATTTTCTTTAACGAACGAGAACTTTTTCTGAAAATAACAAGTCCCCCGATCCCGGCCGAAACGACTCGAATTACACTTCGAGACCCGCCGACATGATTGCCACGATGCATAGAGCAAATCGGACGACGTTGTATTTTTTTCACAACCAGGACCGAAACCCTAGGCCGAACAAAATGTTCGTACGCGAAGTAAAATTTTTTGGCTCGAAATTTTACGAGCTTGTGCAGAACTTCTAGGCAATCATATCGGCAGGTGACACAAAGTGATTCGAGTTCGTTTGCCCCCCCATTTTCTTTAACGAACGATAACTTTTTCTGAAAATAACAAGTTCCCCGATCCCGGCCGAAACGACTCGAATTACAGTTCGAGACCCGCCGACATGATTGCCACGATGCATAGAGCAAATCGGACGACGTTGTATTTTTTTCACAACCAGGACCGAAACCCTAGGCCGAACAAAATGTTCGTACGCGAAGTAAAATTTTTTGGCTCGAAATTTTACGAGCTTGTGCAGAACTTCTAGGCAATCATATCGGCAGGTGACACAAAGTGATTCGAGTTCGTTTGCCCCCCCATTTTCTTTAACGAACGATAACTTTTTCTGAAAATAACAAGTTCCCCGATCCCGGCCGAAACGACTCGAATTACAGTTCGAGACCCGCCGACATGATTGCCACGATGCATAGAGCAAATCGGACGACGTTGTATTTTTTTCACAACCAGGACCGAAACCCCTTGCCCGAACAAAATGGTCGTACGCGAAGTGAAATTTTTTGGCTCGAAATTTTACGGGCTTGTGTAGAACTTCTAGACAATCATATCGGCCGGTGACACGAAGTGATTCGAGTTCGTTTGCCCCCCCATTTTCTTTAACGAACGATAACTTTTTCTGAAAATAACAAGTGCCCCGATCCCGGCCGAAACGACTCGAATTACACTTCGAGACCCGCCGACATGATTGCCACGATGCATAGAGGAAATCGGACGACGTTGTATTTTTTTCACAACCAGGACCGAAACCCTAGGCCGAACAAAATGTTCGTACGCGAAGTAAAATTTTTTGGCTCGAAATTTTACGAGCTTGTGCAGAACTTCTAGGCAATCATATCGGCAGGTGAGACGAAGTGATTCGAGTTCGTTTGCCCCCCCATTTTATTTAACGAACGATAACTTTTTCTGAAAATAACAAGTGCCCCGATCCCGGCCGAAACGACTCGAATTACACTTCGAGACCCGCCGACATGATTGCCACGATGCATAGAGCAAATCGGACGACGTTGTATTTTTTTCACAACCAGGACCGAAACCCTAGGCCGAACAAAATGTTCGTACGCGAAGTAAAATTTTTTGGCTCGAAATTTTACGAGCTTGTGCAGAACTTCTAGGCAATCATATCGGCAGGTGACACAAAGTGATTCGAGTTCGTTTGCCCCCCCATTTTCTTTAACGAACGATAACTTTTTCTGAAAATAACAAGTTCCCCGATCCCGGCCGAAACGACTCGAATTACAGTTCGAGACCCGCCGACATGATTGCCACGATGCATAGAGCAAATCGGACGACGTTGTATTTTTTTCACAACCAGGACCGAAACCCCTTGCCCGAACAAAATGGTCGTACGCGAAGTGAAATTTTTTGGCTCGAAATTTTACGGGCTTGTGTAGAACTTCTAGACAATCATATCGGCCGGTGACACGAAGTGATTCGAGTTCGTTTGCCCCCCCATTTTCTTTAACGAACGATAACTTTTTCTGAAAATAACAAGTGCCCCGATCCCGGCCGAAACGACTCGAATTACACTTCGAGACCCGCCGACATGATTGCCACGATGCATAGAGGAAATCGGACGACGTTGTATTTTTTTCACAACCAGGACCGAAACCCTAGGCCGAACAAAATGTTCGTACGCGAAATAAAATTTTTTGGCTCGAAATTTTACGAGCTTGTGCAGAACTTCTAGGCAATCATATCGGCAGGTGAGACGAAGTGATTCGAGTTCGTTTGCCCCCCCATTTTATTTAACGAACGATAACTTTTTCTGAAAATAACAAGTGCCCCGATCCCGGCCGAAACGACTCGAATTACACTTCGAGACCCGCCGACATGATTGCCACGATGCATAGAGCAAATCGGACGACGTTGTATTTTTTTCACAACCAGGACCGAAACCCTAGGCCGAACAAAATGTTCGTACGCGAAGTAAAATTTTTTGGCTCGAAATTTTACGAGCTTGTGCAGAACTTCTAGGCAATCATATCGGCAGGTGACACAAAGTGATTCGAGTTCGTTTGCCCCCCCATTTTCTTTAACGAACGATAACTTTTTCTGAAAATAACAAGTTCCCCGATCCCGGCCGAAACGACTCGAATTACAGTTCGAGACCCGCCGACATGATTGCCACGATGCATAGAGCAAATCGGACGACGTTGTATTTTTTTCACAACCAGGACCGAAACCCCTTGCCCGAACAAAATGGTCGTACGCGAAGTGAAATTTTTTGGCTCGAAATTTTACGGGCTTGTGTAGAACTTCTAGACAATCATATCGGCCGGTGACACGAAGTGATTCGAGTTCGTTTGCCCCCCCATTTTCTTTAACGAACGATAACTTTTTCTGAAAATAACAAGTGCCCCGATCCCGGCCGAAACGACTCGAATTACACTTCGAGACCCGCCGACATGATTGCCACGATGCATAGAGGAAATCGGACGACGTTGTATTTTTTTCACAACCAGGACCGAAACCCTAGGCCGAACAAAATGTTCGTACGCGAAGTAAAATTTTTTGGCTCGAAATTTTACGAGCTTGTGCAGAACTTCTAGGCAATCATATCGGCAGGTGACACGAAGTGATTCGAGTTCGTTTGCCCCCCCATTTTATTTAACGAACGATAACTTTTTCTGAAAATAACAAGTGCCCCGATCCCGGCCGAAACGACTCGAATTACACTTCGAGACCCGCCGACATGATTGCCACGATGCATAGAGCAAATCGGACGACGTTGTATTTTTTTCACAACCAGGACCGAAACCCTAGGCCGAACAAAATGTTCGTACGCGAAGTAAAATTTTTTGGCTCGAAATTTTACGAGCTTGTGCAGAACTTCTAGGCAATCATATCGGCAGGTGACACAAAGTGATTCGAGTTCGTTTGCCCCCCCATTTTCTTTAACGAACGATAACTTTTTCTGAAAATAACAAGTTCCCCGATCCCGGCCGAAACGACTCGAATTACAGTTCGAGACCCGCCGACATGATTGCCACGATGCATAGAGCAAATCGGACGACGTTGTATTTTTTTCACAACCAGGACCGAAACCCCTTGCCCGAACAAAATGGTCGTACGCGAAGTGAAATTTTTTGGCTCGAAATTTTACGGGCTTGTGTAGAACTTCTAGACAATCATATCGGCCGGTGACACGAAGTGATTCGAGTTCGTTTGCCCCCCCATTTTCTTTAACGAACGATAACTTTTTCTGAAAATAACAAGTGCCCCGATCCCGGCCGAAACGACTCGAATTACACTTCGAGACCCGCCGACATGATTGCCACGATGCATAGAGGAAATCGGACGACGTTGTATTTTTTTCACAACCAGGACCGAAACCCTAGGCCGAACAAAATGTTCGTACGCGAAGTAAAATTTTTTGGCTCGAAATTTTACGAGCTTGTGCAGAACTTCTAGGCAATCATATCGGCAGGTGACACGAAGTGATTCGAGTTCGTTTGCCCCCCCATTTTATTTAACGAACGATAACTTTTTCTGAAAATAACAAGTGCCCCGATCCCGGCCGAAACGACTCGAATTACACTTCGAGACCCGCCGACATGATTGCCACGATGCATAGAGCAAATCGGACGACGTTGTATTTTTTTCACAACCAGGACCGAAACCCCTTGCCCGAACAAAATGGTCGTACGCGAAGTAAAATTTTTTGGCTCGAAATTTTACGAGCTTGTGCAGAACTTCTAGGCAATCATATCGGCAGGTGAGACGAAGTGATTCGAGTTCGTTTGCCCCCCCATTTTCTTTAACGAACGATAACTTTTTCTGAAAATAACAAGTGCCCCGATCCCGGCCGAAACGACTCGAATTACACTTCGAGACCCGCCGACATGATTGCCACGATGCATAGAGCAAATCGGACGACGTTGTATTTTTTTGACAACCAGGACCGAAACCCCTTGCCCGAACCAAATGGTCGTACGCGAAGTAAAATTTTTTGGCTCGAAATTTTACGAGCTTGTGCAGAACTTCTAGGCAATCATATCGGCAGGTGACACGAAGTGATTCGAGTTCGTTTGCCCCCCCATTTTCTTTAACGAACGATAACTTTTTCTGAAAATAACAAGTGCCCCGATCCCGGCCGAAACGACTCGAATTACACTTCGAGACCCGCCGACATGATTGCCACGATGCATAGAGCAAATCGGACGACGTTGTATTTTTTTCACAACCAGGACCGAAACTCTAGGCCGAACAAAATGGTCGTACGCGAAGTGAAATTTTACGGGCTTGTGTAGAACTTCTAGACAATCATATCGGCCGGTGACACGAAGTGATTCGAGTTCGTTTGCCACCCCATTTTCTTTAACGAACGATAACTTTTTCTGAAAATAACAAGTGCCCCGATCCCGGCCGAAACAACTCGAATTACACTTCGAGACACGCCGACATGATTGCCACGATGCATAGAGCAAATCGGACGACGTTGTATTTTTTTCACAACCAGGACCGAAACCCTAGGCCGAACAAAATGGTCGTACGCGAAGTGAAATTTTTTGGCTCGAAATTTTACGGGCTTGTGTAGAACTTCTAGACAATCATATCGGCCGGTGACACGAAGTGATTCGAGTTCGTTTGCCCCCCCATTTTCTTTAACGAACGAGAACTTTTTCTGAAAATAACAAGTGCCCCGATCCCGGCCGAAACGACTCGAATTACACTTCGAGACCCGCCGACATGATTGCCACGATGCATAGAGCAAATCGGACGACGTTGTATTTTTTTCACAACCAGGACCGAAACCCTAGGCCGAACAAAATGGTCGTACGCGAAGTGCCCCCCCATTTTCTTTAACGAACGAGAACTTTTTCTGAAAATAACAAGTGCCCCGATCCCGGCCGAAACGACTCGAATTACACTTCGAGACCCGCCGACATGATTGCCACGATGCATAGAGCAAATCGGACGACGTTGTATTTTTTTCACAACCAGGACCGAAACCCTAGGCCGAACAAAATGGTCGTACGCGAAGTGCCCCCCCATTTTCTTTAACGAACGAGAACTTTTTCTGAAAATAACAAGTGCCCCGATCCCGGCCGAAACGACTCGAATTACACTTCGAGACCCGCCGACATGATTGCCACGATGCATAGAGCAAATCGGACGACGTTGTATTTTTTTCACAACCAGGACCGAAACCCTAGGCCGAACAAAATGGTCGTACGCGAAGTGCCCCCCCATTTTCTTTAACGAACGAGAACTTTTTCTGAAAATAACAAGTGCCCCGATCCCGGCCGAAACGACTCGAATTACACTTCGAGACCCGCCGACATGATTGCCACGATGCATAGAGCAAATCGGACGACGTTGTATTTTTTTCACAACCAGGACCGAAACCCTAGGCCGAACAAAATGGTCGTACGCGAAGTGAAATTTTTTGGCTCGAAATTTTACGGGCTTGTGTAGAACTTCTAGACAATCATATCGGCCGGTGACACGAAGTGATTCGAGTTCGTTTGCCCCCCCATTTTCTTTAACGAACGATAACTTTTTCTGAAAATAACAAGTGCCCCGATCCCGGCCGAAACGACTCGAATTACACTTCGAGACCCGCCGACATGATTGCCACGATGCATAGAGCAAATCGGACGACGTTGTATTTTTTTCACAACCAGGACCGAAACTCTAGGCCGAACAAAATGGTCGTACGCGAAGTGAAATTTTACGGGCTTGTGTAGAACTTCTAGACAATCATATCGGCCGGTGACACGAAGTGATTCGAGTTCGTTTGCCCCCCCATTTTCTTTAACGAACGATAACTTTTTCTGAAAATAACAAGTGCCCCGATCCCGGCCGAAACGACTCGAATTACACTTCGAGACCCGCCGACATGATTGCCACGATGCATAGAGGAAATCGGACGACGTTGTATTTTTTTCACAACCAGGACCGAAACCCTAGGCCGAACAAAATGTTCGTACGCGAAGTAAAATTTTTTGGCTCGAAATTTTACGAGCTTGTGCAGAACTTCTAGGCAATCATATCGGCAGGTGACACGAAGTGATTCGAGTTCGTTTGCCCCCCCATTTTATTTAACGAACGATAACTTTTTCTGAAAATAACAAGTGCCCCGATCCCGGCCGAAACGACTCGAATTACACTTCGAGACCCGCCGACATGATTGCCACGATGCATAGAGCAAATCGGACGACGTTGTATTTTTTTCACAACCAGGACCGAAACCCCTTGCCCGAACAAAATGGTCGTACGCGAAGTAAAATTTTTTGGCTCGAAATTTTACGAGCTTGTGCAGAACTTCTAGGCAATCATATCGGCAGGTGAGACGAAGTGATTCGAGTTCGTTTGCCCCCCCATTTTCTTTAACGAACGATAACTTTTTCTGAAAATAACAAGTGCCCCGATCCCGGCCGAAACGACTCGAATTACACTTCGAGACCCGCCGACATGATTGCCACGATGCATAGAGCAAATCGGACGACGTTGTATTTTTTTGACAACCAGGACCGAAACCCCTTGCCCGAACAAAATGGTCGTACGCGAAGTAAAATTTTTTGGCTCGAAATTTTACGAGCTTGTGCAGAACTTCTAGGCAATCATATCGGCAGGTGACACGAAGTGATTCGAGTTCGTTTGCCCCCCCATTTTCTTTAACGAACGATAACTTTTTCTGAAAATAACAAGTGCCCCGATCCCGGCCGAAACGACTCGAATTACATTTCGAGACCCGCCGACATGATTGCCACGATGCATAGAGCAAATCGGACGACGTTGTATTTTTTTCACAACCAGGACCGAAACTCTAGGCCGAACAAAATGGTCGTACGCGAAGTGAAATTTTACGGGCTTGTGTAGAACTTCTAGACAATCATATCGGCCGGTGACACGAAGTGATTCGAGTTCGTTTGCCCCCCCATTTTCTTTAACGAACGATAACTTTTTCTGAAAATAACAAGTGCCCCGATCCCGGCCGAAACAACTCGAATTACACTTCGAGACACGCCGACATGATTGCCACGATGCATAGAGCAAATCGGACGACGTTGTATTTTTTTCACAACCAGGACCGAAACCCTAGGCCGAACAAAATGGTCGTACGCGAAGTGAAATTTTTTGGCTCGAAATTTTACGGGCTTGTGTAGAACTTCTAGACAATCATATCGGCCGGTGACACGAAGTGATTCGAGTTCGTTTGCCCCCCCATTTTCTTTAACGAACGATAACTTTTTCTGAAAATAACAAGTGCCCCGATCCCGGCCGAAACGACTCGAATTACACTTCGAGACCCGCCGACATGATTGCCACGATGCATAGAGCAAATCGGACGACGTTGTATTTTTTTCACAACCAGGACCGAAACCCTAGGCCGAACAAAATGGTCGTACGCGAAGTGCCCCCCCATTTTCTTTAACGAACGAGAACTTTTTCTGAAAATAACAAGTGCCCCGATCCCGGCCGAAACGACTCGAATTACACTTCGAGACCCGCCGACATGATTGCCACGATGCATAGAGCAAATCGGACGACGTTGTATTTTTTTCACAACCAGGACCGAAACCCTAGGCCGAACAAAATGGTCGTACGCGAAGTGCCCCCCCATTTTCTTTAACGAACGAGAACTTTTTCTGAAAATAACAAGTGCCCCGATCCCGGCCGAAACGACTCGAATTACACTTCGAGACCCGCCGACATGATTGCCACGATGCATAGAGCAAATCGGACGACGTTGTATTTTTTTCACAACCAGGACCGAAACCCTAGGCCGAACAAAATGGTCGTACGCGAAGTGCCCCCCCATTTTCTTTAACGAACGAGAACTTTTTCTGAAAATAACAAGTGCCCCGATCCCGGCCGAAACGACTCGAATTACACTTCGAGACCCGCCGACATGATTGCCACGATGCATAGAGCAAATCGGACGACGTTGTATTTTTTTCACAACCAGGACCGAAACCCTAGGCCGAACAAAATGGTCGTACGCGAAGTGAAATTTTTTGGCTCGAAATTTTACGGGCTTGTGTAGAACTTCTAGACAATCATATCGGCCGGTGACACGAAGTGATTCGAGTTCGTTTGCCCCCCCATTTTCTTTAACGAACGATAACTTTTTCTGAAAATAACAAGTGCCCCGATCCCGGCCGAAACGACTCGAATTACACTTCGAGACCCGCCGACATGATTGCCACGATGCATAGAGCAAATCGGACGACGTTGTATTTTTTTCACAACCAGGACCGAAACTCTAGGCCGAACAAAATGGTCGTACGCGAAGTGAAATTTTACGGGCTTGTGTAGAACTTCTAGACAATCATATCGGCCGGTGACACGAAGTGATTCGAGTTCGTTTGCCCCCCCATTTTCTTTAACGAACGATAACTTTTTCTGAAAATAACAAGTGCCCCGATCCCGGCCGAAACGACTCGAATTACACTTCGAGACCCGCCGACATGATTGCCACGATGCATAGAGCAAATCGGACGACGTTGTATTTTTTTCACAACCAGGACCGAAACCCTAGGCCGAACAAAATGGTCGTACGCGAAGTGAAATTTTTTGGCTCGAAATTTTACGGGCTTGTGTAGAACTTCTAGACAATCATATCGGCCGGTGACACGAAGTGATTCGAGTTCGTTTGCCCCCCCATTTTCTTTAACGAACGATAACTTTTTCTGAAAATAACAAGTGCCCCGATCCCGGCCGAAACGACTCGAATTACACTTCGAGACCCGCCGACATGATTGCCACGATGCATAGAGCAAATCGGACGACGTTGTATTTTTTTCACAACCAGGACCGAAACTCTAGGCCGAACAAAATGGTCGTACGCGAAGTGAAATTTTACGGGCTTGTGTAGAACTTCTAGACAATCATATCGGCCGGTGACACGAAGTGATTCGAGTTCGTTTGCCCCCCCATTTTCTTTAACGAACGATAACTTTTTCTGAAAATAACAAGTGCCCCGATCCCGGCCGAAACGACTCGAATTACACTTCGAGACCCGCCGACATGATTGCCACGATGCATAGAGGAAATCGGACGACGTTGTATTTTTTTCACAACCAGGACCGAAACCCTAGGCCGAACAAAATGTTCGTACGCGAAGTAAAATTTTTTGGCTCGAAATTTTACGAGCTTGTGCAGAACTTCTAGGCAATCATATCGGCAGGTGACACGAAGTGATTCGAGTTCGTTTGCCCCCCCATTTTCTTTAACGAACGATAACTTTTTCTGAAAATAACAAGTGCCCCGATCCCGGCCGAAACGACTCGAATTACACTTCGAGACCCGCCGACATGATTGCCACGATGCATAGAGCAAATCGGACGACGTTGTATTTTTTTCACAACCAGGACCGAAACTCTAGGCCGAACAAAATGGTCGTACGCGAAGTGAAATTTTACGGGCTTGTGTAGAACTTCTAGACAATCATATCGGCCGGTGACACGAAGTGATTCGAGTTCGTTTGCCCCCCCATTTTCTTTAACGAACGATAACTTTTTCTGAAAATAACAAGTGCCCCGATCCCGGCCGAAACAACTCGAATTACACTTCGAGACACGCCGACATGATTGCCACGATGCATAGAGCAAATCGGACGACGTTGTATTTTTTTCACAACCAGGACCGAAACCCTAGGCCGAACAAAATGGTCGTACGCGAAGTGAAATTTTTTGGCTCGAAATTTTACGGGCTTGTGTAGAACTTCTAGACAATCATATCGGCCGGTGACACGAAGTGATTCGAGTTCGTTTGCCCCCCCATTTTCTTTAACGAACGATAACTTTTTCTGACAATAACAAGTGCCCCGATCCCGGCCGAAACGACTCGAATTACACTTCGAGACCCGCCGACATGATTGCCACGATGCATAGAGCAAATCGGACGACGTTGTATTTTTTTCACAACCAGGACCGAAACCCTAGGCCGAACAAAATGGTCGTACGCGAAGTGCCCCCCCATTTTCTTTAACGAACGAGAACTTTTTCTGAAAATAACAAGTGCCCCGATCCCGGCCGAAACGACTCGAATTACACTTCGAGACCCGCCGACATGATTGCCACGATGCATAGAGCAAATCGGACGACGTTGTATTTTTTTCACAACCAGGACCGAAACCCTAGGCCGAACAAAATGGTCGTACGCGAAGTGCCCCCCCATTTTCTTTAACGAACGAGAACTTTTTCTGAAAATAACAAGTGCCCCGATCCCGGCCGAAACGACTCGAATTACACTTCGAGACCCGCCGACATGATTGCCACGATGCATAGAGCAAATCGGACGACGTTGTATTTTTTTCACAACCAGGACCGAAACCCTAGGCCGAACAAAATGGTCGTACGCGAAGTGCCCCCCCATTTTCTTTAACGAACGAGAACTTTTTCTGAAAATAACAAGTGCCCCGATCCCGGCCGAAACGACTCGAATTACACTTCGAGACCCGCCGACATGATTGCCACGATGCATAGAGCAAATCGGACGACGTTGTATTTTTTTCACAACCAGGACCGAAACCCTAGGCCGAACAAAATGGTCGTACGCGAAGTGAAATTTTTTGGCTCGAAATTTTACGGGCTTGTGTAGAACTTCTAGACAATCATATCGGCCGGTGACACGAAGTGATTCGAGTTCGTTTGCCCCCCCATTTTCTTTAACGAACGATAACTTTTTCTGAAAATAACAAGTGCCCCGATCCCGGCCGAAACGACTCGAATTACACTTCGAGACCCGCCGACATGATTGCCACGATGCATAGAGCAAATCGGACGACGTTGTATTTTTTTCACAACCAGGACCGAAACTCTAGGCCGAACAAAATGGTCGTACGCGAAGTGAAATTTTACGGGCTTGTGTAGAACTTCTAGACAATCATATCGGCCGGTGACACGAAGTGATTCGAGTTCGTTTGCCCCCCCATTTTCTTTAACGAACGATAACTTTTTCTGAAAATAACAAGTGCCCCGATCCCGGCCGAAACGACTCGAATTACACTTCGAGACCCGCCGACATGATTGCCACGATGCATAGAGCAAATCGGACGACGTTGTATTTTTTTCACAACCAGGACCGAAACCCTAGGCCGAACAAAATGGTCGTACGCGAAGTGAAATTTTTTGGCTCGAAATTTTACGGGCTTGTGTAGAACTTCTAGACAATCATATCGGCCGGTGACACGAAGTGATTCGAGTTCGTTTGCCCCCCCATTTTCTTTAACGAACGATAACTTTTTCTGAAAATAACAAGTGCCCCGATCCCGGCCGAAACGACTCGAATTACACTTCGAGACCCGCCGACATGATTGCCACGATGCATAGAGCAAATCGGACGACGTTGTATTTTTTTCACAACCAGGACCGAAACTCTAGGCCGAACAAAATGGTCGTACGCGAAGTGAAATTTTACGGGCTTGTGTAGAACTTCTAGACAATCATATCGGCCGGTGACACGAAGTGATTCGAGTTCGTTTGCCCCCCCATTTTCTTTAACGAACGATAACTTTTTCTGAAAATAACAAGTGCCCCGATCCCGGCCGAAACGACTCGAATTACACTTCGAGACCCGCCGACATGATTGCCACGATGCATAGAGGAAATCGGACGACGTTGTATTTTTTTCACAACCAGGACCGAAACCCTAGGCCGAACAAAATGTTCGTACGCGAAGTAAAATTTTTTGGCTCGAAATTTTACGAGCTTGTGCAGAACTTCTAGGCAATCATATCGGCAGGTGACACGAAGTGATTCGAGTTCGTTTGCCCCCCCATTTTCTTTAACGAACGATAACTTTTTCTGAAAATAACAAGTGCCCCGATCCCGGCCGAAACGACTCGAATTACACTTCGAGACCCGCCGACATGATTGCCACGATGCATAGAGCAAATCGGACGACGTTGTATTTTTTTCACAACCAGGACCGAAACTCTAGGCCGAACAAAATGGTCGTACGCGAAGTGAAATCTTACGGGCTTGTGTAGAACTTCTAGACAATCATATCGGCCGGTGACACGAAGTGATTCGAGTTCGTTTGCCCCCCCATTTTCTTTAACGAACGATAACTTTTTCTGAAAATAACAAGTGCCCCGATCCCGGCCGAAACAACTCGAATTACACTTCGAGACACGCCGACATGATTGCCACGATGCATAGAGCAAATCGGACGACGTTGTATTTTTTTCACAACCAGGACCGAAACCCTAGGCCGAACAAAATGGTCGTACGCGAAGTGAAATTTTTTGGCTCGAAATTTTACGGGCTTGTGTAGAACTTCTAGACAATCATATCGGCCGGTGACACGAAGTGATTCGAGTTCGTTTGCCCCCCCATTTTCTTTAACGAACGATAACTTTTTCTGACAATAACAAGTGCCCCGATCCCGGCCGAAACGACTCGAATTACACTTCGAGACCCGCCGACATGATTGCCACGATGCATAGAGCAAATCGGACGACGTTGTATTTTTTTCACAACCAGGACCGAAACCCTAGGCCGAACAAAATGGTCGTACGCGAAGTGCCCCCCCATTTTCTTTAACGAACGAGAACTTTTTCTGAAAATAACAAGTGCCCCGATCCCGGCCGAAACGACTCGAATTACACTTCGAGACCCGCCGACATGATTGCCACGATGCATAGAGCAAATCGGACGACGTTGTATTTTTTTCACAACCAGGACCGAAACCCTAGGCCGAACAAAATGGTCGTACGCGAAGTGCCCCCCCATTTTCTTTAACGAACGAGAACTTTTTCTGAAAATAACAAGTGCCCCGATCCCGGCCGAAACGACTCGAATTACACTTCGAGACCCGCCGACATGATTGCCACGATGCATAGAGCAAATCGGACGACGTTGTATTTTTTTCACAACCAGGACCGAAACCCTAGGCCGAACAAAATGGTCGTACGCGAAGTGCCCCCCCATTTTCTTTAACGAACGAGAACTTTTTCTGAAAATAACAAGTGCCCCGATCCCGGCCGAAACGACTCGAATTACACTTCGAGACCCGCCGACATGATTGCCACGATGCATAGAGCAAATCGGACGACGTTGTATTTTTTTCACAACCAGGACCGAAACCCTAGGCCGAACAAAATGGTCGTACGCGAAGTGAAATTTTTTGGCTCGAAATTTTACGGGCTTGTGTAGAACTTCTAGACAATCATATCGGCCGGTGACACGAAGTGATTCGAGTTCGTTTGCCCCCCCATTTTCTTTAACGAACGATAACTTTTTCTGAAAATAACAAGTGCCCCGATCCCGGCCGAAACGACTCGAATTACACTTCGAGACCCGCCGACATGATTGCCACGATGCATAGAGCAAATCGGACGACGTTGTATTTTTTTCACAACCAGGACCGAAACTCTAGGCCGAACAAAATGGTCGTACGCGAAGTGAAATTTTACGGGCTTGTGTAGAACTTCTAGACAATCATATCGGCCGGTGACACGAAGTGATTCGAGTTCGTTTGCCCCCCCATTTTCTTTAACGAACGATAACTTTTTCTGAAAATAACAAGTGCCCCGATCCCGGCCGAAACGACTCGAATTACACTTCGAGACCCGCCGACATGATTGCCACGATGCATAGAGGAAATCGGACGACGTTGTATTTTTTTCACAACCAGGACCGAAACCATAGGCCGAACAAAATGTTCGTACGCGAAGTAAAATTTTTTGGCTCGAAATTTTACGAGCTTGTGCAGAACTTCTAGGCAATCATATCGGCAGGTGACACGAAGTGATTCGAGTTCGTTTGCCCCCCCATTTTATTTAACGAACGATAACTTTTTCTGAAAATAACAAGTGCCCCGATCCCGGCCGAAACGACTCGAATTACACTTCGAGACCCGCCGACATGATTGCCACGATGCATAGAGCAAATCGGACGACGTTGTATTTTTTTCACAACCAGGACCGACACCCCTTGCCCGAACAAAATGGTCGTACGCGAAGTAAAATTTTTTGGCTCGAAATTTTACGAGCTTGTGCAGAACTTCTAGGCAATCATATCGGCAGGTGAGACGAAGTGATTCGAGTTCGTTTGCCCCCCCATTTTCTTTAACGAACGATAACTTTTTCTGAAAATAACAAGTGCCCCGATCCCGGCCGAAACGACTCGAATTACACTTCGAAACCCGCCGACATGATTGCCACGATGCATAGAGCAAATCGGACGACGTTGTATTTTTTTGACAACCAGGACCGAAACCCCTTGCCCGAACAAAATGGTCGTACGCGAAGTAAAATTTTTTGGCTCGAAATTTTACGAGCTTGTGCAGAACTTCTAGGCAATCATATCGGCAGGTGACACGAAGTGATTCGAGTTCGTTTGCCCCCCCATTTTCTTTAACGAACGATAACTTTTTCTGAAAATAACAAGTGCCCCGATCCCGGCCGAAACGACTCGAATTACACTTCGAGACCCGCCGACATGATTGCCACGATGCATAGAGCAAATCGGACGACGTTGTATTTTTTTCACAACCAGGACCGAAACTCTAGGCCGAACAAAATGGTCGTACGCGAAGTGAAATTTTACGGGCTTGTGTAGAACTTCTAGACAATCATATCGGCCGGTGACACGAAGTGATTCGAGTTCGTTTGCCCCCCCATTTTCTTTAACGAACGATAACTTTTTCTGAAAATAACAAGTGCCCCGATCCCGGCCGAAACAACTCGAATTACACTTCGAGACACGCCGACATGATTGCCACGATGCATAGAGCAAATCGGACGACGTTGTATTTTTTTCACAACCAGGACCGAAACCCTAGGCCGAACAAAATGGTCGTACGCGAAGTGAAATTTTTTGGCTCGAAATTTTACGGGCTTGTGTAGAACTTCTAGACAATCATATCGGCCGGTGACACGAAGTGATTCGAGTTCGTTTGCCCCCCCATTTTCTTTAACGAACGATAACTTTTTCTGAAAATAACAAGTGCCCCGATCCCGGCCGAAACGACTCGAATTACACTTCGAGACCCGCCGACATGATTGCCACGATGCATAGAGCAAATCGGACGACGTTGTATTTTTTTCACAACCAGGACCGAAACCCTAGGCCGAACAAAATGGTCGTACGCGAAGTGCCCCCCCATGTTCTTTAACGAACGAGAACTTTTTCTGAAAATAACAAGTGCCCCGATCCCGGCCGAAACGACTCGAATTACACTTCGAGACCCGCCGACATGATTGCCACGATGCATAGAGCAAATCGGACGACGTTGTATTTTTTTCACAACCAGGACCGAAACCCTAGGCCGAACAAAATGGTCGTACGCGAAGTGAAATTTTTTGGCTCGAAATTTTACGGGCTTGTGTAGAACTTCTAGACAATCATATCGGCCGGTGACACGAAGTGATTCGAGTTCGTTTGCCCCCCCATTTTCTTTAACGAACGATAACTTTTTCTGAAAATAACAAGTGCCCCGATCCCGGCCGAAACAACTCGAATTACACTTCGAGACACGCCGACATGATTGCCACGATGCATAGAGCAAATCGGACGACGTTGTATTTTTTTCACAACCAGGACCGAAACCCTAGGCCGAACAAAATGGTCGTACGCGAAGTGAAATTTTTTGGCTCGAAATTTTACGGGCTTGTGTAGAACTTCTAGACAATCATATCGGCCGGTGACACGAAGTGATTCGAGTTCGTTTGCCCCCCCATTTTCTTTAACGAACGATAACTTTTTCTGAAAATAACAAGTGCCCCGATCCCGGCCGAAACGACTCGAATTACACTTCGAGACCCGCCGACATGATTGCCACGATGCATAGAGCAAATCGGACGACGTTGTATTTTTTTCACAACCAGGACCGAAACCCTAGGCCGAACAAAATGGTCGTACGCGAAGTGAAATTTTTTGGCTCGAAATTTTACGGGCTTGTGTAGAACTTCTAGACAATCATATCGGCCAGTGACACGAAGTGATTCGAGTTCGTTTGCCCCCCCATTTTCTTTAACGAACGATAACTTTTTCTGAAAATAACAAGTGCCCCGATCCCGGCCGAAACGACTCGAATTACACTTCGAGACCCGCCGACATGATTGCCACGATGCATAGAGGAAATCGGACGACGTTGTATTTTTTTCACAACCAGGACCGAAACCCTAGGCCGAACAAAATGTTCGTACGCGAAGTAAAATTTTTTGGCTCGAAATTTTACGAGCTTGTGCAGAACTTCTAGGCAATCATATCGGCAGGTGACACGAAGTGATTCGAGTTCGTTTGCCCCCCCATTTTATTTAACGAACGATAACTTTTTCTGAAAATAACAAGTGCCCCGATCCCGGCCGAAACGACTCGAATTACACTTCGAGACCCGCCGACATGATTGCCACGATGCATAGAGCAAATCGGACGACGTTGTATTTTTTTCACAACCAGGACCGAAACCCCTTGCCCGAACAAAATGGTCGTACGCGAAGTAAAATTTTTTGGCTCGAAATTTTACGAGCTTGTGCAGAACTTCTAGGCAATCATATCGGCAGGTGAGACGAAGTGATTCGAGTTCGTTTGCCCCCCCATTTTCTTTAACGAACGATAACTTTTTCTGAAAATAACAAGTGCCCCGATCCCGGCCGAAACGACTCGAATTACACTTCGAGACCCGCCGACATGATTGCCACGATGCATAGAGCAAATCGGACGACGTTGTATTTTTTTGACAACCAGGACCGAAACCCCTTGCCCGAACAAAATGGTCGTACGCGAAGTAAAATTTTTTGGCTCGAAATTTTACGAGCTTGTGCAGAACTTCTAGGCAATCATATCGGCAGGTGACACGAAGTGATTCGAGTTCGTTTGCCCCCCCATTTTCTTTAACGAACGATAACTTTTTCTGAAAATAACAAGTGCCCCGATCCCGGCCGAAACGACTCGAATTACACTTCGAGACCCGCCGACATGATTGCCACGATGCATAGAGCAAATCGGACGACGTTGTATTTTTTTCACAACCAGGACCGAAACTCTAGGCCGAACAAAATGGTCGTACGCGAAGTGAAATTTTACGGGCTTGTGTAGAACTTCTAGACAATCATATCGGCCGGTGACACGAAGTGATTCGAGTTCGTTTGCCCCCCCATTTTCTTTAACGAACGATAACTTTTTCTGAAAATAACAAGTGCCCCGATCCCGGCCGAAACAACTCGAATTACACTTCGAGACACGCCGACATGATTGCCACGATGCATAGAGCAAATCGGACGACGTTGTATTTTTTTCACAACCAGGACCGAAACCCTAGGCCGAACAAAATGGTCGTACGCGAAGTGAAATTTTTTGGCTCGAAATTTTACGGGCTTGTGTAGAACTTCTAGACAATCATATCGGCCGGTGACACGAAGTGATTCGAGTTCGTTTGCCCCCCCATTTTCTTTAACGAACGATAACTTTTTCTGAAAATAACAAGTGCCCCGATCCCGGCCGAAACGACTCGAATTACACTTCGAGACCCGCCGACATGATTGCCACGATGCATAGAGCAAATCGGACGACGTTGTATTTTTTTCACAACCAGGACCGAAACCCTAGGCCGAACAAAATGGTCGTACGCGAAGTGCCCCCCCATGTTCTTTAACGAACGAGAACTTTTTCTGAAAATAACAAGTGCCCCGATCCCGGCCGAAACGACTCGAATTACACTTCGAGACCCGCCGACATGATTGCCACGATGCATAGAGCAAATCGGACGACGTTGTATTTTTTTCACAACCAGGACCGAAACCCTAGGCCGAACAAAATGGTCGTACGCGAAGTGAAATTTTTTGGCTCGAAATTTTACGGGCTTGTGTAGAACTTCTAGACAATCATATCGGCCGGTGACACGAAGTGATTCGAGTTCGTTTGCCCCCCCATTTTCTTTAACGAACGATAACTTTTTCTGAAAATAACAAGTGCCCCGATCCCGGCCGAAACGACTCGAATTACACTTCGAGACCCGCCGACATGATTGCCACGATGCATAGAGCAAATCGGACGACGTTGTATTTTTTTCACAACCAGGACCGAAACTCTAGGCCGAACAAAATGGTCGTACGCGAAGTGAAATTTTACGGGCTTGTGTAGAACTTCTAGACAATCATATCGGCCGGTGACACGAAGTGATTCGAGTTCGTTTGCCCCCCCATTTTCTTTAACGAACGATAACTTTTTTCTGAAAATAACTAGTGCCCCGATCCCGGCCGAAACGACTCGAATTACACTTCGAGACCCGCCGACATGATTGCCACGATGCATAGGGCAAATCGGACGACGTTGTATTTTTTTCACAACCAGGACCGAAACCCTAGGCCGAACAAAATGGTCGTACGCGAAGTGAAATTTTTTGGCTCGAAATTTTACGGGCTTGTGTAGAACTTCTAGACAATCATATCGGCCGGTGACACGAAGTGATTCGAGTTCGTTTGCCCCCCCATTTTCTTTAACGAACGATAACTTTTTCTGAAAATAACAAGTGCCCCGATCCCGGCCGAAACGACTCGAATTACACTTCGAGACCCGCCGACATGATTGCCACGATGCATAGAGCAAATCGGACGACGTTGTATTTTTTTCACAACCAGGACCGAAACTCTAGGCCGAACAAAATGGTCGTACGCGAAGTGAAATTTTACGGGCTTGTGTAGAACTTCTAGACAATCATATCGGCCGGTGACACGAAGTGATTCGAGTTCGTTTGCCCCCCCATTTTCTTTAACGAACGATAACTTTTTCTGAAAATAACAAGTGCCCCGATCCCGGCCGAAACGACTCGAATTACACTTCGAGACCCGCCGACATGATTGCCACGATGCATAGAGGAAATCGGACGACGTTGTATTTTTTTCACAACCAGGACCGAAACCCTAGGCCGAACAAAATGTTCGTACGCGAAGTAAAATTTTTTGGCTCGAAATTTTACGAGCTTGTGCAGAACTTCTAGGCAATCATATCGGCAGGTGACACGAAGTGATTCGAGTTCGTTTGCCCCCCCATTTTATTTAACGAACGATAACTTTTTCTGAAAATAACAAGTGCCCCGATCCCGGCCGAAACGACTCGAATTACACTTCGAGACCCGCCGACATGATTGCCACGATGCATAGAGCAAATCGGACGACGTTGTATTTTTTTCACAACCAGGACCGAAACCCCTTGCCCGAACAAAATGGTCGTACGCGAAGTAAAATTTTTTGGCTCGAAATTTTACGAGCTTGTGCAGAACTTCTAGGCAATCATATCGGCAGGTGAGACGAAGTGATTCGAGTTCGTTTGCCCCCCCATTTTCTTTAACGAACGATAACTTTTTCTGAAAATAACAAGTGCCCCGATCCCGGCCGAAACGACTCGAATTACACTTCGAGACCCGCCGACATGATTGCCACGATGCATAGAGCAAATCGGACGACGTTGTATTTTTTTGACAACCAGGACCGAAACCCCTTGCCCGAACAAAATGGTCGTACGCGAAGTAAAATTTTTTGGCTCGAAATTTTACGAGCTTGTGCAGAACTTCTAGGCAATCATATCGGCAGGTGACACGAAGTGATTCGAGTTCGTTTGCCCCCCCATTTTCTTTAACGAACGATAACTTTTTCTGAAAATAACAAGTGCCCCGATCCCGGCCGAAACGACTCGAATTACACTTCGAGACCCGCCGACATGATTGCCACGATGCATAGAGCAAATCGGACGACGTTGTATTTTTTTCACAACCAGGACCGAAACCCTAGGCCGAACAAAATGGTCGTACGCGAAGTGAAATTTTTTGGCTCGAAATTTTACGGGCTTGTGTAGAAGTTCTAGACAATCATATCGGCCGGTGACACGAAGTGATTCGAGTTCGTTTGCCCCCCCATTTTCTTTAACGAACGATAACTTTTTCTGAAAATAACAAGTGCCCCGATCCCGGCCGAAACGACTCGAATTACACTTCGAGACCCGCCGACATGATTGCCACGATGCATAGAGCAAATCGGACGACGTTGTATTTTTTTCACAACCAGGACCGAAACTCTAGGCCGAACAAAATGGTCGTACGCGAAGTGAAATTTTACGGGCTTGTGTAGAACTTCTAGACAATCATATCGGCCGGTGACACGAAGTGATTCGAGTTCGTTTGCCCCCCCATTTTCTTTAACGAACGATAACTTTTTTCTGAAAATAACAAGTGCCCCGATCCCGGCCGAAACGACTCGAATTACACTTCGAGACCCGCCGACATGATTGCCACGATGCATAGAGCAAATCGGACGACGTTGTATTTTTTTCACAACCAGGACCGAAACCCTAGGCCGAACAAAATGGTCGTACGCGAAGTGAAATTTTTTGGCTCGAAATTTTACGGGCTTGTGTAGAACTTCTAGACAATCATATCGGCCGGTGACACGAAGTGATTCGAGTTCGTTTGCCCCCCCATTTTCTTTAACGAACGATAACTTTTTCTGAAAATAACAAGTGCCCCGATCCCGGCCGAAACGACTCGAATTACACTTCGAGACCCGCCGACATGATTGCCACGATGCATAGAGCAAATCGGACGACGTTGTATTTTTTTCACAACCAGGACCGAAACTCTAGGCCGAACAAAATGGTCGTACGCGAAGTGAAATTTTACGGGCTTGTGTAGAACTTCTAGACAATCATATCGGCCGGTGACACGAAGTGATTCGAGTTCGTTTGCCCCCCCATTTTCTTTAACGAACGATAACTTTTTCTGAAAATAACAAGTGCCCCGATCCCGGCCGAAACGACTCGAATTACACTTCGAGACCCGCCGACATGATTGCCACGATGCATAGAGGAAATCGGACGACGTTGTATTTTTTTCACAACCAGGACCGAAACCCTAGGCCGAACAAAATGTTCGTACGCGAAGTAAAATTTTTTGGCTCGAAATTTTACGAGCTTGTGCAGAACTTCTAGGCAATCATATCGGCAGGTGACACGAAGTGATTCGAGTTCGTTTGCCCCCCCATTTTATTTAACGAACGATAACTTTTTCTGAAAATAACAAGTGCCCCGATCCCGGCCGAAACGACTCGAATTACACTTCGAGACCCGCCGACATGATTGCCACGATGCATAGAGCAAATCGGACGACGTTGTATTTTTTTCACAACCAGGACCGAAACCCCTTGCCCGAACAAAATGGTCGTACGCGAAGTAAAATTTTTTGGCTCGAAATTTTACGAGCTTGTGCAGAACTTCTAGGCAATCATATCGGCAGGTGAGACGAAGTGATTCGAGTTCGTTTGCCCCCCCATTTTCTTTAACGAACGATAACTTTTTCTGAAAATAACAAGTGCCCCGATCCCGGCCGAAACGACTCGAATTACACTTCGAGACCCGCCGACATGATTGCCACGATGCATAGAGCAAATCGGACGACGTTGTATTTTTTTGACAACCAGGACCGAAACCCCTTGCCCGAACAAAATGGTCGTACGCGAAGTAAAATTTTTTGGCTCGAAATTTTACGAGCTTGTGCAGAACTTCTAGGCAATCATATCGGCAGGTGACACGAAGTGATTCGAGTTCGTTTGCCCCCCCATTTTCTTTAACGAACGATAACTTTTTCTGAAAATAACAAGTGCCCCGATCCCGGCCGAAACGACTCGAATTACACTTCGAGACCCGCCGACATGATTGCCACGATGCATAGAGCAAATCGGACGACGTTGTATTTTTTTCACAACCAGGACCGAAACTCTAGGCCGAACAAAATGGTCGTACGCGAAGTGAAATTTTACGGGCTTGTGTAGAACTTCTAGACAATCATATCGGCCGGTGACACGAAGTGATTCGAGTTCGTTTGCCCCCCCATTTTCTTTAACGAACGATAACTTTTTCTGAAAATAACAAGTGCCCCGATCCCGGCCGAAACAACTCGAATTACACTTCGAGACACGCCGACATGATTGCCACGATGCATAGAGCAAATCGGACGACGTTGTATTTTTTTCACAACCAGGACCGAAACCCTAGGCCGAACAAAATGGTCGTACGCGAAGTGAAATTTTTTGGCTCGAAATTTTACGGGCTTGTGTAGAACTTCTAGACAATCATATCGGCCGGTGACACGAAGTGATTCGAGTTCGTTTGCCCCCCCATTTTCTTTAACGAACGATAACTTTTTCTGAAAATAACAAGTGCCCCGATCCCGGCCGAAACGACTCGAATTACACTTCGAGACCCGCCGACATGATTGCCACGATGCATAGAGCAAATCGGACGACGTTGTATTTTTTTCACAACCAGGACCGAAACTCTAGGCCGAACAAAATGGTCGTACGCGAAGTGAAATTTTACGGGCTTGTGTAGAACTTCTAGACAATCATATCGGCCGGTGACACGAAGTGATTCGAGTTCGTTTGCCCCCCCATTTTCTTTAACGAACGATAACTTTTTCTGAAAATAACAAGTGCCCCGATCCCGGCCGAAACGACTCGAATTACACTTCGAGACCCGCCGACATGATTGCCACGATGCATAGAGCAAATCGGACGACGTTGTATTTTTTTCACAACCAGGACCGAAACTCTAGGCCGAACAAAATGGTCGTACGCGAAGTGAAATTTTACGGGCTTGTGTAGAACTTCTAGACAATCATATCGGCCGGTGACACGAAGTGATTCGAGTTCGTTTGCCCCCCCATTTTCTTTAACGAACGATAACTTTTTTCTGAAAATAACTAGTGCCCCGATCCCGGCCGAAACGACTCGAATTACACTTCGAGACCCGCCGACATGATTGCCACGATGCATAGAGCAAATCGGACGACGTTGTATTTTTTTCACAACCAGGACCGAAACCCTAGGCCGAACAAAATGGTCGTACGCGAAGTGAAATTTTTTGGCTCGAAATTTTACGGGCTTGTGTAGAACTTCTAGACAATCATATCGGCCGGTGACACGAAGTGATTCGAGTTCGTTTGCCCCCCCATTTTCTTTAACGAACGATAACTTTTTCTGAAAATAACAAGTGCCCCGATCCCGGCCGAAACGACTCGAATTACACTTCGAGACCCGCCGACATGATTGCCACGATGCATAGAGCAAATCGGACGACGTTGTATTTTTTTCACAACCAGGACCGAAACTCTAGGCCGAACAAAATGGTCGTACGCGAAGTGAAATTTTACGGGCTTGTGTAGAACTTCTAGACAATCATATCGGCCGGTGACACGAAGTGATTCGAGTTCGTTTGCCCCCCCATTTTCTTTAACGAACGATAACTTTTTCTGAAAATAACAAGTGCCCCGATCCCGGCCGAAACGACTCGAATTACACTTCGAGACCCGCCGACATGATTGCCACGATGCATAGAGGAAATCGGACGACGTTGTATTTTTTTCACAACCAGGACCGAAACCCTAGGCCGAACAAAATGTTCGTACGCGAAGTAAAATTTTTTGGCTCGAAATTTTACGAGCTTGTGCAGAACTTCTAGGCAATCATATCGGCAGGTGACACGAAGTGATTCGAGTTCGTTTGCCCCCCCATTTTATTTAACGAACGATAACTTTTTCTGAAAATAAC
Organism: Corylus avellana; assembly: GCF_965113065.1. Classification (NCBI taxonomy): domain Eukaryota; kingdom Viridiplantae; phylum Streptophyta; class Magnoliopsida; order Fagales; family Betulaceae; genus Corylus; species Corylus avellana. The sequence continues at coordinate 13,971,800 of NC_142494.1, forward strand.
AAGTGCCCCGATCCCGGCCGAAACGACTCGAATTACACTTCGAGACCCGCCGACATGATTGCCACGATGCATAGAGCAAATCGGACGACGTTGTATTTTTTTCACAACCAGGACCGAAACCCCTTGCCCGAACAAAATGGTCGTACGCGAAGTAAAATTTTTTGGCTCGAAATTTTACGAGCTTGTGCAGAACTTCTAGGCAATCATATCGGCAGGTGAGACGAAGTGATTCGAGTTCGTTTGCCCCCCCATTTTCTTTAACGAACGATAACTTTTTCTGAAAATAACAAGTGCCCCGATCCCGGCCGAAACGACTCGAATTACACTTCGAGACCCGCCGACATGATTGCCACGATGCATAGAGCAAATCGGACGACGTTGTATTTTTTTGACAACCAGGACCGAAACCCCTTGCCCGAACAAAATGGTCGTACGCGAAGTAAAATTTTTTGGCTCGAAATTTTACGAGCTTGTGCAGAACTTCTAGGCAATCATATCGGCAGGTGACACGAAGTGATTCGAGTTCGTTTGCCCCCCCATTTTCTTTAACGAACGATAACTTTTTCTGAAAATAACAAGTGCCCCGATCCCGGCCGAAACGACTCGAATTACACTTCGAGACCCGCCGACATGATTGCCACGATGCATAGAGCAAATCGGACGACGTTGTATTTTTTTCACAACCAGGACCGAAACCCTAGGCCGAACAAAATGGTCGTACGCGAAGTGAAATTTTTTGGCTCGAAATTTTACGGGCTTGTGTAGAACTTCTAGACAATCATATCGGCAGGTGACACGAAGTGATTCGAGTTCGTTTGCCCCCCCATTTTCTTTAACGAACGATAACTTTTTCTGAAAATAACAAGTGCCCCGATCCCGGCCGAAACGACTCGAATTACACTTCGAGACCCGCCGACATGATTGCCACGATGCATAGAGGAAATCGGACGACGTTGTATTTTTTTCACAACCAGGACCGAAACCCTAGGCCGAACAAAATGTTCGTACGCGAAGTAAAATTTTTTGGCTCGAAATTTTACGAGCTTGTGCAGAACTTCTAGGCAATCATATCGGCAGGTGACACGAAGTGATTCGAGTTCGTTTGCCCCCCCATTTTATTTAACGAACGATAACTTTTTCTGAAAATAACAAGTGCCCCGATCCCGGCCGAAACGACTCGAATTACACTTCGAGACCCGCCGACATGATTGCCACGATGCATAGAGCAAATCGGACGACGTTGTATTTTTTTCACAACCAGGACCGAAACCCTAGGCCGAACAAAATGTTCGTACGCGAAGTAAAATTTTTTGGCTCGAAATTTTACGAGCTTGTGCAGAACTTCTAGGCAATCATATCGGCAGGTGACACGAAGTGATTCGAGTTCGTTTGCCCCCCCATTTTATTTAACGAACGATAACTTTTTCTGAAAATAACAAGTGCCCCGATCCCGGCCGAAACGACTCGAATTACACTTCGAGACCCGCCGACATGATTGCCACGATGCATAGAGCAAATCGGACGACGTTGTATTTTTTTCACAACCAGGACCGAAACTCTAGGCCGAACAAAATGGTCGTACGCGAAGTGAAATTTTACGGGCTTGTGTAGAACTTCTAGACAATCATATCGGCCGGTGACACGAAGTGATTCGAGTTCGTTTGCCCCCCCATTTTCTTTAACGAACGATAACTTTTTCTGAAAATAACAAGTGCCCCGATCCCGGCCGAAACGACTCGAATTACACTTCGAGACCCGCCGACATGATTGCCACGATGCATAGAGGAAATCGGACGACGTTGTATTTTTTTCACAACCAGGACCGAAACCCTAGGCCGAACAAAATGTTCGTACGCGAAGTAAAATTTTTTGGCTCGAAATTTTACGAGCTTGTGCAGAACTTCTAGGCAATCATATCGGCAGGTGACACGAAGTGATTCGAGTTCGTTTGCCCCCCCATTTTATTTAACGAACGATAACTTTTTCTGAAAATAACAAGTGCCCCGATCCCGGCCGAAACGACTCGAATTACACTTCGAGACCCGCCGACATGATTGCCACGATGCATAGAGGAAATCGGACGACGTTGTATTTTTTTCACAACCAGGACCGAAACCCTAGGCCGAACAAAATGTTCGTACGCGAAGTAAAATTTTTTGGCTCGAAATTTTACGAGCTTGTGCAGAACTTCTAGGCAATCATATCGGCAGGTGACACGAAGTGATTCGAGTTCGTTTGCCCCCCCATTTTATTTAACGAACGATAACTTTTTCTGAAAATAACAAGTGCCCCGATCCCGGCCGAAACGACTCGAATTACACTTCGAGACCCGCCGACATGATTGCCACGATGCATAGAGCAAATCGGACGACGTTGTATTTTTTTCACAACCAGGACCGAAACCCCTTGCCCGAACAAAATGGTCGTACGCGAAGTAAAATTTTTTGGCTCGAAATTTTACGAGCTTGTGCAGAACTTCTAGGCAATCATATCGGCAGGTGAGACGAAGTGATTCGAGTTCGTTTGCCCCCCCATTTTCTTTAACGAACGATAACTTTTTCTGAAAATAACAAGTGCCCCGATCCCGGCCGAAACGACTCGAATTACACTTCGAGACCCGCCGACATGATTGCCACGATGCATAGAGCAAATCGGACGACGTTGTATTTTTTTGACAACCAGGACCGAAACCCCTTGCCCGAACAAAATGGTCGTACGCGAAGTAAAATTTTTTGGCTCGAAATTTTACGAGCTTGTGCAGAACTTCTAGGCAATCATATCGGCAGGTGACACGAAGTGATTCGAGTTCGTTTGCCCCCCCATTTTCTTTAACGAACGATAACTTTTTCTGAAAATAACAAGTGCCCCGATCCCGGCCGAAACGACTCGAATTACACTTCGAGACCCGCCGACATGATTGCCACGATGCATAGAGCAAATCGGACGACGTTGTATTTTTTTCACAACCAGGACCGAAACTCTAGGCCGAACAAAATGGTCGTACGCGAAGTGAAATTTTACGGGCTTGTGTAGAACTTCTAGACAATCATATCGGCCGGTGACACGAAGTGATTCGAGTTCGTTTGCCCCCCCATTTTCTTTAACGAACGATAACTTTTTCTGAAAATAACAAGTGCCCCGATCCCGGCCGAAACAACTCGAATTACACTTCGAGACACGCCGACATGATTGCCACGATGCATAGAGCAAATCGGACGACGTTGTATTTTTTTCACAACCAGGACCGAAACCCTAGGCCGAACAAAATGGTCGTACGCGAAGTGAAATTTTTTGGCTCGAAATTTTACGGGCTTGTGTAGAACTTCTAGACAATCATATCGGCCGGTGACACGAAGTGATTCGAGTTCGTTTGCCCCCCCATTTTCTTTAACGAACGATAACTTTTTCTGAAAATAACAAGTGCCACGATCCCGGCCGAAACGACTCGAATTACACTTCGAGACCCGCCGACATGATTGCCACGATGCATAGAGCAAATCGGACGACGTTGTATTTTTTTCACAACCAGGACCGAAACCCTAGGCCGAACAAAATGGTCGTACGCGAAGTGCCCCCCCATTTTCTTTAACGAACGAGAACTTTTTCTGAAAATAACAAGTGCCCCGATCCCGGCCGAAACGACTCGAATTACACTTCGAGACCCGCCGACATGATTGCCACGATGCATAGAGCAAATCGGACGACGTTGTATTTTTTTCACAACCAGGACCGAAACCCTAGGCCGAACAAAATGGTCGTACGCGAAGTGAAATTTTTTGGCTCGAAATTTTACGGGCTTGTGTAGAACTTCTAAACAATCATATCGGCCGGTGACACGAAGTGATTCGAGTTCGTTTGCCCCCCCATTTTCTTTAACGAACGATAACTTTTTCTGAAAATAACAAGTGCCCCGATCCCGGCCGAAACGACTCGAATTACACTTCGAGACCCGCCGACATGATTGCCACGATGCATAGAGCAAATCGGACGACGTTGTATTTTTTTCACAACCAGGACCGAAACTCTAGGCCGAACAAAATGGTCGTACGCGAAGTGAAATTTTACGGGCTTGTGTAGAACTTCTAAACAATCATATCGGCCGGTGACACGAAGTGATTCGAGTTCGTTTGCCCCCCCATTTTCTTTAACGAACGATAACTTTTTCTGAAAATAACAAGTGCCCCGATCCCGGCCGAAACGACTCGAATTACACTTCGTGACCCGCCGACATGATTGCCACGATGCATAGAGCAAATCGGACGACGTTGTATTTTTTTCACAACCAGGACCGAAACCCTAGGCCGAACAAAATGTTCGTACGCGAAGTAAAATTTTTTGGCTCGAAATTTTACGAGCTTGTGCAGAACTTCTAGGCAATCATATCGGCAGGTGACACGAAGTGATTCGAGTTCGTTTGCCCCCCCATTTTCTTTAACGAACGATAACTTTTTCTGAAAATAACAAGTTCCCCGATCCCGGCTGAAACGACTCGAATTACACTTCGAGACCCGCCGACATGATTGCCACGATGCATAGAGCAAATCGGACGACGTTGTATTTTTTTCACAACCAGGACCGAAACCCCTTGCCCGAACAAAATGGTCGTACGCGAAGTAAAATTTTTTGGCTCGAAATTTTACGAGCTTGTGCAGAACTTCTAGGCAATCATATCGGCCGGTGACACGAAGTGATTCGAGTTCGTTTGCCCCCCCATTTTCTTTAACGAACGATAACTTTTTCTGAAAATAACAAGTGCCCCGATCCCGGCCGAAACGACTCGAATTACACTTCGAGACCCGCCGACATGATTGCCACGATGCATAGAGCAAATCGGACGACGTTGTATTTTTTTCACAACCAGGACCGAAACCCTAGGCCGAACAAAATGGTCGTACGCGAAGTGCCCCCCCATTTTCTTTAACGAACGAGAACTTTTTCTGAAAATAATAAGTGCCCCTATCCCGGCCGAAACGACTCGAATTACACTTCGAGACCCGCCGACATGATTGCCACGATGCATAGAGCAAATCGGACGACGTTGTATTTTTTTCACAACCAGGACCGAAACCCTAGGCCGAACAAAATGGTCGTACGCGAAGTGCCCCCCCATTTTCTTTAACGAACGAGAACTTTTTCTGAAAATAACAAGTGCCCCGATCCCGGCCGAAACGACTCGAATTACACTTCGAGACCCGCCGACATGATTGCCACGATGCATAGAGCAAATCGGACGACGTTGTATTTTTTTCACAACCAGGACCGAAACCCTAGGCCGAACAAAATGGTCGTACGCGAAGTGAAATTTTTTGGCTCGAAATTTTACGGGCTTGTGTAGAACTTCTAGACAATCATATCGGCCGGTGACACGAAGTGATTCGAGTTCGTTTGCCCCCCCATTTTCTTTAACGAACGATAACTTTTTCTGAAAATAACAAGTGCCCCGATCCCGGCCGAAACGACTCGAATTACACTTTGAGACCCGCCGACATGATTGCCACGATGCATAGAGCAAATCGGACGACGTTGTATTTTTTTCACAACCAGGACCGAAACTCTAGGCCGAACAAAATGGTCGTACGCGAAGTGAAATTTTACGGGCTTGTGTAGAACTTCTAGACAATCATATCGGCCGGTGACACGAAGTGATTCGAGTTCGTTTGCCCCCCCATTTTCTTTAACGAACGATAACTTTTTCTGAAAATAACAAGTGCCCCGATCCCGGCCGAAACGACTCGAATTACACTTCGAGACCCGCCGACATGATTGCCACGATGCATAGAGCAAATCGGACGACGTTGTATTTTTTTCACAACCAGGACCGAAACCCTAGGCCGAACAAAATGTTCGTACGCGAAGTAAAATTTTTTGGCTCGAAATTTTACGAGCTTGTGCAGAACTTCTAGGCAATCATATCGGCAGGTGACACGAAGTGATTCGAGTTCGTTTGCCCCCCCATTTTCTTTAACGAACGATAACTTTTTCTGAAAATAACAAGTTCCCCGATCCCGGCCGAAACGACTCGAATTACAGTTCGAGACCCGCCGACATGATTGCCACGATGCATAGAGCAAATCGGACGACGTTGTATTTTTTTCACAACCAGGACCGAAACCCCTTGCCCGAACAAAATGGTCGTACGCGAAGTAAAATTTTTTGGCTCGAAATTTTACGAGCATGTGCAGAACTTCTAGGCAATCATATCGGCAGGTGACACGAATTGATTCGAGTTCGTTTGCCCCCCCATTTTCTTTAACGAACGATAACTTTTTCTGAAAATAACAAGTGCCCCGATCCCGGCCGAAACGACTCGAATTACACTTCGAGACCCGCCGACATGATTGCCACGATGCATAGAGCAAATCGGACGACGTTGTATTTTTTTCACAACCAGGACCGAAACCCCTTGCCCGAACAAAATGGTCGTACGCGAAGTAAAATTTTTTGGCTCGAAATTTTACGAGCTTGTGCAAAACTTCTAGGCAATCATATCGGCAGGTGACACGAAGTGATTCGAGTTCGTTTGCCCCCCCATTTTCTTTAACGAACGATAACTTTTTCTGAAAATAACAAGTGCCCCGATCCCGGCCGAAACGACTCGAATTACACTTCGAGACCCGCCGACATGATTGCCACGATGCATAGAGCAAATCGGACGACGTTGTATTTTTTTCACAACCAGGACCGAAACCCTAGGCCGAACAAAATGTTCGTACGCGAAGTAAAATTTTTTGGCTCGAAATTTTACGAGCTTGTGCAGAACTTCTAGGCAATCATATCGGCAGGTGACACAAAGTGATTCGAGTTCGTTTGCCCCCCCATTTTCTTTAACGAACGATAACTTTTTCTGAAAATAACAAGTTCCCCGATCCCGGCCGAAACGACTCGAATTACAGTTCGAGACCCGCCGACATGATTGCCACGATGCATAGAGCAAATCGGACGACGTTGTATTTTTTTCACAACCAGGACCGAAACCCCTTGCCCGAACAAAATGGTCGTACGCGAAGTAAAATTTTTTGGCTCGAAATTTTACGAGCATGTGCAGAACTTCTAGGCAATCATATCGGCAGGTGACACGAATTGATTCGAGTTCGTTTGCCCCCCCATTTTCTTTAACGAACGATAACTTTTTCTGAAAATAACAAGTGCCCCGATCCCGGCCGAAACGACTCGAATTACACTTCGAGACCCGCCGACATGATTGCCACGATGCATAGAGCAAATCGGACGACGTTGTATTTTTTTCACAACCAGGACCGAAACCCTAGGCCGAACAAAATGTTCGTACGCGAAGTAAAATTTTTTGGCTCGAAATTTTACGAGCTTGTGCAGAACTTCTAGGCAATCATATCGGCAGGTGACACAAAGTGATTCGAGTTCGTTTGCCCCCCCATTTTCTTTAACGAACGATAACTTTTTCTGAAAATAACAAGTTCCCCGATCCCGGCCGAAACGACTCGAATTACAGTTCGAGACCCGCCGACATGATTGCCACGATGCATAGAGCAAATCGGACGACGTTGTATTTTTTTCACAACCAGGACCGAAACCCCTTGCCCGAACAAAATGGTCGTACGCGAAGTAAAATTTTTTGGCTCGAAATTTTACGAGCATGTGCAGAACTTCTAGGCAATCATATCGGCAGGTGACACGAATTGATTCGAGTTCGTTTGCCCCCCCATTTTCTTTAACGAACGATAACTTTTTCTGAAAATAACAAGTGCCCCGATCCCGGCCGAAACGACTCGAATTACACTTCGAGACCCGCCGACATGATTGCCACGATGCATAGAGCAAATCGGACGACGTTGTATTTTTTTCACAACCAGGACCGAAACCCCTTGCCCGAACAAAATGGTCGTACGCGAAGTAAAATTTTTTGGCTCGAAATTTTACGAGCTTGTGCAAAACTTCTAGGCAATCATATCGGCAGGTGACACGAAGTGATTCGAGTTCGTTTGCCCCCCCATTTTCTTTAACGAACGATAACTTTTTCTGAAAATAACAAGTGCCCCGATCCCGGCCGAAACGACTCGAATTACACTTCGAGACCCGCCGACATGATTGCCACGATGCATGGAGCAAATCGGACGACGTTGTATTTTTTTCACAACCAGGACCGAAACCCTAGGCCGAACAAAATGGTCGTACGCGAAGTGAAATTTTTTGGCTCGAAATTTTACGGGCTTGTGTAGAACTTCTAGACAATCATATCGGCCGGTGACACGAAGTGATTCGAGTTCGTTTGCCCCCCCATTTTCTTTAACGAACAAGAACTTTTTCTGAAAATAACAAGTGCCCCGATCCCGGCCGAAACGACTCGAATTACACTTCGAGACCCGCCGACATGATTGCCACGATGCATAGAGCAAATCGGACGACGTAGTATTTTTTTCACAACCTCCGAAACCCTAGGCCGAACAAAATGGTCGTACGCGAAGTGAAATTTTTTGGCTCGAAATTTTACGGGCTTGTGTAGAACTTCTAGACAATCATATCGGCCGGTGACACGAAGTGATTCGAGTTCGTTTGCCCCCCCATTTTCTTTAACGAACGAGAACTTTTTCTGGAAATAACAAGTGCCCCGATCCCGGCCGAAACGACTCGAATTACACTTCGAGACCCGCAGACATGATTGCCACGATGAATAGAGCAAATCGGACGACGTTGTATTTTTTTCACAACCAGGACCGAAACCCTAGGCCGAACAAAATGGTCGTACGCGAAGTGAAATTTTTTGGCTCGAAATTTTACGGGCTTGTGTAGAACTTCTAGACAATCATATCGGCCGGTGACACGAAGTGATTCGAGTTCGTTTGCCCCCCCATTTTCTTTAACGAACGAGAACTTTTTCTGAAAATAACAAGTGCCCCGATCCCGGCCGAAACGACTCGAATTACACTTCGAGACCCGCCGACATGATTGCCACGATGCATAGAGCAAATCGGACGACGTTGTATTTTTTTCACAACCAGGACCGAAACCCTAGGCCGAACAAAATGGTCGTACGCGAAGTGAAATTTTTTGGCTCGAAATTTTACGGGCTTGTGTAGAACTTCTAGACAATCATATCGGCCGGTGACACGAAGTGATTCGAGTTCGTTTGCCCCCCCATTTTCTTTAACGAACGATAACTTTTTCTGAAAATAACAAGTTCCCCGATCCCGGCCGAAACGACTCGAATTACACTTCGAGACCCGCCGACATGATTGCCACGATGCATAGAGCAAATCTGACGACGTTGTATTTTTTTCACAACCAGGACCGAAACCCTAGGCCGAACAAAATGGTCGTACGCGAAGTGAAATTTTTTGGCTCGAAATTTTACGGGCTTGTGTAGAACTTCTAGACAATCATATCGGCCGGTGACACGAAGTGATTCGAGTTCGTTTGCCCCCCCATTTTCTTTAACGAACGAGAACTTTTTCTGAAAATAACAAGTGCCCCGATCCCGGCCGAAACGACTCGAATTACACTTCGAGACCCGCCGACATGATTGCCACGATGCATAGAGCAAATCGGACGACGTTGTATTTTTTTCACAACCAGGACCGAAACCCTAGGCCGAACAAAATGGTCGTACGCGAAGTGAAATTTTTTGGCTCGAAATTTTACGGGCTTGTGTAGAACTTGGCCGACAATAATATCGGCCGGTGACACGAAGTGATTCGAGTTCGTTTGCCCCCCCATTTTCTTTAACGAACGATAACTTTTTCTGAAAATAACAAGTGCCCCGATCCCGGCCGAAACGACTCGAATTACACTTCGAGACCCGCCGACATGATTGCCACGATGCATAGAGCAAATCGGACGACGTTGTATTTTTTTCACAACCAGGACCGAAACCCTAGGCCGAACAAAATGTTCGTACGCGAAGTAAAATTTTTTGGCTCGAAATTTTACGAGCTTGTGCAGAACTTCTAGGCAATCATATCGGCAGGTGAGACGAAGTGATTCGAGTTCGTTTGCCCCCCCATTTTCTTTAACGAACGATAACTTTTTCTGAAAATAACAAGTGCCCCGATCCCGGCCGAAACGACTCGAATTACACTTCGAGACCCGCCGACATGATTGCCACGATGCATAGAGCAAATCGGACGACGTTGTATTTTTTTCACAACCAGGACCGAAACCTTAGGCCGAACAAAATGTTCGTACGCGAAGTAAAATTTTTTGGCTCGAAATTTTACGAGCTTGTGCAGAACTTCTAGGCAATCATATCGGCAGGTGACACGAAGTGATTCGAGTTCGTTTGCCCCCCCATTTTCTTTAACGAACGATAACTTTTTCTGAAAATAACAAGTTCCCCGATCCCGGCCGAAACGACTCGAATTACACTTCGAGACCCGCCGACATGATTGCCACGATGCATAGAGCAAATCGGACGACGTTGTATTTTTTTCACAACCAGGACCGAAACCCTAGGCCGAACAAAATGTTCGTACGCGAAGTAAAATTTTTTGGCTCGAAATTTTACGAGCTTGTGCAGAACTTCTAGGCAATCATATCGGCAGGTGACACGAAGTGATTCGAGTTCGTTTGCCCCCCCATTTTCTTTAACGAACGATAACTTTTTCTGAAAATAACAAGTGCCCCGATCCCGGCCGAAACGACTCGAATTACACTTCGAGACCCGCCGACATGATTGCCACGATGCATAGAGCAAATCGGACGACGTTGTATTTTTTTCACAACCAGGACCGAAACCTTAGGCCGAACAAAATGTTCGTACGCGAAGTAAAATTTTTTGGCTCGAAATTTTACGAGCTTGTGCAGAACTTCTAGGCAATCATATCGGCAGGTGACACGAAGTGATTCGAGTTCGTTTGCCCCCCCATTTTCTTTAACGAACGATAACTTTTTCTGAAAATAACAAGTTCCCCGATCCCGGCCGAAACGACTCGAATTACACTTCGAGACCCGCCGACATGATTGCCACGATGCATAGAGCAAATCTGACGACGTTGTATTTTTTTCACAACCAGGACCGAAACCCTAGGCCGAACAAAATGGTCGTACGCGAAGTGAAATTTTTTGGCTCGAAATTTTACGGGCTTGTGTAGAACTTCTAGACAATCATATCGGCCGGTGACACGAAGTGATTCGAGTTCGTTTGCCTCCCCATTTTCTTTAACGAACGAGAACTTTTTCTGAAAATAACAAGTGCCCCGATCCCGGCCGAAACGACTCGAATTACACTTCGAGACCCGCCGACATGATTGCCACGATGCATAGAGCAAATCGGACGACGTTGTATTTTTTTCACAACCAGGACCGAAACCCTAGGCCGAACAAAATGTTCGTACGCGAAGTAAAATTTTTTGGCTCGAAATTTTACGAGCTTGTGCAGAACTTCTAGGCAATCATATCGGCAGGTGAGACGAAGTGATTCGAGTTCGTTTGCCCCCCCATTTTCTTTAACGAACGATAACTTTTTCTGAAAATAACAAGTGCCCCGATCCCGGCCGAAACGACTCGAATTACACTTCGAGACCCGCCGACATGATTGCCACGATGCATAGAGCAAATCGGACGACGTTGTATTTTTTTCACAACCAGGACCGAAACCTTAGGCCGAACAAAATGTTCGTACGCGAAGTAAAATTTTTTGGCTCGAAATTTTACGAGCTTGTGCAGAACTTCTAGGCAATCATATCGGCAGGTGACACGAAGTGATTCGAGTTCGTTTGCCCCCCCATTTTCTTTAACGAACGATAACTTTTTCTGAAAATAACAAGTTCCCCGATCCCGGCCGAAACGACTCGAATTACACTTCGAGACCCGCCGACATGATTGCCACGATGCATAGAGCAAATCGGACGACGTTGTATTTTTTTCACAACCAGGACCGAAACCCCTTACCCGAACAAAATGGTCGTACGCGAAGTAAAATTTTTTGGCTCGAAATTTTACGAGCTTGTGCAGAATTTCTAGGCAATCATATCGGCAGGTGAGACGAAGTGATTCGAGTTCGTTTGCCCCCCCATTTTCTTTAACGAACGATAACTTTTTCTGAAAATAACAAGTGCCCCGATCCCGGCCGAAACGACTCGAATTACACTTCGAGACCCGCCGACATGATTGCCACGATGCATAGAGCAAATCGGACGACGTTGTATTTTTTTCACAACCAGGACCGAAACCCTAGGCCGAACAAAATGTTCGTACGCGAAGTAAAATTTTTTGGCTCGAAATTTTACGAGCTTGTGCAGAACTTCTAGGCAATCATATCGGCAGGTGACACGAAGTGATTCGAGTTCGTTTGCCCCCCCATTTTCTTTAACGAACGATAACTTTTTCTGAAAATAACAAGTGCCCCGATCCCGGCCGAAACGACTCGAATTACACTTCGAGACCCGCCGACATGATTGCCACGATGCATAGAGCAAATCGGACGACGTTGTATTTTTTTCACAACCAGGACCGAAACCTTAGGCCGAACAAAATGTTCGTACGCGAAGTAAAATTTTTTGGCTCGAAATTTTACGAGCTTGTGCAGAACTTCTAGGCAATCATATCGGCAGGTGACACGAAGTGATTCGAGTTCGTTTGCCCCCCCATTTTCTTTAACGAACGATAACTTTTTCTGAAAATAACAAGTTCCCCGATCCCGGCCGAAACGACTCGAATTACACTTCGAGACCCGCCGACATGATTGCCACGATGCATAGAGCAAATCTGACGACGTTGTATTTTTTTCACAACCAGGACCGAAACCCTAGGCCGAACAAAATGGTCGTACGCGAAGTGAAATTTTTTGGCTCGAAATTTTACGGGCTTGTGTAGAACTTCTAGACAATCATATCGGCCGGTGACACGAAGTGATTCGAGTTCGTTTGCCCCCCCATTTTCTTTAACGAACGAGAACTTTTTCTGAAAATAACAAGTGCCCCGATCCCGGCCGAAACGACTCGAATTACACTTCGAGACCCGCCGACATGATTGCCACGATGCATAGAGCAAATCGGACGACGTTGTATTTTTTTCACAACCAGGACCGAAACCCTAGGCCGAACAAAATGTTCGTACGCGAAGTAAAATTTTTTGGCTCGAAATTTTACGAGCTTGTGCAGAACTTCTAGGCAATCATATCGGCAGGTGACACAAAGTGATTCGAGTTCGTTTGCCCCCCCATTTTCTTTAACGAACGATAACTTTTTCTGAAAATAACAAGTTCCCCGATCCCGGCCGAAACGACTCGAATTACAGTTCGAGACCCGCCGACATGATTGCCACGATGCATAGAGCAAATCGGACGACGTTGTATTTTTTTCACAACCAGGACCGAAACCCCTTGCCCGAACAAAATGGTCGTACGCGAAGTAAAATTTTTTGGCTCGAAATTTTACGAGCATGTGCAGAACTTCTAGGCAATCATATCGGCAGGTGACACGAATTGATTCGAGTTCGTTTGCCCCCCCATTTTCTTTAACGAACGATAACTTTTTCTGAAAATAACAAGTGCCCCGATCCCGGCCGAAACGACTCGAATTACACTTCGAGACCCGCCGACATGATTGCCACGATGCATAGAGCAAATCGGACGACGTTGTATTTTTTTCACAACCAGGACCGAAACCCCTTGCCCGAACAAAATGGTCGTACGCGAAGTAAAATTTTTTGGCTCGAAATTTTACGAGCTTGTGCAAAACTTCTAGGCAATCATATCGGCAGGTGACACGAAGTGATTCGAGTTCGTTTGCCCCCCCATTTTCTTTAACGAACGATAACTTTTTCTGAAAATAACAAGTGCCCCGATCCCGGCCGAAACGACTCGAATTACACTTCGAGACCCGCCGACATGATTGCCACGATGCATGGAGCAAATCGGACGACGTTGTATTTTTTTCACAACCAGGACCGAAACCCTAGGCCGAACAAAATGGTCGTACGCGAAGTGAAATTTTTTGGCTCGAAATTTTACGGGCTTGTGTAGAACTTCTAGACAATCATATCGGCCGGTGACACGAAGTGATTCGAGTTCGTTTGCCCCCCCATTTTCTTTAACGAACAAGAACTTTTTCTGAAAATAACAAGTGCCCCGATCCCGGCCGAAACGACTCGAATTACACTTCGAGACCCGCCGACATGATTGCCACGATGCATAGAGCAAATCGGACGACGTAGTATTTTTTTCACAACCTCCGAAACCCTAGGCCGAACAAAATGGTCGTACGCGAAGTGAAATTTTTTGGCTCGAAATTTTACGGGCTTGTGTAGAACTTCTAGACAATCATATCGGCCGGTGACACGAAGTGATTCGAGTTCGTTTGCCCCCCCATTTTCTTTAACGAACGAGAACTTTTTCTGGAAATAACAAGTGCCCCGATCCCGGCCGAAACGACTCGAATTACACTTCGAGACCCGCAGACATGATTGCCACGATGAATAGAGCAAATCGGACGACGTTGTATTTTTTTCACAACCAGGACCGAAACCCTAGGCCGAACAAAATGGTCGTACGCGAAGTGAAATTTTTTGGCTCGAAATTTTACGGGCTTGTGTAGAACTTCTAGACAATCATATCGGCCGGTGACACGAAGTGATTCGAGTTCGTTTGCCCCCCCATTTTCTTTAACGAACGAGAACTTTTTCTGAAAATAACAAGTGCCCCGATCCCGGCCGAAACGACTCGAATTACACTTCGAGACCCGCCGACATGATTGCCACGATGCATAGAGCAAATCGGACGACGTTGTATTTTTTTCACAACCAGGACCGAAACCCTAGGCCGAACAAAATGGTCGTACGCGAAGTGAAATTTTTTGGCTCGAAATTTTACGGGCTTGTGTAGAACTTCTAGACAATCATATCGGCCGGTGACACGAAGTGATTCGAGTTCGTTTGCCCCCCCATTTTCTTTAACGAACGATAACTTTTTCTGAAAATAACAAGTTCCCCGATCCCGGCCGAAACGACTCGAATTACACTTCGAGACCCGCCGACATGATTGCCACGATGCATAGAGCAAATCTGACGACGTTGTATTTTTTTCACAACCAGGACCGAAACCCTAGGCCGAACAAAATGGTCGTACGCGAAGTGAAATTTTTTGGCTCGAAATTTTACGGGCTTGTGTAGAACTTCTAGACAATCATATCGGCCGGTGACACGAAGTGATTCGAGTTCGTTTGCCCCCCCATTTTCTTTAACGAACGAGAACTTTTTCTGAAAATAACAAGTGCCCCGATCCCGGCCGAAACGACTCGAATTACACTTCGAGACCCGCCGACATGATTGCCACGATGCATAGAGCAAATCGGACGACGTTGTATTTTTTTCACAACCAGGACCGAAACCCTAGGCCGAACAAAATGGTCGTACGCGAAGTGAAATTTTTTGGCTCGAAATTTTACGGGCTTGTGTAGAACTTGGCCGACAATAATATCGGCCGGTGACACGAAGTGATTCGAGTTCGTTTGCCCCCCCATTTTCTTTAACGAACGATAACTTTTTCTGAAAATAACAAGTGCCCCGATCCCGGCCGAAACGACTCGAATTACACTTCGAGACCCGCCGACATGATTGCCACGATGCATAGAGCAAATCGGACGACGTTGTATTTTTTTCACAACCAGGACCGAAACCCTAGGCCGAACAAAATGTTCGTACGCGAAGTAAAATTTTTTGGCTCGAAATTTTACGAGCTTGTGCAGAACTTCTAGGCAATCATATCGGCAGGTGAGACGAAGTGATTCGAGTTCGTTTGCCCCCCCATTTTCTTTAACGAACGATAACTTTTTCTGAAAATAACAAGTGCCCCGATCCCGGCCGAAACGACTCGAATTACACTTCGAGACCCGCCGACATGATTGCCACGATGCATAGAGCAAATCGGACGACGTTGTATTTTTTTCACAACCAGGACCGAAACCTTAGGCCGAACAAAATGTTCGTACGCGAAGTAAAATTTTTTGGCTCGAAATTTTACGAGCTTGTGCAGAACTTCTAGGCAATCATATCGGCAGGTGACACGAAGTGATTCGAGTTCGTTTGCCCCCCCATTTTCTTTAACGAACGATAACTTTTTCTGAAAATAACAAGTTCCCCGATCCCGGCCGAAACGACTCGAATTACACTTCGAGACCCGCCGACATGATTGCCACGATGCATAGAGCAAATCGGACGACGTTGTATTTTTTTCACAACCAGGACCGAAACCCTAGGCCGAACAAAATGTTCGTACGCGAAGTAAAATTTTTTGGCTCGAAATTTTACGAGCTTGTGCAGAACTTCTAGGCAATCATATCGGCAGGTGACACGAAGTGATTCGAGTTCGTTTGCCCCCCCATTTTCTTTAACGAACGATAACTTTTTCTGAAAATAACAAGTGCCCCGATCCCGGCCGAAACGACTCGAATTACACTTCGAGACCCGCCGACATGATTGCCACGATGCATAGAGCAAATCGGACGACGTTGTATTTTTTTCACAACCAGGACCGAAACCTTAGGCCGAACAAAATGTTCGTACGCGAAGTAAAATTTTTTGGCTCGAAATTTTACGAGCTTGTGCAGAACTTCTAGGCAATCATATCGGCAGGTGACACGAAGTGATTCGAGTTCGTTTGCCCCCCCATTTTCTTTAACGAACGATAACTTTTTCTGAAAATAACAAGTTCCCCGATCCCGGCCGAAACGACTCGAATTACACTTCGAGACCCGCCGACATGATTGCCACGATGCATAGAGCAAATCTGACGACGTTGTATTTTTTTCACAACCAGGACCGAAACCCTAGGCCGAACAAAATGGTCGTACGCGAAGTGAAATTTTTTGGCTCGAAATTTTACGGGCTTGTGTAGAACTTCTAGACAATCATATCGGCCGGTGACACGAAGTGATTCGAGTTCGTTTGCCTCCCCATTTTCTTTAACGAACGAGAACTTTTTCTGAAAATAACAAGTGCCCCGATCCCGGCCGAAACGACTCGAATTACACTTCGAGACCCGCCGACATGATTGCCACGATGCATAGAGCAAATCGGACGACGTTGTATTTTTTTCACAACCAGGACCGAAACCCTAGGCCGAACAAAATGTTCGTACGCGAAGTAAAATTTTTTGGCTCGAAATTTTACGAGCTTGTGCAGAACTTCTAGGCAATCATATCGGCAGGTGAGACGAAGTGATTCGAGTTCGTTTGCCCCCCCATTTTCTTTAACGAACGATAACTTTTTCTGAAAATAACAAGTGCCCCGATCCCGGCCGAAACGACTCGAATTACACTTCGAGACCCGCCGACATGATTGCCACGATGCATAGAGCAAATCGGACGACGTTGTATTTTTTTCACAACCAGGACCGAAACCTTAGGCCGAACAAAATGTTCGTACGCGAAGTAAAATTTTTTGGCTCGAAATTTTACGAGCTTGTGCAGAACTTCTAGGCAATCATATCGGCAGGTGACACGAAGTGATTCGAGTTCGTTTGCCCCCCCATTTTCTTTAACGAACGATAACTTTTTCTGAAAATAACAAGTTCCCCGATCCCGGCCGAAACGACTCGAATTACACTTCGAGACCCGCCGACATGATTGCCACGATGCATAGAGCAAATCGGACGACGTTGTATTTTTTTCACAACCAGGACCGAAACCCCTTACCCGAACAAAATGGTCGTACGCGAAGTAAAATTTTTTGGCTCGAAATTTTACGAGCTTGTGCAGAATTTCTAGGCAATCATATCGGCAGGTGAGACGAAGTGATTCGAGTTCGTTTGCCCCCCCATTTTCTTTAACGAACGATAACTTTTTCTGAAAATAACAAGTGCCCCGATCCCGGCCGAAACGACTCGAATTACACTTCGAGACCCGCCGACATGATTGCCACGATGCATAGAGCAAATCGGACGACGTTGTATTTTTTTCACAACCAGGACCGAAACCCTAGGCCGAACAAAATGTTCGTACGCGAAGTAAAATTTTTTGGCTCGAAATTTTACGAGCTTGTGCAGAACTTCTAGGCAATCATATCGGCAGGTGACACGAAGTGATTCGAGTTCGTTTGCCCCCCCATTTTCTTTAACGAACGATAACTTTTTCTGAAAATAACAAGTGCCCCGATCCCGGCCGAAACGACTCGAATTACACTTCGAGACCCGCCGACATGATTGCCACGATGCATAGAGCAAATCGGACGACGTTGTATTTTTTTCACAACCAGGACCGAAACCTTAGGCCGAACAAAATGTTCGTACGCGAAGTAAAATTTTTTGGCTCGAAATTTTACGAGCTTGTGCAGAACTTCTAGGCAATCATATCGGCAGGTGACACGAAGTGATTCGAGTTCGTTTGCCCCCCCATTTTCTTTAACGAACGATAACTTTTTCTGAAAATAACAAGTTCCCCGATCCCGGCCGAAACGACTCGAATTACACTTCGAGACCCGCCGACATGATTGCCACGATGCATAGAGCAAATCTGACGACGTTGTATTTTTTTCACAACCAGGACCGAAACCCTAGGCCGAACAAAATGGTCGTACGCGAAGTGAAATTTTTTGGCTCGAAATTTTACGGGCTTGTGTAGAACTTCTAGACAATCATATCGGCCGGTGACACGAAGTGATTCGAGTTCGTTTGCCTCCCCATTTTCTTTAACGAACGAGAACTTTTTCTGAAAATAACAAGTGCCCCGATCCCGGCCGAAACGACTCGAATTACACTTCGAGACCCGCCGACATGATTGCCACGATGCATAGAGCAAATCGGACGACGTTGTATTTTTTTCACAACCAGGACCGAAACCCTAGGCCGAACAAAATGTTCGTACGCGAAGTAAAATTTTTTGGCTCGAAATTTTACGAGCTTGTGCAGAACTTCTAGGCAATCATATCGGCAGGTGACACGAAGTGATTCGAGTTCGTTTGCCCCCCCATTTTCTTTAACGAACGATAACTTTTTCTGAAAATAACAAGTTCCCCGATCCCGGCCGAAACGACTCGAATTACACTTCGAGACCCGCCGACATGATTGCCACGATGCATAGAGCAAATCGGACGACGTTGTATTTTTTTCACAACCAGGACCGAAACCCCTTACCCGAACAAAATGGTCGTACGCGAAGTAAAATTTTTTGGCTCGAAATTTTACGAGCTTGTGCAGAATTTCTAGGCAATCATATCGGCAGGTGAGACGAAGTGATTCGAGTTCGTTTGCCCCCCCATTTTCTTTAACGAACGATAACTTTTTCTGAAAATAACAAGTGCCCCGATCCCGGCCGAAACGACTCGAATTACACTTCGAGACCCGCCGACATGATTGCCACGATGCATAGAGCAAATCGGACGACGTTGTATTTTTTTCACAACCAGGACCGAAACCCTAGGCTGAACAAAATGTTCGTACGCGAAGTAAAATTTTTTGGCTCGAAATTTTACGAGCTTGTGCAGAACTTCTAGGCAATCATATCGGCAGGTGACACGAAGTGATTCGAGTTCGTTTGCCCCCCCATTTTCTTTAACGAACGATAACTTTTTCTGAAAATAACAAGTGCCCCGATCCCGGCCGAAACGACTCGAATTACACTTCGAGACCCGCCGACATGATTGCCACGATGCATAGAGCAAATCGGACGACGTTGTATTTTTTTCACAACCAGGACCGAAACCTTAGGCCGAACAAAATGTTCGTACGCGAAGTAAAATTTTTTGGCTCGAAATTTTACGAGCTTGTGCAGAACTTCTAGGCAATCATATCGGCAGGTGACACGAAGTGATTCGAGTTCGTTTGCCCCCCCATTTTCTTTAACGAACGATAACTTTTTCTGAAAATAACAAGTTCCCCGATCCCGGCCGAAACGACTCGAATTACACTTCGAGACCCGCCGACATGATTGCCACGATGCATAGAGCAAATCGGACGACGTTGTATTTTTTTCACAACCAGGACCGAAACCCTAGGCCGAACAAAATGTTCGTACGCGAAGTAAAATTTTTTGGCTCGAAATTTTACGAGCTTGTGCAGAACTTCTAGGCAATCATATCGGCAGGTGACACGAAGTGATTCGAGTTCGTTTGCCCCCCCATTTTCTTTAACGAACGATAACTTTTTCTGAAAATAACAAGTGCCCCGATCCCGGCCGAAACGACTCGAATTACACTTCGAGACCCGCCGACATGATTGCCACGATGCATAGAGCAAATCGGACGACGTTGTATTTTTTTCACAACCAGGACCGAAACCTTAGGCCGAACAAAATGTTCGTACGCGAAGTAAAATTTTTTGGCTCGAAATTTTACGAGCTTGTGCAGAACTTCTAGGCAATCATATCGGCAGGTGACACGAAGTGATTCGAGTTCGTTTGCCCCCCCATTTTCTTTAACGAACGATAACTTTTTCTGAAAATAACAAGTTCCCCGATCCCGGCCGAAACGACTCGAATTACACTTCGAGACCCGCCGACATGATTGCCACGATGCATAGAGCAAATCTGACGACGTTGTATTTTTTTCACAACCAGGACCGAAACCCTAGGCCGAACAAAATGGTCGTACGCGAAGTGAAATTTTTTGGCTCGAAATTTTACGGGCTTGTGTAGAACTTCTAGACAATCATATCGGCCGGTGACACGAAGTGATTCGAGTTCGTTTGCCTCCCCATTTTCTTTAACGAACGAGAACTTTTTCTGAAAATAACAAGTGCCCCGATCCCGGCCGAAACGACTCGAATTACACTTCGAGACCCGCCGACATGATTGCCACGATGCATAGAGCAAATCGGACGACGTTGTATTTTTTTCACAACCAGGACCGAAACCCTAGGCCGAACAAAATAGTCGTACGCGAAGTGAAATTTTTTGGCTCGAAATTTTACGGGCTTGTGTAGAACTTCTAGACAATCATATCGGCCGGTGACACGAAGTGATTCGAGTTCGTTTGCCCCCCCATTTTCTTTAACGAACGAGAACTTTTTCTGAAAATAACAAGTGCCCCGATCCCGGCCGAAACGACTCGAATTACACTTCGAGACCCGCCGACATGATTGCCACGATGCATAGAGCAAATCGGACGACGTTGTATTTTTTTCACAACCAGGACCGAAACCCTAGGCCGAACAAAATGGTCGTACGCGAAGTGAAATTTTTTGGCTCGAAATTTTACGGGCTTGTGTAGAACTTGGCCGACAATAATATCGGCCGGTGACACGAAGTGATTCGAGTTCGTTTGCCCCCCCATTTTCTTTAACGAACGATAACTTTTTCTGAAAATAACAAGTGCCCCGATCCCGGCCGAAACGACTCGAATTACACTTCGAGACCCGCCGACATGATTGCCACAATGCATAGAGCAAATCGGACGACGTTGTATTTTTTTCACAACCAGGACCGAAACCCTAGGCCGAACAAAATGGTCGTACGCGAAGTGAAATTTTTTGGCTCGAAATTTTACGGGCTTGTGTAGAACTTGGCCGACAATAATATCGGCCGGTGACACGAAGTGATTCGAGTTCTTTTGCCCCCCCATTTTCTTTAACGAACGATAACTTTTTCTGAAAATAACAAGTGCCCCGATCCCGGCCGAAACGACTCGAATTACACTTCGAGACCCGCCGACATGATTGCCACGATGCATAGAGCAAATCGGACGACGTTGTATTTTTTTCACAACCAGGACCGAAACCCCTTGCCCGAACAAAATGTTCGTACGCGAAGTAAAATTTTTTGGCTCGAAATTTTATGAGCTTGTGCAGAACTTCTAGGCAATCATATCGGCAGGTGAGACGAAGTGATTCGAGTTCGTTTGCCCCCCCATTTTCTTTAACGAACGATAACTTTTTCTGAAAATAACAAGTGCCCCGATCCCGGCCGAAACGACTCGAATTACACTTCGAGACCCGCCGACATGATTGCCACGATGCATAGAGCAAATCGGACGACGTTGTATTTTTTTCACAACCAGGACCGAAACCCTAGGCCGAACAAAATGGTCGTACGCGAAGTGAAATTTTTTGGCTCGAAATTTTACGGGCTTGTGTAGAACTTCTAGACAATCATATCGGCCGGTGACACGAAGTGATTCGAGTTCGTTTGCCCCCCCATTTTCTTTAACGAACGAGAACTTTTTCTGAAAATAACAAGTGCCCCGATCCCGGCCGAAACGACTCGAATTACACTTCGAGACCCGCCGACATGATTGCCACGATGCATAGAGCAAATCTGACGACGTTGTATTTTTTTCAAAACCAGGACCGAAACCCTAGGCCGAACAAAATGGTCGTACGCGAAGTGAAATTTTTTGGCTCGAAATTTTACGGGCTTGTGTAGAACTTCTAGACAATCATATCGGCCGGTGACACGAAGTGATTCGAGTTCGTTTGCCCCCCCATTTTCTTTAACGAACGATAACTTTTTCTGAAAATAACAAGTGCCCCGATCCCGGCCGAAACGACTCGAATTACACTTCGAGACCCGCCGACATGATTGCCACGATGCATAGAGCAAATCGGACGACGTTGTATTTTTTTCACAACCAGGACCGAAACCCTAGGCCGAACAAAAAGGTCGTACGCGAAGTAAAATTTTTTGGCTCGAAATTTTACGGGCTTGTGTAGAACTTCTAGACAATCATATCGGCCGGTGACACGAAGTGATTCGAGTTCGTTTGCCCCCCCATTTTCTTTAACGAACGAGAACTTTTTCTGAAAATGACAAGTGCCCCGATCCCGGCCGAAACGACTCGAATTACACTTCGAGACCCGCCGACATGATTGCCACGATGCATAGAGCAAATCGGACGACGTTGTATTTTTTTCACAACCAGGACCGAAACCCTAGGCCGAACAAAATGGTCGTACGCGTAGTGCCCTCCCATTTTCTTTAACGAACGAGAACTTTTTCTGAAAATAACAAGTGCCCCGATCCCGACCGAAACGACTCGAATTACACTTCGAGACCCGCCGACATGATTGCCACGATGCATAGAGCAAATCGGACGACGTTGTATTTTTTTCACAACCAGGACCGAAACCCTAGGCCGAACAAAATGGTCGTACGCGAAGTGAAATTTTTTGGCTCGAAATTTTACGGGCTTGTGTAGAACTTCTAGACAATCATATCGGCCGGTGACACGAAGTGATTCGAGTTTGTTTGCCCCCCCATTTTCTTTAACGAACGAGAACTTTTTCTGAAAATAACAAGTGCCCCGATCCCGGCCGAAACGACTCGAATTACACTTCGAGACCCGCCGACATGATTGCCACGATGCATAGAGCAAATCTGACGACGTTGTATTTTTTTCACAACCAGGACCGAAACCCTAGGCCGAACAAAATGGTCGTACGCGAAGTGAAATTTTTTGGCTCGAAATTTTACGGGCTTGTGTAGAACTTCTAGACAATCATATCGGCCGGTGACACGAAGTGATTCGAGTTCGTTTGCCCCCCCATTTTCTTTAACGAACGAGAACTTTTTCTGAAAATAACAAGTGCCCCGATCCCGGCCGAAACGACTCGAATTACACTTCGAGACCCGCCGACATGATTGCCACGATGCATAGAGCAAATCGGACGACGTTGTATTTTTTTCACAACCAGGACCAAAACCCTAGGCCGAACAAAATGGTCGTACGCGAAGTGAAATTTTTTGGCTCGAAATTTTACGGGCTTGTGTAGAACTTGGCCGACAATAATATCGGCCGGTGACACGAAGTGATTCGAGTTCGTTTGCCCCCCCATTTTCTTTAACGAACGATAACTTTTTCTGAAAATAACAAGTGCCCCGATCCCGGCCGAAACGACTCGAATTACACTTCGAGACCCGCCGACATGATTGCCACGATGCATAGAGCAAATCGGACGACGTTGTATTTTTTTCACAACCAAGACCGAAACCCTAGGCCGAACAAAATGTTCGTACGCGAAGTAAAATTTTTTGGCTCGAAATTTTACGAGCTTGTGCAGAACTTCTAGGCAATCATATCGGCAGGTGACACGAAGTGATTCGAGTTCGTTTGCCCCCCCATTTTCTTTAACGAACGATAACTTTTTCTGAAAATAACAAGTGCCCCGATCCCGGCCGAAACGACTCGAATTACACTTCGAGACCCGCCGACATGATTGCCACGATGCATAGAGCAAATCTGACGACGTTGTATTTTTTTCACAACCAGGACCGAAACCCTAGGCCGAACAAAATGGTCGTACGCGAAGTGAAATTTTTTGGCTCGAAATTTTACGGGCTTGTGTAGAACTTCTAGACAATCATATCGGCCGGTGACACGAAGTGATTCGAGTTTGTTTGCCCCCCCATTTTCTTTAACGAACGAGAACTTTTTCTGAAAATAACAAGTGCCCCGATCCCGGCCGAAACGACTCGAATTACACTTCGAGACCCGCCGACATGATTGCCACGATGCATAGAGCAAATCTGACGACGTTGTATTTTTTTCACAACCAGGACCGAAACCCTAGGCCGAACAAAATGGTCGTACGCGAAGTGAAATTTTTTGGCTCGAAATTTTACGGGCTTGTGTAGAACTTCTAGACAATCATATCGGCCGGTGACACGAAGTGATTCGAGTTCGTTTGCCCCCCCATTTTCTTTAACGAACGAGAACTTTTTCTGAAAATAACAAGTGCCCCGATCCCGGCCGAAACGACTCGAATTACACTTCGAGACCCGCCGACATGATTGCCACGATGCATAGAGCAAATCGGACGACGTTGTATTTTTTTCACAACCAGGACCGAAACCCTAGGCCGAACAAAATGGTCGTACGCGAAGTGAAATTTTTTGGCTCGAAATTTTACGGGCTTGTGTAGAACTTGGCCGACAATAATATCGGCCGGTGACACGAAGTGATTCGAGTTCGTTTGCCCCCCCATTTTCTTTAACGAACGATAACTTTTTCTGAAAATAACAAGTGCCCCGATCCCGGCCGAAACGACTCGAATTACACTTCGAGACCCGCCGACATGATTGCCACGATGCATAGAGCAAATCGGACGACGTTGTATTTTTTTCACAACCAAGACCGAAACCCTAGGCCGAACAAAATGTTCGTACGCGAAGTAAAATTTTTTGGCTCGAAATTTTACGAGCTTGTGCAGAACTTCTAGGCAATCATATCGGCAGGTGACACGAAGTGATTCGAGTTCGTTTGCCCCCCCATTTTCTTTAACGAACGATAACTTTTTCTGAAAATAACAAGTGCCCCGATCCCGGCCGAAACGACTCGAATTACACTTCGAGACCCGCCGACATGATTGCCACGATGCATAGAGCAAATCGGACGACGTTGTATTTTTTTCACAACCAGGACCGAAACCCCTTGCCCGAACAAAATGGTCGTGCGCGAAGTAAAATTTTTTGGCTCGAAATTTTACGAGCTTGTGCAGAACTTCTAGGCAATCATATCGGCAGGTGACACGAAGTGATTCGAGTTCGTTTGCCCCCCCATTTTCTTTAACGAACGATAACTTTTTCTGAAAATAACAAGTGCCCCGATCCCGGCCGAAACGACTCGAATTACACTTCGAGACCCGCCAACATGATTGCCACGATGCATAGAGCAAATCGGACGACGTTGTATTTTTTTCACAACCAGGACCGAAACCTTAGGCCGAACAAAATGTTCGTACGCGAAGTAAAATTTTTTGGCTCGAAATTTTACGAGCTTGTGCAGACCTTCTAGGCAATCATATCGGCAGGTGAGACGAAGTGATTCGAGTTCGTTTGCCCCCCCATTTTCTTTAACGAACGAGAACTTTTTCTGAAAATAACAAGTTCCCCGATCCCGGCGTAAACGACTCGAATTACACTTCGAGACCCGCCGACATGATTGCCCCGATGCATAGAGCAAATCGGGCGACGTTGTATTTTTTTCACAACCAGGACCGAAACCCTAGGCCGAACAAAATGGTCGTACGCGAAGTGAAATTTTTTGGCTCGAAATTTTACGGGCTTGTGTAGAACTTCTAGACAATCATATCGGCCGGTGACACGAAGTGATTCGAGTTCGTTTGCCCCCCCATTTTCTTTAACGAACGAGAACTTTTTCTGAAAATAACAAGTGCCCCGATCCCGGCCGAAACGACTCGAATTACACTTCGAGACCCGCCGACATGATTGCCACGATGCATAGAGCAAATCTGACGACGTTGTATTTTTTTCACAACCAGGACCGAAACCCTAGGCCGAACAAAATGGTCGTACGCGAAGTGAAATTTTTTGGCTCGAAATTTTACGGGCTTGTGTAGAACTTCTAGACAATCATATCGGCCGGTGACACGAAGTGATTCGAGTTCGTTTGCCCCCCCATTTTCTTTAACGAACGAGAACTTTTTCTGAAAATAACAAGTGCCCCGATCCCGGCCGAAACGACTCGAATTACACTTCGAGACCCGCCGACATGATTGCCACGATGCATAGAGCAAATCGGACGACGTTCTATTTTTTTCACAACCAGGACCGAAACCCTAGGCCGAACAAAATAGTCGTACGCGAAGTGAAATTTTTTGGCTCGAAATTTTACGGGCTTGTGTAGAACTTCTAGACAATCATATCGGCCGGTGACACGAAGTGATTCGAGTTCGTTTGCCCCCCCATTTTCTTTAACGAACGAGAACTTTTTCTGAAAATAACAAGTGCCCCGATCCCGGCCGAAACGACTCGAATTACACTTCGAGACCCGCCGACATGATTGCCACGATGCATAGAGCAAATCGGACGACGTTGTATTTTTTTCACAACCAGGACCGAAACCCTAGGCCGAACAAAATGGTCGTACGCGAAGTGAAATTTTTTGGCTCGAAATTTTACGGGCTTGTGTAGAACTTGGCCGACAATAATATCGGCCGGTGACACGAAGTGATTCGAGTTCGTTTGCCCCCCCATTTTCTTTAACGAACGATAACTTTTTCTGAAAATAACAAGTGCCCCGATCCCGGCCGAAACGACTCGAATTACACTTCGAGACCCGCCGACATGATTGCCACGATGCATAGAGCAAATCGGACGACGTTGTATTTTTTTCACAACCAGGACCGAAACCCCTTGCCCGAACAAAATGGTCGTACGCGAAGTAAAATTTTTTGGCTCGAAATTTTACGAGCTTGTGCAGAACTTCTAGGCAATCATATCGGCAGGTGAGACGAAGTGATTCGAGTTCGTTTGCCCCCCCATTTTCTTTAACGAACGATAACTTTTTCTGAAAATAACAAGTGCCCCGATCCCGGCCGAAACGACTCGAATTACACTTCGAGACCCGCCGACATGATTGCCACGATGCATAGAGCAAATCGGACGACGTTGTATTTTTTTCACAACCAGGACCGAAACCCTAGGCCGAACAAAATGTTCGTACGCGAAGTAAAATTTTTTGGCTCGAAATTTTACGAGCTTGTGCAGAACTTCTAGGCAATCATATCGGCAGGTGACACGAAGTGATTCGAGTTCGTTTGCCCCCCCCATTTTCTTTAACGAACGATAACTTTTTCTGAAAATAACAAGTGCCCCGATCCCGGCCGAAACGACTCGAATTACACTTCGAGACCCGCCGACATGATTGCCACGATGCATAGAGCAAATCGGACGACGTTGTATTTTTTTCACAACCAGGACCGAAACCTTAGGCCGAACAAAATGTTCGTACGCGAAGTAAAATTTTTTGGCTCGAAATTTTACGAGCTTGTGCAGAACTTCTAGGCAATCATATCGGCAGGTGAGACGAAGTGATTCGAGTTCGTTTGCCCCCCCATTTTCTTTAACGAACGATAACTTTTTCTGAAAATAACAAGTGCCCCGATCCCGGCCGAAACGACTCGAATTACACTTCGAGACCCGCCGACATGATTGCCACGATGCATAGAGCAAATCGGACCACGTTGTATTTTTTTCACAACCAGGACCGAAACCCCTTGCCCGAACAAAATGGTCGTACGCGAAGTAAAATTTTTTGGCTCGAAATTTTACGAGCTTGTGCAGAACTTCTAGGCAATCATATCGGCAGGTGAGACGAAGTGATTCGAGTTCGTTTGCCCCCCCATTTTCTTTAACGAACGATAACTTTTTCTGAAAATAACAAGTTCCCCGATCCCGGCTTAAACGACTCGAATTACACTTCGAGACCCGCCGACATGATTGCCACGATGCATAGAGCAAATCGGACGACGTTGTATTTTTTCACAACCAGGACCGAAACCCCTTGCCCGAACAAAATGGTCGTACGCGAAGTAAATTTTTTGGCTCGAAATTTTACGAGCTTGTGCAGAACTTCTAGGCAATCATATCGGCAGGTGACACGAAGTGATTCGAGTTCGTTTGCCCCCCCATTTTCTTTAACGAACGATAACTTTTTCTGAAAATAACAAGTGCCCCGATCCCGGCCGAAACGACTCGAATTACACTTCGAGACCCGCCGACATGATTGCCACGATGCATAGAGCAAATCGGACGACGTTGTATTTTTTTCACAACCAGGACCGAAACCCTAGGCCGAACAAAATGTTCGTACGCGAAGTAAAATTTTTTGGCTCGAAATTTTACGAGCTTGTGCAGAACTTCTAGGCAATCATATCGGCAGGTGACACGAAGTGATTCGAGTTCGTTTGCCCCCCCATTTTCTTTAACGAACGATAACTTTTTCTGAAAATAACAAGTGCCCCGATCCCGGCCGAAACGACTCGAATTACACTTCGAGACCCGCCGACATGATTGCCACGATGCATAGAGCAAATCGGACGACGTTGTATTTTTTTCACAACCAGGACCGAAACCTTAGGCCGAACAAAATGTTCGTACGCGAAGTAAAATTTTTTGGCTCGAAATTTTACGAGCTTGTGCAGAACTTCTAGGCAATCATATCGGCAGGTGAGACGAAGTGATTCGAGTTCGTTTGCCCCCCCATTTTCTTTAACGAACGATAACTTTTTCTGAAAATAACAAGTTCCCCGATCCCGGCTTAAACGACTCGAATTACACTTCGAGACCCGCCGACATGATTGCCACGATGCATAGAGCAAATCGGACGACGTTGTATTTTTTTCACAACCAGGACCGAAACCTTAGGCCGAACAAAATGTTCGTACGCGAAGTAAAATTTTTTGGCTCGAAATTTTACGAGCTTGTGCAGAACTTCTAGGCAATCATATCGGCAGGTGAGACGAAGTGATTCGAGTTCGTTTGCCCCCCCATTTTCTTTAACGAACGATTTTTTCTGAAAATAACAAGTGCCCCGATCCCGGCCGAAACGACTCGAATTACACTTCGAGACCCGCCGACATGATTGCCACGATGCATAGAGCAAATCTGACGACGTTGTATTTTTTTCACAACCAGGACCGAAACCCTAGGCCGAACAAAATGGTCGTACGCGAAGTGAAATTTTTTGGCTCGAAATTTTACGGGCTTATGTAGAACTTCTAGACAATCATATCGGCCGGTGACACGAAGTGATTCGAGTTCGTTTGCCCCCCCATTTTCTTTAACGAACGAGAACTTTTTCTGAAAATAACAAGTGCCCCGATCCCGGCCGAAACGACTCGAATTACACTTCGAGACCCGCCGACATGATTGCCACGATGCATAGAGCAAATCGGACGACGTTCTATTTTTTTCACAACCAGGACCGAAACCCTAGGCCGAACAAAATAGTCGTACGCGAAGTGAAATTTTTTGGCTCGAAATTTTACGGGCTTATGTAGAACTTCTAGACAATCATATCGGCCGGTGACACGAAGTGATTCGAGTTCGTTTGCCCCCCCATTTTCTTTAACGAACGAGAACTTTTTCTGAAAATAACAAGTGCCCCGATCCCGGCCGAAACGACTCGAATTACACTTCGAGACCCGCCGACATGATTGCCACGATGCATAGAGCAAATCGGACGACGTTCTATTTTTTTCACAACCAGGACCGAAACCCTAGGCCGAACAAAATAGTCGTACGCGAAGTGAAATTTTTTGGCTCGAAATTTTACGGGCTTGTGTAGAACTTCTAGACAATCATATCGGCCGGTGACACGAAGTGATTCGAGTTCGTTTGCCCCCCCATTTTCTTTAACGAACGAGAACTTTTTCTGAAAATAACAAGTGCCCCGATCCCGGCCGAAACGACTCGAATTACACTTCGAGACCCGCCGACATGATTGCCACGATGCATAGAGCAAATCGGACGACGTTGTATTTTTTTCACAACCAGGACCGAAACCCTAGGCCGAACAAAATGGTCGTACGCGAAGTGAAATTTTTTGGCTCGAAATTTTACGGGCTTGTGTAGAACTTGGCCGACAATAATATCGGCCGGTGACACGAAGTGATTCGAGTTCGTTTGCCCCCCCATTTTCTTTAACGAACGATAACTTTTTCTGAAAATAACAAGTGCCCCGATCCCGGCCGAAACGACTCGAATTACACTTCGAGACCCGCCGACATGATTGCCACGATGCATAGAGCAAATCGGACGACGTTGTATTTTTTTCACAACCAGGACCGAAACCCCTTGCCCGAACAAAATGGTCGTACGCGAAGTAAAATTTTTTGGCTCGAAATTTTACGAGCTTGTGCAGAACTTCTAGGCAATCATATTGGCAGGTGAGACGAAGTGATTCGAGTTCGTTTGCCCCCCCATTTTCTTTAACGAACGAGAACTTTTTCTGAAAATAACAAGTGCCCCGATCCCGGCCGAAACGACTCGAATTACACTTCGAGACCCGCCGACATGATTGCCACGATGCATAGAGCAAATCGGACGACGTTGTATTTTTTTCACAACCAGGACCGAAACCCTAGGCCGAACAAAATGGTCGTACGCGAAGTGAAATTTTTTGGCTCGAAATTTTACGGGCTTGTGTAGAACTTGGCCGACAATAATATCGGCCGGTGACACGAAGTGATTCGAGTTCGTTTGCCCCCCCATTTTCTTTAACGAACGATAACTTTTTCTGAAAATAACAAGTGCCCCGATCCCGGCCGAAACGACTCGAATTACACTTCGAGACCCGCCGACATGATTGCCACGATGCATAGAACAAATCGGATGACGTTGTATTTTTTTCACAACCAGGACCGAAACCCCTTGCCCGAACAAAATGGTCGTACGCGAAGTGAAATTTTTTGGATCGAAATTTTACGGGCTTGTGTAGAACTTCTAGACAATCATATCGGCCGGTGACACGAAGTGATTCGAGTTCGTTTGCCCCCCCATTTTCTTTAACGAACGATAACTTTTTCTGAAAATAACAAGTGCCCCGATCCCGGCCGAAACGACTCGAATTACACTTCGAGACCCGCCGACATGATTGCCACGATGCATAGAACAAATCGGACGACGTTGTATTTTTTTCACAACCAGGACCGAAACCCCTTGCCCGAACAAAATGGTCGTACGCGAAGTAAAATTTTTTGGCTCGAAATTTTACGAGCTTGTGCAGAACTTCTAGGCAATCATATCGGCAGGTGACACGAAGTGATTCGAGTTCGTTTGCCCCCCCATTTTCTTTAACGAACGATAACTTTTTCTGAAAATAACAAGTGCCCCGATCCCGGGCGAAATGACTCGAATTACACTTCGAGACCCGCCGACATGATTGCCACGATGCATAGAGCAAATCGGACGACGTTGTATTTTTTTCAAAACCAAGACCGAAACCCTAGGCCGAACAAAATGTTCGTACGCGAAGTAAAATTTTTTGGCTCGAAATTTTACGAGCTTGTGCAGAACTTCTAGGCAATCATATCGGCAGGTGACACGAAGTGATTCGAGTTCGTTTGCCCCCCCATTTTCTTTAACGAACGATAACTTTTTCTGAAAATAACAAGTGCCCCGATCCCGGCCGAAACGACTCGAATTACACTTCGAGACCCGCCGACATGATTGCCACGATGCATAGAGCAAATCGGACGACGTTGTATTTTTTTCACAACCAGGACCGAAACCCTAGGCCGAACAAAATGGTCGTACGCGAAGTGAAATTTTTTGGCTCGAAATTTTACGGGCTTGTGCAGAACTTCTAGGCAATCATATCGGCAGGTGACACGAAGTGAATCGAGTTCGTTTGCCCCCCCATTTTCTTTAACGAACGATAACTTTTTCTGAAAATAACAAGTGCCCCGATCCCGGCCGAAACGACTCGAATTACACTTCGAGACCCGCCGACATGATTGCCACGATGCATAGAGCAAATCGGACGACGTTGTATTTTTTTCACAACCAGGACCGAAACCCCTTGCCCGAACAAAATGGTCGTACGCGAAGTAAAATTTTTTGGCTCGAAATTTTACGAGCTTGTGCAGAACTTCTAGGCAATCATATCGGCAGGTGAGACGAAGTGATTCGAGTTCGTTTGCCCCCCCATTTTCTTTAACGAACGATAACTTTTTCTGAAAATAACAAGTGCCCCGATCCCGGCCGAAACGACTCGAATTACACTTCGAGACCTGCCGACATGATTGCCACGATGCATAAAGCAAATCGGACGACGTTGTATTTTTTTCACAACCAGGACCGAAACCCCTTGCCCGAACAAAATGGTCGTACGCGAAGTAAAATTTTTTGGCTCGAAATTTTACGGGCTTGTGCAGAACTTCTAGGCAATCATATCGGCAGGTGACACGAAGTGAATCGAGTTCGTTTGCCCCCCCATTTTCTTTAACGAACGATAACTTTTTCTGAAAATAAGAAGTGCCCCGATCCCGGCCGAAACGACTCGAATTACACTTCGAGACCCGCCGACATGATTGCCACGATGCATAGAGCAAATCGGACGACGTTGTATTTTTTTCACAACCAGGACCGAAACCCTAGGCCGAACAAAATGTTCGTACGCGAAGTAAAATTTTTTGGCTCGAAATTTTACGAGCTTGTGCAGAACTTCTAGGCAATCATATCGGCAGGTGACACGAAGTGATTCGAGTTCGTTTGGCCCCCCATTTTCTTTAACGAACGATAACTTTTTCTGAAAATAACAAGTGCCCCGATCCCGGCCGAAACGACTCGAATTACACTTCGAGACCCGCCGACATGATTGCCACGATGCATAGAGCAAATCGGACGACGTTGTATTTTTTTCACAACCAGGACCGAAACCTTAGGCCGAACAAAATGTTCGTACGCGAAGTAAAATTTTCTGGCTCGAAATTTTACGAGCTTGTGCAGAACTTCTAGGCAATCATATCGGCAGGTGAGACGAAGTGATTCGAGTTCGTTTGCCCCCCCATTTTCTTTAACGAACGATAACTTTTTCTGAAAATAACAAGTGCCCCGATCCCGGCCGAAACGACTCGAATTACACTTCGAGACCCGCCGACATGATTGCCACGATGCATAGAGCAAATCGGACGACGTTCTATTTTTTTCACAACCAGGACCGAAACCCTAGGCCGAACAAAATAGTCGTACGCGAAGTGAAATTTTTTGGCTCGAAATTTTACGGGCTTGTGCAGAACTTCTAGGCAATCATATCGGCAGGTGACACGAAGTGAATCGAGTTCGTTTGCCCCCCCATTTTCTTTAACGAACGATAACTTTTTCTGAAAATAACAAGTGCCCCGATCCCGGCCGAAACGACTCGAATTACACTTCGAGACCCGCCGACATGATTGCCACGATGCATAGAGCAAATCGGACGACGTTGTATTTTTTTCACAACCAGGACCGAAACCCTAGGCCGAACAAAATGGTCGTACGCGAAGTGAAATTTTTTGGCTCGAAATTTTACGGGCTTGTGTAGAACTTGGCCGACAATAATATCGGCCGGTGACACGAAGTGATTCGAGTTCGTTTGCCCCCCCATTTTCTTTAACGAACGATAACTTTTTCTGAAAATAACAAGTGCCCCGATCCCGGCCGAAACGACTCGAATTACACTTCGAGACCCGCCGACATGATTGCCACGATGCATAGAGCAAATCGGACGACGTTGTTTTTTTTTCACAACCAGGACCGAAACCCTAGGCCGAACAAAATGGTCGTACGCGAAGTGAAATTTTTTGGATCGAAATTTTACGGGCTTGTGTAGAACTTCTAGACAATCATATCGGCCGGTGACACGAAGTGATTCGAGTTCGTTTGCCCCCCCATTTTCTTTAACGAACGATAACTTTTTCTGAAAATAACAAGTGCCCCGATCCCGGCCGAAACGACTCGAATTACACTTCGAGACCCGCCGACATGATTGCCACGATGCATAGAACAAATCGGACGACGTTGTATTTTTTTCACAACCAGGACCGAAACCCCTTGCCCGAACAAAATGGTCGTACGCGAAGTAAAATTTTTTGGCTCGAAATTTTACGAGCTTGTGCAGAACTTCTAGGCAATCATATCGGCAGGTGACACGAAGTGATTCGAGTTCGTTTGCCCCCCCATTTTCTTTAACGAACGATAACTTTTTCTGAAAATAACAAGTGCCCCGATCCCGGCCGAAATGACTCGAATTACACTTCGAGACCCGCCGACATGATTGCCACGATGCATAGAGCAAATCGGACGACGTTGTATTTTTTTATAAACCAAGACCGAAACCCTAGGCCGAACAAAATGTTCGTACGCGAAGTAAAATTTTTTGGCTCGAAATTTTACGAGCTTGTGCAGAACTTCTAGGCAATCATATCGGCAGGTGACACGAAGTGATTCGAGTTCGTTTGCCCCCCCATTTTCTTTAACGAACGATAACTTTTTCTGAAAATAACAAGTGCCCCGATCCCGGCCGAAACGACTCGAATTACACTTCGAGACCCGCCGACATGATTGCCACGATGCATAGAGCAAATCGGACGACGTTGTATTTTTTTCACAACCAGGACCGAAACCCTAGGCCGAACAAAATGGTCGTACGCGAAGTGAAATTTTTTGGCTCGAAATTTTACGGGCTTGTGCAGAACTTCTAGGCAATCATATCGGCAGGTGACACGAAGTGAATCGAGTTCGTTTGCCCCCCCATTTTCTTTAACGAACGATAACTTTTTCTGAAAATAACAAGTGCCCCGATCCCGGCCGAAACGACTCGAATTACACTTCGAGACCCGCCGACATGATTGCCACGATGCATAGAGCAAATCGGACGACGTTGTATTTTTTTCACAACCAGGACCGAAACCCCTTGCCCGAACAAAATGGTCGTACGCGAAGTAAAATTTTTTGGCTCGAAATTTTACGAGCTTGTGCAGAACTTCTAGGCAATCATATCGGCAGGTGAGACGAAGTGATTCGAGTTCGTTTGCCCCCCCATTTTCTTTAACGAACGATAACTTTTTCTGAAAATAACAAGTGCCCCGATCCCGGCCGAAACGACTCGAATTACACTTCGAGACCTGCCGACATGATTGCCACGATGCATAAAGCAAATCGGACGACGTTGTATTTTTTTCACAACCAGGACCGAAACCCCTTGCCCGAACAAAATGGTCGTACGCGAAGTAAAATTTTTTGGCTCGAAATTTTACGGGCTTGTGCAGAACTTCTAGGCAATCATATCGGCAGGTGACACGAAGTGAATCGAGTTCGTTTGCCCCCCCATTTTCTTTAACGAACGATAACTTTTTCTGAAAATAAGAAGTGCCCCGATCCCGGCCGAAACGACTCGAATTACACTTCGAGACCCGCCGACATGATTGCCACGATGCATAGAGCAAATCGGACGACGTTGTATTTTTTTCACAACCAGGACCGAAACCTTAGGCCGAACAAAATGTTCGTACGCGAAGTAAAATTTTTTGGCTCGAAATTTTACGAGCTTGTGCAGAACTTCTAGGCAATCATATCGGCAGGTGAGACGAAGTGATTCGAGTTCGTTTGCCCCCCCATTTTCTTTAACGAACGATAACTTTTTCTGAAAATAACAAGTTCCCCGATCCCGGCTTAAACGACTCGAATTACACTTCGAGACCCGCCGACATGATTGCCACGATGCATAGAGCAAATCGGACGACGTTGTATTTTTTTCACAACCAGGACCGAAACCTTAGGCCGAACAAAATGTTCGTACGCGAAGTAAAATTTTTTGGCTCGAAATTTTACGAGCTTGTGCAGAACTTCTAGGCAATCATATCGGCAGGTGAGACGAAGTGATTCGAGTTCGTTTGCCCCCCCATTTTCTTTAACGAACGATTTTTTCTGAAAATAACAAGTGCCCCGATCCCGGCCGAAACGACTCGAATTACACTTCGAGACCCGCCGACATGATTGCCACGATGCATAGAGCAAATCTGACGACGTTGTATTTTTTTCACAACCAGGACCGAAACCCTAGGCCGAACAAAATGGTCGTACGCGAAGTGAAATTTTTTGGCTCGAAATTTTACGGGCTTATGTAGAACTTCTAGACAATCATATCGGCCGGTGACACGAAGTGATTCGAGTTCGTTTGCCCCCCCATTTTCTTTAACGAACGAGAACTTTTTCTGAAAATAACAAGTGCCCCGATCCCGGCCGAAACGACTCGAATTACACTTCGAGACCCGCCGACATGATTGCCACGATGCATAGAGCAAATCGGACGACGTTCTATTTTTTTCACAACCAGGACCGAAACCCTAGGCCGAACAAAATAGTCGTACGCGAAGTGAAATTTTTTGGCTCGAAATTTTACGGGCTTATGTAGAACTTCTAGACAATCATATCGGCCGGTGACACGAAGTGATTCGAGTTCGTTTGCCCCCCCATTTTCTTTAACGAACGAGAACTTTTTCTGAAAATAACAAGTGCCCCGATCCCGGCCGAAACGACTCGAATTACACTTCGAGACCCGCCGACATGATTGCCACGATGCATAGAGCAAATCGGACGACGTTCTATTTTTTTCACAACCAGGACCGAAACCCTAGGCCGAACAAAATAGTCGTACGCGAAGTGAAATTTTTTGGCTCGAAATTTTACGGGCTTGTGTAGAACTTCTAGACAATCATATCGGCCGGTGACACGAAGTGATTCGAGTTCGTTTGCCCCCCCATTTTCTTTAACGAACGAGAACTTTTTCTGAAAATAACAAGTGCCCCGATCCCGGCCGAAACGACTCGAATTACACTTCGAGACCCGCCGACATGATTGCCACGATGCATAGAGCAAATCGGACGACGTTGTATTTTTTTCACAACCAGGACCGAAACCCTAGGCCGAACAAAATGGTCGTACGCGAAGTGAAATTTTTTGGCTCGAAATTTTACGGGCTTGTGTAGAACTTGGCCGACAATAATATCGGCCGGTGACACGAAGTGATTCGAGTTCGTTTGCCCCCCCATTTTCTTTAACGAACGATAACTTTTTCTGAAAATAACAAGTGCCCCGATCCCGGCCGAAACGACTCGAATTACACTTCGAGACCCGCCGACATGATTGCCACGATGCATAGAGCAAATCGGACGACGTTGTATTTTTTTCACAACCAGGACCGAAACCCCTTGCCCGAACAAAATGGTCGTACGCGAAGTAAAATTTTTTGGCTCGAAATTTTACGAGCTTGTGCAGAACTTCTAGGCAATCATATTGGCAGGTGAGACGAAGTGATTCGAGTTCGTTTGCCCCCCCATTTTCTTTAACGAACGAGAACTTTTTCTGAAAATAACAAGTGCCCCGATCCCGGCCGAAACGACTCGAATTACACTTCGAGACCCGCCGACATGATTGCCACGATGCATAGAGCAAATCGGACGACGTTGTATTTTTTTCACAACCAGGACCGAAACCCTAGGCCGAACAAAATGGTCGTACGCGAAGTGAAATTTTTTGGCTCGAAATTTTACGGGCTTGTGTAGAACTTGGCCGACAATAATATCGGCCGGTGACACGAAGTGATTCGAGTTCGTTTGCCCCCCCATTTTCTTTAACGAACGATAACTTTTTCTGAAAATAACAAGTGCCCCGATCCCGGCCGAAACGACTCGAATTACACTTCGAGACCCGCCGACATGATTGCCACGATGCATAGAACAAATCGGATGACGTTGTATTTTTTTCACAACCAGGACCGAAACCCCTTGCCCGAACAAAATGGTCGTACGCGAAGTGAAATTTTTTGGATCGAAATTTTACGGGCTTGTGTAGAACTTCTAGACAATCATATCGGCCGGTGACACGAAGTGATTCGAGTTCGTTTGCCCCCCCATTTTCTTTAACGAACGATAACTTTTTCTGAAAATAACAAGTGCCCCGATCCCGGCCGAAACGACTCGAATTACACTTCGAGACCCGCCGACATGATTGCCACGATGCATAGAACAAATCGGACGACGTTGTATTTTTTTCACAACCAGGACCGAAACCCCTTGCCCGAACAAAATGGTCGTACGCGAAGTAAAATTTTTTGGCTCGAAATTTTACGAGCTTGTGCAGAACTTCTAGGCAATCATATCGGCAGGTGACACGAAGTGATTCGAGTTCGTTTGCCCCCCCATTTTCTTTAACGAACGATAACTTTTTCTGAAAATAACAAGTGCCCCGATCCCGGGCGAAATGACTCGAATTACACTTCGAGACCCGCCGACATGATTGCCACGATGCATAGAGCAAATCGGACGACGTTGTATTTTTTTCAAAACCAAGACCGAAACCCTAGGCCGAACAAAATGTTCGTACGCGAAGTAAAATTTTTTGGCTCGAAATTTTACGAGCTTGTGCAGAACTTCTAGGCAATCATATCGGCAGGTGACACGAAGTGATTCGAGTTCGTTTGCCCCCCCATTTTCTTTAACGAACGATAACTTTTTCTGAAAATAACAAGTGCCCCGATCCCGGCCGAAACGACTCGAATTACACTTCGAGACCCGCCGACATGATTGCCACGATGCATAGAGCAAATCGGACGACGTTGTATTTTTTTCACAACCAGGACCGAAACCCTAGGCCGAACAAAATGGTCGTACGCGAAGTGAAATTTTTTGGCTCGAAATTTTACGGGCTTGTGCAGAACTTCTAGGCAATCATATCGGCAGGTGACACGAAGTGAATCGAGTTCGTTTGCCCCCCCATTTTCTTTAACGAACGATAACTTTTTCTGAAAATAACAAGTGCCCCGATCCCGGCCGAAACGACTCGAATTACACTTCGAGACCCGCCGACATGATTGCCACGATGCATAGAGCAAATCGGACGACGTTGTATTTTTTTCACAACCAGGACCGAAACCCCTTGCCCGAACAAAATGGTCGTACGCGAAGTAAAATTTTTTGGCTCGAAATTTTACGAGCTTGTGCAGAACTTCTAGGCAATCATATCGGCAGGTGAGACGAAGTGATTCGAGTTCGTTTGCCCCCCCATTTTCTTTAACGAACGATAACTTTTTCTGAAAATAACAAGTGCCCCGATCCCGGCCGAAACGACTCGAATTACACTTCGAGACCTGCCGACATGATTGCCACGATGCATAAAGCAAATCGGACGACGTTGTATTTTTTTCACAACCAGGACCGAAACCCCTTGCCCGAACAAAATGGTCGTACGCGAAGTAAAATTTTTTGGCTCGAAATTTTACGGGCTTGTGCAGAACTTCTAGGCAATCATATCGGCAGGTGACACGAAGTGAATCGAGTTCGTTTGCCCCCCCATTTTCTTTAACGAACGATAACTTTTTCTGAAAATAAGAAGTGCCCCGATCCCGGCCGAAACGACTCGAATTACACTTCGAGACCCGCCGACATGATTGCCACGATGCATAGAGCAAATCGGACGACGTTGTATTTTTTTCACAACCAGGACCGAAACCCTAGGCCGAACAAAATGTTCGTACGCGAAGTAAAATTTTTTGGCTCGAAATTTTACGAGCTTGTGCAGAACTTCTAGGCAATCATATCGGCAGGTGACACGAAGTGATTCGAGTTCGTTTGGCCCCCCATTTTCTTTAACGAACGATAACTTTTTCTGAAAATAACAAGTGCCCCGATCCCGGCCGAAACGACTCGAATTACACTTCGAGACCCGCCGACATGATTGCCACGATGCATAGAGCAAATCGGACGACGTTGTATTTTTTTCACAACCAGGACCGAAACCTTAGGCCGAACAAAATGTTCGTACGCGAAGTAAAATTTTCTGGCTCGAAATTTTACGAGCTTGTGCAGAACTTCTAGGCAATCATATCGGCAGGTGAGACGAAGTGATTCGAGTTCGTTTGCCCCCCCATTTTCTTTAACGAACGATAACTTTTTCTGAAAATAACAAGTGCCCCGATCCCGGCCGAAACGACTCGAATTACACTTCGAGACCCGCCGACATGATTGCCACGATGCATAGAGCAAATCGGACGACGTTCTATTTTTTTCACAACCAGGACCGAAACCCTAGGCCGAACAAAATAGTCGTACGCGAAGTGAAATTTTTTGGCTCGAAATTTTACGGGCTTGTGCAGAACTTCTAGGCAATCATATCGGCAGGTGACACGAAGTGAATCGAGTTCGTTTGCCCCCCCATTTTCTTTAACGAACGATAACTTTTTCTGAAAATAACAAGTGCCCCGATCCCGGCCGAAACGACTCGAATTACACTTCGAGACCCGCCGACATGATTGCCACGATGCATAGAGCAAATCGGACGACGTTGTATTTTTTTCACAACCAGGACCGAAACCCTAGGCCGAACAAAATGGTCGTACGCGAAGTGAAATTTTTTGGCTCGAAATTTTACGGGCTTGTGTAGAACTTGGCCGACAATAATATCGGCCGGTGACACGAAGTGATTCGAGTTCGTTTGCCCCCCCATTTTCTTTAACGAACGATAACTTTTTCTGAAAATAACAAGTGCCCCGATCCCGGCCGAAACGACTCGAATTACACTTCGAGACCCGCCGACATGATTGCCACGATGCATAGAGCAAATCGGACGACGTTGTTTTTTTTTCACAACCAGGACCGAAACCCTAGGCCGAACAAAATGGTCGTACGCGAAGTGAAATTTTTTGGATCGAAATTTTACGGGCTTGTGTAGAACTTCTAGACAATCATATCGGCCGGTGACACGAAGTGATTCGAGTTCGTTTGCCCCCCCATTTTCTTTAACGAACGATAACTTTTTCTGAAAATAACAAGTGCCCCGATCCCGGCCGAAACGACTCGAATTACACTTCGAGACCCGCCGACATGATTGCCACGATGCATAGAACAAATCGGACGACGTTGTATTTTTTTCACAACCAGGACCGAAACCCCTTGCCCGAACAAAATGGTCGTACGCGAAGTAAAATTTTTTGGCTCGAAATTTTACGAGCTTGTGCAGAACTTCTAGGCAATCATATCGGCAGGTGACACGAAGTGATTCGAGTTCGTTTGCCCCCCCATTTTCTTTAACGAACGATAACTTTTTCTGAAAATAACAAGTGCCCCGATCCCGGCCGAAATGACTCGAATTACACTTCGAGACCCGCCGACATGATTGCCACGATGCATAGAGCAAATCGGACGACGTTGTATTTTTTTATAAACCAAGACCGAAACCCTAGGCCGAACAAAATGTTCGTACGCGAAGTAAAATTTTTTGGCTCGAAATTTTACGAGCTTGTGCAGAACTTCTAGGCAATCATATCGGCAGGTGACACGAAGTGATTCGAGTTCGTTTGCCCCCCCATTTTCTTTAACGAACGATAACTTTTTCTGAAAATAACAAGTGCCCCGATCCCGGCCGAAACGACTCGAATTACACTTCGAGACCCGCCGACATGATTGCCACGATGCATAGAGCAAATCGGACGACGTTGTATTTTTTTCACAACCAGGACCGAAACCCTAGGCCGAACAAAATGGTCGTACGCGAAGTGAAATTTTTTGGCTCGAAATTTTACGGGCTTGTGCAGAACTTCTAGGCAATCATATCGGCAGGTGACACGAAGTGAATCGAGTTCGTTTGCCCCCCCATTTTCTTTAACGAACGATAACTTTTTCTGAAAATAACAAGTGCCCCGATCCCGGCCGAAACGACTCGAATTACACTTCGAGACCCGCCGACATGATTGCCACGATGCATAGAGCAAATCGGACGACGTTGTATTTTTTTCACAACCAGGACCGAAACCCCTTGCCCGAACAAAATGGTCGTACGCGAAGTAAAATTTTTTGGCTCGAAATTTTACGAGCTTGTGCAGAACTTCTAGGCAATCATATCGGCAGGTGAGACGAAGTGATTCGAGTTCGTTTGCCCCCCCATTTTCTTTAACGAACGATAACTTTTTCTGAAAATAACAAGTGCCCCGATCCCGGCCGAAACGACTCGAATTACACTTCGAGACCTGCCGACATGATTGCCACGATGCATAAAGCAAATCGGACGACGTTGTATTTTTTTCACAACCAGGACCGAAACCCCTTGCCCGAACAAAATGGTCGTACGCGAAGTAAAATTTTTTGGCTCGAAATTTTACGGGCTTGTGCAGAACTTCTAGGCAATCATATCGGCAGGTGACACGAAGTGAATCGAGTTCGTTTGCCCCCCCATTTTCTTTAACGAACGATAACTTTTTCTGAAAATAAGAAGTGCCCCGATCCCGGCCGAAACGACTCGAATTACACTTCGAGACCCGCCGACATGATTGCCACGATGCATAGAGCAAATCGGACGACGTTGTATTTTTTTCACAACCAGGACCGAAACCCTAGGCCGAACAAAATGTTCGTACGCGAAGTAAAATTTTTTGGCTCGAAATTTTACGAGCTTGTGCAGAACTTCTAGGCAATCATATCGGCAGGTGACACGAAGTGATTCGAGTTCGTTTGGCCCCCCATTTTCTTTAACGAACGATAACTTTTTCTGAAAATAACAAGTGCCCCGATCCCGGCCGAAACGACTCGAATTACACTTCGAGACCCGCCGACATGATTGCCACGATGCATAGAGCAAATCGGACGACGTTGTATTTTTTTCACAACCAGGACCGAAACCTTAGGCCGAACAAAATGTTCGTACGCGAAGTAAAATTTTCTGGCTCGAAATTTTACGAGCTTGTGCAGAACTTCTAGGCAATCATATCGGCAGGTGAGACGAAGTGATTCGAGTTCGTTTGCCCCCCCATTTTCTTTAACGAACGATAACTTTTTCTGAAAATAACAAGTGCCCCGATCCCGGCCGAAACGACTCGAATTACACTTCGAGACCCGCCGACATGATTGCCACGATGCATAGAGCAAATCGGACGACGTTGTATTTTTTTCACAACCAGGACCGAAACCCCTTGCCCGAACAAAATGGTCGTACGCGAAGTAAAATTTTTTGGCTCGAAATTTTACGAGCATGCGCAGAACTTCTAGGCAATCATATCGGCAGGTGACACGAATTGATTCGAGTTCGTTTGCCCCCCCATTTTCTTTAACGAACGATAACTTTTTCTGAAAATAACAAGTTCCCCGATCCCGGCTTAAACGACTCGAATTACACTTCGAGACCCGCCGACATGATTGCCACGATGCATAGAGCAAATCGGACGACGTTGTATTTTTTTCACAACCAGGACCGAAACCCCTTGCCCAAACAAAATGGTCGTACGCGAAGTAAAATTTTTTGGCTCGAAATTTTACGGCCTTGTGTAGAACTTCTAGACAATCATATCGGCCGGTGACACGAAGTGATTCGAGTTCGTTTGCCCCCCCATTTTCTTTAACGAACGAGAACTTTTTCTGAAAATAACAAGTGCCCCGATCCCGGCCGAAACGACTCGAATTACACTTCGAGACCCGCCGACATGATTGCCACGATGCATAGAGCAAATCGGACGACGTTCTATTTTTTTCACAACCAGGACCGAAACCCTAGGCCGAACAAAATAGTCGTACGCGAAGTGAAATTTTTTGGCTCGAAATTTTACGGGCTTGTGCAGAACTTCTAGGCAATCATATCGGCAGGTGACACGAAGTGAATCGAGTTCGTTTGCCCCCCCATTTTCTTTAACGAACGATAACTTTTTCTGAAAATAACAAGTGCCCCGATCCCGGCCGAAACGACTCGAATTACACTTCGAGACCCGCCGACATGATTGCCACGATGCATAGAGCAAATCGGACGACGTTGTATTTTTTTCACAACCAGGACCGAAACCCTAGGCCGAACAAAATGGTCGTACGCGAAGTGAAATTTTTTGGCTCGAAATTTTACGGGCTTGTGTAGAACTTGGCCGACAATAATATCGGCCGGTGACACGAAGTGATTCGAGTTCGTTTGCCCCCCCATTTTCTTTAACGAACGATAACTTTTTCTGAAAATAACAAGTGCCCCGATCCCGGCCGAAACGACTCGAATTACACTTCGAGACCCGCCGACATGATTGCCACGATGCATAGAGCAAATCGGACGACGTTGTTTTTTTTTCACAACCAGGACCGAAACCCTAGGCCGAACAAAATGGTCGTACGCGAAGTGAAATTTTTTGGATCGAAATTTTACGGGCTTGTGTAGAACTTCTAGACAATCATATCGGCCGGTGACACGAAGTGATTCGAGTTCGTTTGCCCCCCCATTTTCTTTAACGAACGATAACTTTTTCTGAAAATAACAAGTGCCCCGATCCCGGCCGAAACGACTCGAATTACACTTCGAGACCCGCCGACATGATTGCCACGATGCATAGAACAAATCGGACGACGTTGTATTTTTTTCACAACCAGGACCGAAACCCCTTGCCCGAACAAAATGGTCGTACGCGAAGTAAAATTTTTTGGCTCGAAATTTTACGAGCTTGTGCAGAACTTCTAGGCAATCATATCGGCAGGTGACACGAAGTGATTCGAGTTCGTTTGCCCCCCCATTTTCTTTAACGAACGATAACTTTTTCTGAAAATAACAAGTGCCCCGATCCCGGCCGAAATGACTCGAATTACACTTCGAGACCCGCCGACATGATTGCCACGATGCATAGAGCAAATCGGACGACGTTGTATTTTTTTCAAAACCAAGACCGAAACCCTAGGCCGAACAAAATGTTCGTACGCGAAGTAAAATTTTTTGGCTCGAAATTTTACGAGCTTGTGCAGAACTTCTAGGCAA
Organism: Corylus avellana; assembly: GCF_965113065.1. Taxonomy (NCBI): domain Eukaryota; kingdom Viridiplantae; phylum Streptophyta; class Magnoliopsida; order Fagales; family Betulaceae; genus Corylus; species Corylus avellana. The sequence continues at coordinate 14,016,685 of NC_142494.1, forward strand.
TCATATCGGCAGGTGACACGAAGTGATTCGAGTTCGTTTGCCCCCCCATTTTCTTTAACGAACGATAACTTTTTCTGAAAATAACAAGTGCCCCGATCCCGGCCGAAACGACTCGAATTACACTTCGAGACCCGCCGACATGATTGCCACGATGCATAGAGCAAATCGGACGACGTTGTATTTTTTTCACAACCAGGACCGAAACCCTAGGCCGAACAAAATGGTCGTACGCGAAGTGAAATTTTTTGGCTCGAAATTTTACGGGCTTGTGCAGAACTTCTAGGCAATCATATCGGCAGGTGACACGAAGTGAATCGAGTTCGTTTGCCCCCCCATTTTCTTTAACGAACGATAACTTTTTCTGAAAATAACAAGTGCCCCGATCCCGGCCGAAACGACTCGAATTACACTTCGAGACCCGCCGACATGATTGCCACGATGCATAGAGCAAATCGGACGACGTTGTATTTTTTTCACAACCAGGACCGAAACCCCTTGCCCGAACAAAATGGTCGTACGCGAAGTAAAATTTTTTGGCTCGAAATTTTACGAGCTTGTGCAGAACTTCTAGGCAATCATATCGGCAGGTGAGACGAAGTGATTCGAGTTCGTTTGCCCCCCCATTTTCTTTAACGAACGATAACTTTTTCTGAAAATAACAAGTGCCCCGATCCCGGCCGAAACGACTCGAATTACACTTCGAGACCTGCCGACATGATTGCCACGATGCATAAAGCAAATCGGACGACGTTGTATTTTTTTCACAACCAGGACCGAAACCCCTTGCCCGAACAAAATGGTCGTACGCGAAGTAAAATTTTTTGGCTCGAAATTTTACGGGCTTGTGCAGAACTTCTAGGCAATCATATCGGCAGGTGACACGAAGTGAATCGAGTTCGTTTGCCCCCCCATTTTCTTTAACGAACGATAACTTTTTCTGAAAATAAGAAGTGCCCCGATCCCGGCCGAAACGACTCGAATTACACTTCGAGACCCGCCGACATGATTGCCACGATGCATAGAGCAAATCGGACGACGTTGTATTTTTTTCACAACCAGGACCGAAACCCTAGGCCGAACAAAATGTTCGTACGCGAAGTAAAATTTTTTGGCTCGAAATTTTACGAGCTTGTGCAGAACTTCTAGGCAATCATATCGGCAGGTGACACGAAGTGATTCGAGTTCGTTTGGCCCCCCATTTTCTTTAACGAACGATAACTTTTTCTGAAAATAACAAGTGCCCCGATCCCGGCCGAAACGACTCGAATTACACTTCGAGACCCGCCGACATGATTGCCACGATGCATAGAGCAAATCGGACGACGTTGTATTTTTTTCACAACCAGGACCGAAACCTTAGGCCGAACAAAATGTTCGTACGCGAAGTAAAATTTTCTGGCTCGAAATTTTACGAGCTTGTGCAGAACTTCTAGGCAATCATATCGGCAGGTGAGACGAAGTGATTCGAGTTCGTTTGCCCCCCCATTTTCTTTAACGAACGATAACTTTTTCTGAAAATAACAAGTGCCCCGATCCCGGCCGAAACGACTCGAATTACACTTCGAGACCCGCCGACATGATTGCCACGATGCATAGAGCAAATCGGACGACGTTGTATTTTTTTCACAACCAGGACCGAAACCCCTTGCCCGAACAAAATGGTCGTACGCGAAGTAAAATTTTTTGGCTCGAAATTTTACGAGCATGCGCAGAACTTCTAGGCAATCATATCGGCAGGTGACACGAATTGATTCGAGTTCGTTTGCCCCCCCATTTTCTTTAACGAACGATAACATTTTCTGAAAATAACAAGTGCCCTGATCCCGGCCGAAACGACTCGAATTACACTTCGAGACCCGCCGACATGATTGCCACGATGCATAGAGCAAATCTGACGACGTTGTATTTTTTTCACAACCAGGACCGAAACCCTAGGCCGAACAAAATGGTCGTACGCGAAGTGAAATTTTTTGGCTCGAAATTTTACGGGCTTGTGTAGAACTTCTAGACAATCATATCGGCCGGTGACACGAAGTGATTCGATTTCGTTTGCCCCCCCATTTTCTTTAACGAACGAGAACTTTTTCTGAAAATAACAAGTGCCCCGATCCCGGCCGAAACGACTCGAATTACACTTCGAGACCCGCCGACATGATTGCCACGATGCATAGAGCAAATCGGACGACGTTCTATTTTTTTCACAACCAGGACCGAAACCCTAGGCCGAACAAAATAGTCGTACGCGAAGTGAAATTTTTTGGCTCGAAATTTTACGGGCTTGTGTAGAACTTCTAGACAATCATATCGGCCGGTGACACGAAGTGATTCGAGTTCGTTTGCCCCCCCCATTTTCTTTAACGAACGAGAACTTTTTCTGAAAATAACAAGTGCCCCGATCCCGGCCGAAACGACTCGAATTACACTTCGAGACCCGCCGACATGATTGCCACGATGCATAGAGCAAATCGGACGACGTTGTATTTTTTTCACAACCAGGACCGAAACCCTAGGCCGAACAAAATGGTCGTACGCGAAGTGAAATTTTTTGGCTCGAAATTTTACGGGCTTGTGTAGAACTTGGCCGACAATAATATCGGCCGGTGACACGAAGTGATTCGAGTTCGTTTGCCCCCCCCATTTTCTTTAACGAACGACAACTTTTTCTGAAAATAACAAGTGCCCCGATCCCGGCCGAAACGACTCGAATTACACTTCGAGACCCGCCGACATGATTGCCACGATGCATAGAGCAAATCGGACGACGTTGTATTTTTTTCACAACCAGGACCGAAACCTTAGGCCGAACAAAATGTTCGTACGCGAAGTAAAATTTTTTGGCTCGAAATTTTACGAGCTTGTGCAGAACTTCTAGGCAATCATATCGGCAGGTGAGACGAAGTGATTCGAGTTCGTTTGCCCCCCCATTTTCTTTAACGAACGATAACTTTTTCTGAAAATAACAAGTGCCCCGATCCCGGCCGAAACGACTCGAATTACACTTCGAGACCCGCCGACATGATTGCCACGATGCATAGAGCAAATCGGACGACGTTGTATTTTTTTCACAACCAGGACCGAAACCTTAGGCCGAACAAAATGTTCGTACGCGAAGTAAAATTTTTTGGCTCGAAATTTTACGAGCTTGTGCAGAACTTCTAGGCAAGCATATCGGCAGGTGAGACGAAGTGATTCGAGTTCGTTTGCCCCCCCATTTTCTTTAACGAACGATAACTTTTTCTGAAAATAACAAGTGCCCCGATCCCGGCCGAAACGACTCGAATTACACTTCGAGACCCGCCGACATGATTGCCACGATGCATAGAGCAAATCGGACGACGTTGTATTTTTTTCACAACCAGGACCGAAACCTTAGGCCGAACAAAATGTTCGTACGCGAAGTAAAATTTTTTGGCTCGAAATTTTACGAGCTTGTGCAGAACTTCTAGGCAATCATATCGGCAGGTGAGACGAAGTGATTCGAGTTCGTTTGCCCCCCATTTTCTTTAACGAACGATAACTTTTTCTGAAAATAACAAGTTCCCCGATCCCGGCTTAAACGACTCGAATTACACTTCGAGACCCGCCGACATGATTGCCACGATGCATAGAGCAAATCGGACGACGTTGTATTTTTTTCACAACCAGGACCGAAACCCCTTGCCCAAACAAAATGGTCGTACGCGAAGTAAAATTTTTTGGCTCGAAATTTTCCGGCCTTGTGTAGAACTTCTAGACAATCATATCGGCCGGTGACACGAAGTGATTCGAGTTCGTTTGCCCCCCCATTTTCTTTAACGAACGAGAACTTTTTCTGAAAATAACAAGTGCCCCGATCCCGGCCGAAACGACTCGAATTACACTTCGAGACCCGCCGACATGATTGCCACGATGCATAGAGCAAATCGGACGACGTTCTATTTTTTTCACAACCAGGACCGAAACCCTAGGCCGAACAAAATAGTCGTACGCGAAGTGAAATTTTTTGGCTCGAAATTTTACGGGCTTGTGCAGAACTTCTAGGCAATCATATCGGCAGGTGACACGAAGTGAATCGAGTTCGTTTGCCCCCCCATTTTCTTTAACGAACGATAACTTTTTCTGAAAATAACAAGTGCCCCGATCCCGGCCGAAACGACTCGAATTACACTTCGAGACCCGCCGACATGATTGCCACGATGCATAGAGCAAATCGGACGACGTTGTATTTTTTTCACAACCAGGACCGAAACCCTAGGCCGAACAAAATGGTCGTACGCGAAGTGAAATTTTTTGGCTCGAAATTTTACGGGCTTGTGTAGAACTTGGCCGACAATAATATCGGCCGGTGACACGAAGTGATTCGAGTTCGTTTGCCCCCCCATTTTCTTTAACGAACGATAACTTTTTCTGAAAATAACAAGTGCCCCGATCCCGGCCGAAACGACTCGAATTACACTTCGAGACCCGCCGACATGATTGCCACGATGCATAGAGCAAATCGGACGACGTTGTTTTTTTTTCACAACCAGGACCGAAACCCTAGGCCGAACAAAATGGTCGTACGCGAAGTGAAATTTTTTGGATCGAAATTTTACGGGCTTGTGTAGAACTTCTAGACAATCATATCGGCCGGTGACACGAAGTGATTCGAGTTCGTTTGCCCCCCCATTTTCTTTAACGAACGATAACTTTTTCTGAAAATAACAAGTGCCCCGATCCCGGCCGAAACGACTCGAATTACACTTCGAGACCCGCCGACATGATTGCCACGATGCATAGAACAAATCGGACGACGTTGTATTTTTTTCACAACCAGGACCGAAACCCCTTGCCCGAACAAAATGGTCGTACGCGAAGTAAAATTTTTTGGCTCGAAATTTTACGAGCTTGTGCAGAACTTCTAGGCAATCATATCGGCAGGTGACACGAAGTGATTCGAGTTCGTTTGCCCCCCCATTTTCTTTAACGAACGATAACTTTTTCTGAAAATAACAAGTGCCCCGATCCCGGCCGAAATGACTCGAATTACACTTCGAGACCCGCCGACATGATTGCCACGATGCATAGAGCAAATCGGACGACGTTGTATTTTTTTCAAAACCAAGACCGAAACCCTAGGCCGAACAAAATGTTCGTACGCGAAGTAAAATTTTTTGGCTCGAAATTTTACGAGCTTGTGCAGAACTTCTAGGCAATCATATCGGCAGGTGACACGAAGTGATTCGAGTTCGTTTGCCCCCCCATTTTCTTTAACGAACGATAACTTTTTCTGAAAATAACAAGTGCCCCGATCCCGGCCGAAACGACTCGAATTACACTTCGAGACCCGCCGACATGATTGCCACGATGCATAGAGCAAATCGGACGACGTTGTATTTTTTTCACAACCAGGACCGAAACCCTAGGCCGAACAAAATGGTCGTACGCGAAGTGAAATTTTTTGGCTCGAAATTTTACGGGCTTGTGCAGAACTTCTAGGCAATCATATCGGCAGGTGACACGAAGTGAATCGAGTTCGTTTGCCCCCCCATTTTCTTTAACGAACGATAACTTTTTCTGAAAATAACAAGTGCCCCGATCCCGGCCGAAACGACTCGAATTACACTTCGAGACCCGCCGACATGATTGCCACGATGCATAGAGCAAATCGGACGACGTTGTATTTTTTTCACAACCAGGACCGAAACCCCTTGCCCGAACAAAATGGTCGTACGCGAAGTAAAATTTTTTGGCTCGAAATTTTACGAGCTTGTGCAAAACTTCTAGGCAATCATATCGGCAGGTGAGACGAAGTGATTCGAGTTCGTTTGCCCCCCCATTTTCTTTAACGAACGATAACTTTTTCTGAAAATAACAAGTGCCCCGATCCCGGCCGAAACGACTCGAATTACACTTCGAGACCTGCCGACATGATTGCCACGATGCATAAAGCAAATCGGACGACGTTGTATTTTTTTCACAACCAGGACCGAAACCCCTTGCCCGAACAAAATGGTCGTACGCGAAGTAAAATTTTTTGGCTCGAAATTTTACGGGCTTGTGCAGAACTTCTAGGCAATCATATCGGCAGGTGACACGAAGTGAATCGAGTTCGTTTGCCCCCCCATTTTCTTTAACGAACGATAACTTTTTCTGAAAATAAGAAGTGCCCCGATCCCGGCCGAAACGACTCGAATTACACTTCGAGACCCGCCGACATGATTGCCACGATGCATAGAGCAAATCGGACGACGTTGTATTTTTTTCACAACCAGGACCGAAACCCTAGGCCGAACAAAATGTTCGTACGCGAAGTAAAATTTTTTGGCTCGAAATTTTACGAGCTTGTGCAGAACTTCTAGGCAATCATATCGGCAGGTGACACGAAGTGATTCGAGTTCGTTTGGCCCCCCATTTTCTTTAACGAACGATAACTTTTTCTGAAAATAACAAGTGCCCCGATCCCGGCCGAAACGACTCGAATTACACTTCGAGACCCGCCGACATGATTGCCACGATGCATAGAGCAAATCGGACGACGTTGTATTTTTTTCACAACCAGGACCGAAACCTTAGGCCGAACAAAATGTTCGTACGCGAAGTAAAATTTTCTGGCTCGAAATTTTACGAGCTTGTGCAGAACTTCTAGGCAATCATATCGGCAGGTGAGACGAAGTGATTCGAGTTCGTTTGCCCCCCCATTTTCTTTAACGAACGATAACTTTTTCTGAAAATAACAAGTGCCCCGATCCCGGCCGAAACGACTCGAATTACACTTCGAGACCCGCCGACATGATTGCCACGATGCATAGAGCAAATCGGACGACGTTGTATTTTTTTCACAACCAGGACCGAAACCCCTTGCCCGAACAAAATGGTCGTACGCGAAGTAAAATTTTTTGGCTCGAAATTTTACGAGCATGCGCAGAACTTCTAGGCAATCATATCGGCAGGTGACACGAATTGATTCGAGTTCGTTTGCCCCCCCATTTTCTTTAACGAACGATAACTTTTTCTGAAAATAACAAGTGCCCCGATCCCGGCCGAAACGACTCGAATTACACTTCGAGACCTGCCGACATGATTGCCACGATGCATAAAGCAAATCGGACGACGTTGTATTTTTTTCACAACCAGGACCGAAACCCCTTGCCCGAACAAAATGGTCGTACGCGAAGTAAAATTTTTTGGCTCGAAATTTTACGGGCTTGTGCAGAACTTCTAGGCAATCATATCGGCAGGTGACACGAAGTGAATCGAGTTCGTTTGCCCCCCCATTTTCTTTAACGAACGATAACTTTTTCTGAAAATAAGAAGTGCCCCGATCCCGGCCGAAACGACTCGAATTACACTTCGAGACCCGCCGACATGATTGCCACGATGCATAGAGCAAATCGGACGACGTTGTATTTTTTTCACAACCAGGACCGAAACCCTAGGCCGAACAAAATGTTCGTACGCGAAGTAAAATTTTTTGGCTCGAAATTTTACGAGCTTGTGCAGAACTTCTAGGCAATCATATCGGCAGGTGACACGAAGTGATTCGAGTTCGTTTGGCCCCCCATTTTCTTTAACGAACGATAACTTTTTCTGAAAATAACAAGTGCCCCGATCCCGGCCGAAACGACTCGAATTACACTTCGAGACCCGCCGACATGATTGCCACGATGCATAGAGCAAATCGGACGACGTTGTATTTTTTTCACAACCAGGACCGAAACCTTAGGCCGAACAAAATGTTCGTACGCGAAGTAAAATTTTCTGGCTCGAAATTTTACGAGCTTGTGCAGAACTTCTAGGCAATCATATCGGCAGGTGAGACGAAGTGATTCGAGTTCGTTTGCCCCCCCATTTTCTTTAACGAACGATAACTTTTTCTGAAAATAACAAGTGCCCCGATCCCGGCCGAAACGACTCGAATTACACTTCGAGACCCGCCGACATGATTGCCACGATGCATAGAGCAAATCGGACGACGTTGTATTTTTTTCACAACCAGGACCGAAACCCCTTGCCCGAACAAAATGGTCGTACGCGAAGTAAAATTTTTTGGCTCGAAATTTTACGAGCATGCGCAGAACTTCTAGGCAATCATATCGGCAGGTGACACGAATTGATTCGAGTTCGTTTGCCCCCCCATTTTCTTTAACGAACGATAACATTTTCTGAAAATAACAAGTGCCCTGATCCCGGCCGAAACGACTCGAATTACACTTCGAGACCCGCCGACATGATTGCCACGATGCATAGAGCAAATCTGACGACGTTGTATTTTTTTCACAACCAGGACCGAAACCCTAGGCCGAACAAAATGGTCGTACGCGAAGTGAAATTTTTTGGCTCGAAATTTTACGGGCTTGTGTAGAACTTCTAGACAATCATATCGGCCGGTGACACGAAGTGATTCGATTTCGTTTGCCCCCCCATTTTCTTTAACGAACGAGAACTTTTTCTGAAAATAACAAGTGCCCCGATCCCGGCCGAAACGACTCGAATTACACTTCGAGACCCGCCGACATGATTGCCACGATGCATAGAGCAAATCGGACGACGTTCTATTTTTTTCACAACCAGGACCGAAACCCTAGGCCGAACAAAATAGTCGTACGCGAAGTGAAATTTTTTGGCTCGAAATTTTACGGGCTTGTGTAGAACTTCTAGACAATCATATCGGCCGGTGACACGAAGTGATTCGAGTTCGTTTGCCCCCCCCATTTTCTTTAACGAACGAGAACTTTTTCTGAAAATAACAAGTGCCCCGATCCCGGCCGAAACGACTCGAATTACACTTCGAGACCCGCCGACATGATTGCCACGATGCATAGAGCAAATCGGACGACGTTGTATTTTTTTCACAACCAGGACCGAAACCCTAGGCCGAACAAAATGGTCGTACGCGAAGTGAAATTTTTTGGCTCGAAATTTTACGGGCTTGTGTAGAACTTGGCCGACAATAATATCGGCCGGTGACACGAAGTGATTCGAGTTCGTTTGCCCCCCCCATTTTCTTTAACGAACGACAACTTTTTCTGAAAATAACAAGTGCCCCGATCCCGGCCGAAACGACTCGAATTACACTTCGAGACCCGCCGACATGATTGCCACGATGCATAGAGCAAATCGGACGACGTTGTATTTTTTTCACAACCAGGACCGAAACCTTAGGCCGAACAAAATGTTCGTACGCGAAGTAAAATTTTTTGGCTCGAAATTTTACGAGCTTGTGCAGAACTTCTAGGCAATCATATCGGCAGGTGAGACGAAGTGATTCGAGTTCGTTTGCCCCCCCATTTTCTTTAACGAACGATAACTTTTTCTGAAAATAACAAGTGCCCCGATCCCGGCCGAAACGACTCGAATTACACTTCGAGACCCGCCGACATGATTGCCACGATGCATAGAGCAAATCGGACGACGTTGTATTTTTTTCACAACCAGGACCGAAACCTTAGGCCGAACAAAATGTTCGTACGCGAAGTAAAATTTTTTGGCTCGAAATTTTACGAGCTTGTGCAGAACTTCTAGGCAATCATATCGGCAGGTGAGACGAAGTGATTCGAGTTCGTTTGCCCCCCCATTTTCTTTAACGAACGATAACTTTTTCTGAAAATAACAAGTGCCCCGATCCCGGCCGAAATGACTCGAATTACACTTCGAGACCCGCCGACATGATTGCCACGATGCATAGAGCAAATCGGACGACGTTGTATTTTTTTCACAACCAGGACCGAAACCCCTTGCCCGAACAAAATGGTCGTACGCGAAGTAAAATTTTTTGGCTCGAAATTTTACGAGCTTGTGCAGAACTTCTAGGCAATCATATCGGCAGGTGAGACGAAGTGATTCGAGTTCGTTTGCCCCCCCATTTTCTTTAACGAACGATAACTTTTTCTGAAAATAACAAGTGCCCCGATCCCGGCCGAAACGGCTCGAATTACACTTCGAGACCCGCCGACATGATTGCCACGATGCATAGAGCAAATCGGACGACGTTGTATTTTTTTCACAACCAGGACCGAAACCTTAGGCCGAACAAAATGTTCGTACGCGAAGTAAAATTTTTTGGCTCGAAATTTTACGAGCTTGTGCAGAACTTCTAGGCAATCATATCGGCAGGTGACACGAAGTGATTCGAGTTCGTTTGCCCCCCCATTTTCTTTAACGAACGATAACTTTTTCTGAAAATAACAAGTGCCCCGATCCCGGCCGAAACGACTCGAATTACACTTCGAGACCCGCCGACATGATTGCCACGATGCATAGAACAAATCGGACGACGTTGTATTTTTTTCACAACCAGGACCGAAACCTTAGGCCGAACAAAATGTTCGTACGCGAAGTAAAATTTTTTGGCTCGAAATTTTACGAGCTTGTGCAGAACTTCTAGGCAATCATATCGGCAGGTGAGACGAAGTGATTCGAGTTCGTTTGCCCCCCCATTTTCTTTAACGAACGATAACTTTTTCTGAAAATAACAAGTGCCCCGATCCCGGCCGAAACGACTCGAATTACACTTCGAGACCCGCCGACATGATTGCCACGATGCATAGAGCAAATCGGACGACGTTGTATTTTTTTCACAACCAGGACCGAAACCTTAGGCCGAACAAAATGTTCGTACGCGAAGTAAAATTTTTTGGCTCGAAATTTTACGAGCTTGTGCAGAACTTCTAGGCAATCATATCGGCAGGTGAGACGAAGTGATTCGAGTTCGTTTGCCCCCCCATTTTCTTTAACGAACGATAACTTTTTCTGAAAATAACAAGTGCCCCGATCCCGGCCGAAACGACTCGAATTACACTTCGAGACCCGCCGACATGATTGCCACGATGCATAGAGCAAATCGGACGACGTTGTATTTTTTTCACAACCAGGACCGAAACCCCTTGCCCGAACAAAATGGTCGTACGCGAAGTAAAATTTTTTGGCTCGAAATTTTACGAGCTTGTGCAGAACTTCTAGGCAATCATATCGGCAGGTGAGACGAAGTGATTCGAGTTCGTTTGCCCCCCCATTTTCTTTAACGAACGATAACTTTTTCTGAAAATAACAAGTGCCCCGATCCCGGCCGAAACGACTCGAATTACACTTCGAGACCCGCCGACATGATTGCCACGATGCATAGAGCAAATCGGACGACGTTGTATTTTTTTCACAACCAGGACCGAAACCCTAGGCCGAACAAAATGTTCGTACGCGAAGTAAAATTTTTTGGCTCGAAATTTTACGAGCTTGTGCAGAACTTCTAGGCAATCATATCGGCAGGTGACACGAAGTGATTCGAGTTCGTTTGCCCCCCCATTTTCTTTAACGAACGATAACTTTTTCTGAAAATAACAAGTGCCCCGATCCCGGCCGAAACGGCTCGAATTACACTTCGAGACCCGCCGACATGATTGCCACGATGCATAGAGCAAATCGGACGACGTTGTATTTTTTTCACAACCAGGACCGAAACCTTAGGCCGAACAAAATGTTCGTACGCGAAGTAAAATTTTTTGGCTCGAAATTTTACGAGCTTGTGCAGAACTTCTAGGCAATCATATCGGCAGGTGACACGAAGTGATTCGAGTTCGTTTGCCCCCCCATTTTCTTTAACGAACGATAACTTTTTCTGAAAATAACAAGTGCCCCGATCCCGGCCGAAACGACTCGAATTACACTTCGAGACCCGCCGACATGATTGCCACGATGCATAGAACAAATCGGACGACGTTGTATTTTTTTCACAACCAGGACCGAAACCTTAGGCCGAACAAAATGTTCGTACGCGAAGTAAAATTTTTTGGCTCGAAATTTTACGAGCTTGTGCAGAACTTCTAGGCAATCATATCGGCAGGTGACACGAAGTGATTCGAGTTCGTTTGCCCCCCCATTTTCTTTAACGAACGATAACTTTTTCTGAAAATAACAAGTTCCCCGATCCCGGCTTAAACGACTCGAATTACACTTCGAGACCCGCCGACATGATTGCCACGATGCATAGAGCAAATCGGACGACGTTGTATTTTTTTCACAACCAGGACCGAAACCCCTTGCCCGAACAAAATGGTCGTACGCGAAGTAAAATTTTTTGGCTCGAAATTTTACGAGCATGCGCAGAACTTCTAGGCAATCATATCGGCAGGTGACACGAATTGATTCGAGTTCGTTTGCCCCCCCATTTTCTTTAACGAACGATAACTTTTTCTAAAAATAACAAGTGCCCCGATCCCGGCCGAAACGACTCGAATTACACTTCGAGACCCGCCGACATGATTGCCACGATGCATAGAGCAAATCGGACGACGTTGTATTTTTTTCACAACCAGGACCGAAACCTTAGGCCGAACAAAATGTTCGTACGCGAAGTAAAATTTTTTGGCTCGAAATTTTACGAGCTTGTGCAGAACTTCTAGGCAATCATATCGGCAGGTGAGACGAAGTGATTCGAGTTCGTTTGCCCCCCCATTTTCTTTAACGAACGATAACTTTTTCTGAAAATAACAAGTGCCCCGATCCCGGCCGAAACGACTCGAATTACACTTCGAGACCCGCCGACATGATTGCCACGATGCATAGGGCAAATCGGACGACGTTGTATTTTTTTCACAACCAGGACCGAAACCCCTTGCCCGAACAAAATGGTCGTACGCGAAGTAAAATTTTTTGGCTCGAAATTTTACGAGCTTGTGCAGAACTTCTAGGCAATCATATCGGCAGGTGAGACGAAGTGATTCGAGTTCGTTTGCCCCCCCATTTTCTTTAACGAACGATAACTTTTTCTGAAAATAACAAGTGCCCCGATCCCGGCCGAAACGACTCGAATTACACTTCGAGACCCGCCGACATGATTGCCACGATGCATAGGGCAAATCGGACGACGTTGTATTTTTTTCACAACCAGGACCGAAACCCCTTGCCCGAACAAAATGGTCGTACGCGAAGTAAAATTTTTTGGCTCGAAATTTTACGAGCATGCGCAGAACTTCTAGGCAATCATATCGGCAGGTGACACGAATTGATTCGAGTTCGTTTGCCCCCCCATTTTCTTTAACGAACGATAACTTTTTCTAAAAATAACAAGTGCCCCGATCCCGGCCGAAACGACTCGAATTACACTTCGAGACCCGCCGACATGATTGCCACGATGCATAGAGCAAATCGGACGACGTTGTATTTTTTTCACAACCAGGACCGAAACTTTAGGCCGAACAAAATGTTCGTACGCGAAGTAAAATTTTTTGGCTCGAAATTTTACGAGCTTGTGCAGAACTTCTAGGCAATCATATCGGCAGGTGAGACGAAGTGATTCGAGTTCGTTTGCCCCCCCATTTTCTTTAACGAACGATAACTTTTTCTGAAAATAACAAGTGCCCCGATCCCGGCCGAAACGACTCGAATTACACTTCGAGACCCGCCGACATGATTGCCACGATGCATAGGGCAAATCGGACGACGTTGTATTTTTTTCACAACCAGGACCGAAACCCCTTGCCCGAACAAAATGGTCGTACGCGAAGTAAAATTTTTTGGCTCGAAATTTTACGAGCTTGTGCAGAACTTCTAGGCAATCATATCGGCAGGTGACACGAAGTGATTCGAGTTCGTTTGCCCCCCCATTTTCTTTAACGAACGATAACTTTTTCTGAAAATAACAAGTGCCCCGATCCCGGCCGAAACGACTCGAATTACACTTCGAGACCCGCCGACATGATTGCCACGATGCATAGAGCAAATCGGACGACGTTGTATTTTTTTCACAACCAGGACCGAAACCCTAGGCCGAACAAAATGGTCGTACGCGAAGTAAAATTTTTTGGCTCGAAATTTTACGAGCTTGTGCAGAACTTCTAGGCAATCATATCGGCAGGTGACACGAAGTGATTCGAGTTCGTTTGCCCCCCCATTTTCTTTAACGAACGATAACTTTTTCTGAAAATAACAAGTGCCCCGATCCCGGCCGAAACGACTCGAATTACACTTCGAGACCCGCCGACATGATTGCCACGATGCATAGAGCAAATCGGACGACGTTGTATTTTTTTCACAACCAGGACCGAAACCCTAGGCCGAACAAAATGGTCGTACGCGAAGTGAAATTTTTTGGCTCGAAATTTTACGGGCTTGTGCAGAACTTCTAGGCAATCATATCGGCAGGTGACACGAAGTGATTCGAGTTCGTTTGCCCCCCCATTTTCTTTAACGAACGATAACTTTTTCTGAAAATAACAAGTTCCCCGATCCCGGCTTAAACGACTCGAATTACACTTCGAGACCCGCCGACATGATTGCCACGATGCATAGAGCAAATCGGACGACGTTGTATTTTTTTCACAACCAGGACCGAAACCCCTTGCCCGAACAAAATGGTCGTACGCGAAGTAAAATTTTTTGGCTCGAAATTTTACGAGCATGCGCAGAACTTCTAGGCAATCATATCGGCAGGTGACACGAATTGATTCGAGTTCGTTTGCCCCCCCATTTTCTTTAACGAACGATAACTTTTTCTAAAAATAACAAGTGCCCCGATCCCGGCCGAAACGACTCGAATTACACTTCGAGACCCGCCGACATGATTGCCACGATGCATAGAGCAAATCGGACGACGTTGTATTTTTTTCACAACCAGGACCGAAACTTTAGGCCGAACAAAATGTTCGTACGCGAAGTAAAATTTTTTGGCTCGAAATTTTACGAGCTTGTGCAGAACTTCTAGGCAATCATATCGGCAGGTGAGACGAAGTGATTCGAGTTCGTTTGCCCCCCCATTTTCTTTAACGAACGATAACTTTTTCTGAAAATAACAAGTGCCCCGATCCCGGCCGAAACGACTCGAATTACACTTCGAGACCCGCCGACATGATTGCCACGATGCATAGGGCAAATCGGACGACGTTGTATTTTTTTCACAACCAGGACCGAAACCCCTTGCCCGAACAAAATGGTCGTACGCGAAGTAAAATTTTTTGGCTCGAAATTTTACGAGCTTGTGCAGAACTTCTAGGCAATCATATCGGCAGGTGACACGAAGTGATTCGAGTTCGTTTGCCCCCCCATTTTCTTTAACGAACGATAACTTTTTCTGAAAATAACAAGTGCCCCGATCCCGGCCGAAACGACTCGAATTACACTTCGAGACCCGCCGACATGATTGCCACGATGCATAGAGCAAATCGGACGACGTTGTATTTTTTTCACAACCAGGACCGAAACCCCTTGCCCGAACAAAATGGTCGTACGCGAAGTAAAATTTTTTGGCTCGAAATTTTACGAGCTTGTGCAGAACTTCTAGGCAATCATATCGGCAGGTGACACGAAGTGATTCGAGTTCGTTTGCCCCCCCATTTTCTTTAACGAACGATAACTTTTTCTGAAAATAACAAGTTCCCCGATCCCGGCTTAAACGACTCGAATTACACTTCGAGACCCGCCGACATGATTGCCACGATGCATAGAGCAAATCGGACGACGTTGTATTTTTTTCACAACCAGGACCGAAACCCCTTGCCCGAACAAAATGGTCGTACGCGAAGTAAAATTTTTTGGCTCGAAATTTTACGAGCATGCGCAGAACTTCTAGGCAATCATATCGGCAGGTGACACGAATTGATTCGAGTTCGTTTGCCCCCCCATTTTCTTTAACGAACGATAACTTTTTCTAAAAATAACAAGTGCCCCGATCCCGGCCGAAACGACTCGAATTACACTTCGAGACCCGCCGACATGATTGCCACGATGCATAGAGCAAATCGGACGACGTTGTATTTTTTTCACAACCAGGACCGAAACCTTAGGCCGAACAAAATGTTCGTACGCGAAGTAAAATTTTTTGGCTCGAAATTTTACGAGCTTGTGCAGAACTTCTAGGCAATCATATCGGCAGGTGAGACGAAGTGATTCGAGTTCGTTTGCCCCCCCATTTTCTTTAACGAACGATAACTTTTTCTGAAAATAACAAGTGCCCCGATCCCGGCCGAAACGACTCGAATTACACTTCGAGACCCGCCGACATGATTGCCACGATGCATAGGGCAAATCGGACGACGTTGTATTTTTTTCACAACCAGGACCGAAACCCCTTGCCCGAACAAAATGGTCGTACGCGAAGTAAAATTTTTTGGCTCGAAATTTTACGAGCTTGTGCAGAACTTCTAGGCAATCATATCGGCAGGTGACACGAAGTGATTCGAGTTCGTTTGCCCCCCCATTTTCTTTAACGAACGATAACTTTTTCTGAAAATAACAAGTGCCCCGATCCCGGCCGAAACGACTCGAATTACACTTCGAGACCCGCCGACATGATTGCCACGATGCATAGAGCAAATCGGACGACGTTGTATTTTTTTCACAACCAGGACCGAAACCCTAGGCCGAACAAAATGGTCGTACGCGAAGTAAAATTTTTTGGCTCGAAATTTTACGAGCTTGTGCAGAACTTCTAGGCAATCATATCGGCAGGTGACACGAAGTGATTCGAGTTCGTTTGCCCCCCCATTTTCTTTAACGAACGATAACTTTTTCTGAAAATAACAAGTGCCCCGATCCCGGCCGAAACGACTCGAATTACACTTCGAGACCCGCCGACATGATTGCCACGATGCATAGAGCAAATCGGACGACGTTGTATTTTTTTCACAACCAGGACCGAAACCCTAGGCCGAACAAAATGGTCGTACGCGAAGTGAAATTTTTTGGCTCGAAATTTTACGGGCTTGTGCAGAACTTCTAGGCAATCATATCGGCAGGTGACACGAAGTGATTCGAGTTCGTTTGCCCCCCCATTTTCTTTAACGAACGATAACTTTTTCTGAAAATAACAAGTTCCCCGATCCCGGCTTAAACGACTCGAATTACACTTCGAGACCCGCCGACATGATTGCCACGATGCATAGAGCAAATCGGACGACGTTGTATTTTTTTCACAACCAGGACCGAAACCCCTTGCCCGAACAAAATGGTCGTACGCGAAGTAAAATTTTTTGGCTCGAAATTTTACGAGCATGCGCAGAACTTCTAGGCAATCATATCGGCAGGTGACACGAATTGATTCGAGTTCGTTTGCCCCCCCATTTTCTTTAACGAACGATAACTTTTTCTAAAAATAACAAGTGCCCCGATCCCGGCCGAAACGACTCGAATTACACTTCGAGACCCGCCGACATGATTGCCACGATGCATAGAGCAAATCGGACGACGTTGTATTTTTTTCACAACCAGGACCGAAACCTTAGGCCGAACAAAATGTTCGTACGCGAAGTAAAATTTTTTGGCTCGAAATTTTACGAGCTTGTGCAGAACTTCTAGGCAATCATATCGGCAGGTGAGACGAAGTGATTCGAGTTCGTTTGCCCCCCCATTTTCTTTAACGAACGATAACTTTTTCTGAAAATAACAAGTGCCCCGATCCCGGCCGAAACGACTCGAATTACACTTCGAGACCCGCCGACATGATTGCCACGATGCATAGAGCAAATCGGACGACGTTGTATTTTTTTCACAACCAGGACCGAAACCCCTTGCCCGAACAAAATGGTCGTACGCGAAGTAAAATTTTTTGGCTCGAAATTTTACGAGCTTGTGCAGAACTTCTAGGCAATCATATCGGCAGGTGACACGAAGTGATTCGAGTTCGTTTGCCCCCCCATTTTCTTTAACGAACGATAACTTTTTCTGAAAATAACAAGTGCCCCGATCCCGGCCGAAACGACTCGAATTACACTTCGAGACCCGCCGACATGATTGCCACGATGCATAGAGCAAATCGGACGACGTTGTATTTTTTTCACAACCAGGACCGAAACCCTAGGCCGAACAAAATGGTCGTACGCGAAGTAAAATTTTTTGGCTCGAAATTTTACGAGCTTGTGCAAAACTTCTAGGCAATCATATCGGCAGGTGACACGAAGTGATTCGAGTTCGTTTGCCCCCCCATTTTCTTTAACGAACGATAACTTTTTCTGAAAATAACAAGTGCCCCGATCCCGGCCGAAACGACTCGAATTACACTTCGAGACCCGCCGACATGATTGCCACGATGCATAGAGCAAATCGGACGACGTTGTATTTTTTTCACAACCAGGACCGAAACCCTAGGCCGAACAAAATGGTCGTACGCGAAGTGAAATTTTTTGGCTCGAAATTTTACGGGCTTGTGCAGAACTTCTAGGCAATCATATCGGCAGGTGACACGAAGTGATTCGAGTTCGTTTGCCCCCCCATTTTCTTTAACGAACGATAACTTTTTCTGAAAATAACAAGTGCCCCGATCCCGGCCGAAACGACTCGAATTACACTTCGAGACCCGCCGACATGATTGCCACGATGCATAGAGCAAATCGGACGACGTTGTATTTTTTTCACAACCAGGACCGAAACCCCTTGCCCGAACAAAATGGTCGTACGCGAAGTAAAATTTTTTGGCTCGAAATTTTACGAGCTTGTGCAAAACTTCTAGGCAATCATATCGGCAGGTGACACGAAGTGATTCGAGTTCGTTTGCCCCCCCATTTTCTTTAACGAAAGATAACTTTTTCTGAAAATAACAAGTGCCCCGATCCCGGCCGAAACGACTCGAATTACACTTCGAGACCCGCCGACATGATTGCCACGATGCATAGAGCAAATCGGACGACGTTGTATTTTTTTCACAACCAGGACCGAAACCCTAGGCCGAACAAAATGGTCGTACGCGAAGTGAAATTTTTTGGCTCGAAATTTTACGGGCTTGTGCAGAACTTCTAGGCAATCATATCGGCAGGTGACACGAAGTGATTCGAGTTCGTTTGCCCCCCCATTTTCTTTAACGAACGATAACTTTTTCTGAAAATAACAAGTGCCCCGATACCGGCCGAAACGACTCGAATTACACTTCGAGACCCGCCGACATGATTGCCACGATGCATAGAGCAAATCGGACGACGTTGTATTTTTTTCACAACCAGGACCGAAACCCCTTGCCCGAACAAAATGGTCGTACGCGAAGTAAAATTTTTTGGCTCGAAATTTTACGAGCTTGTGCAAAACTTCTAGGCAATCATATCGGCAGGTGACACGAAGTGATTCGAGTTCGTTTGCCCCCCCATTTTCTTTAACGAACGATAACTTTTTCTGAAAATAACAAGTGCCCCGATCCCGGCCGAAACGACTCGAATTACACTTCGAGACCCGCCGACATGATTGCCACGATGCATAGAGCAAATCGGACGACGTTGTATTTTTTTCACAACCAGGACCGAAACCCTAGGCCGAACAAAATGGTCGTACGCGAAGTGAAATTTTTTGGCTCGAAATTTTACGGGCTTGTGCAGAACTTCTAGGCAATCATATCGGCAGGTGACACGAAGTGATTCGAGTTCGTTTGCCCCCCCATTTTCTTTAACGAACGATAACTTTTTCTGAAAATAACAAGTGCCCCGATCCCGGCCGAAACGACTCGAATTACACTTCGAGACCCGCCGACATGATTGCCACGATGCATAGAGCAAATCGGACGACGTTGTATTTTTTTCACAACCAGGACCGAAACCCCTTGCCCGAACAAAATGGTCGTACGCGAAGTAAAATTTTTTGGCTCGAAATTTTACGAGCTTGTGCAAAACTTCTAGGCAATCATATCGGCAGGTGACACGAAGTGATTCGAGTTCGTTTGCCCCCCCATTTTCTTTAACGAACGATAACTTTTTCTGAAAATAACAAGTGCCCCGATCCCGGCCGAAACGACTCGAATTACACTTCGAGACCCGCCGACATGATTGCCACGATGCATAGAGCAAATCGGACGACGTTGTATTTTTTTCACAACCAGGACCGAAACCCTAGGCCGAACAAAATGGTCGTACGCGAAGTGAAATTTTTTGGCTCGAAATTTTACGGGCTTGTGCAGAACTTCTAGGCAATCATATCGGCAGGTGACACGAAGTGATTCGAGTTCGTTTGCCCCCCCATTTTCTTTAACGAACGATAACTTTTTCTGAAAATAACAAGTGCCCCGATCCCGGCCGAAACGACTCGAATTACACTTCGAGACCCGCCGACATGATTGCCACGATGCATAGAGCAAATCGGACGACGTTGTATTTTTTTCACAACCAGGACCGAAACCCCTTGCCCGAACAAAATGGTCGTACGCGAAGTAAAATTTTTTGGCTCGAAATTTTACGAGCTTGTGCAAAACTTCTAGGCAATCATATCGGCAGGTGACACGAAGTGATTCGAGTTCGTTTGCCCCCCCATTTTCTTTAACGAACGATAACTTTTTCTGAAAATAACAAGTGCCCCGATCCCGGCCGAAACGACTCGAATTACACTTCGAGACCCGCCGACATGATTGCCACGATGCATAGAGCAAATCGGACGACGTTGTATTTTTTTCACAACCAGGACCGAAACCCTAGGCCGAACAAAATGGTCGTACGCGAAGTGAAATTTTTTGGCTCGAAATTTTACGGGCTTGTGCAGAACTTCTAGGCAATCATATCGGCAGGTGACACGAAGTGATTCGAGTTCGTTTGCCCCCCCATTTTCTTTAACGAACGATAACTTTTTCTGAAAATAACAAGTGCCCCGATACCGGCCGAAACGACTCGAATTACACTTCGAGACCCGCCGACATGATTGCCACGATGCATAGAGCAAATCGGACGACGTTGTATTTTTTTCACAACCAGGACCGAAACCCCTTGCCCGAACAAAATGGTCGTACGCGAAGTAAAATTTTTTGGCTCGAAATTTTACGAGCTTGTGCAAAACTTCTAGGCAATCATATCGGCAGGTGACACGAAGTGATTCGAGTTCGTTTGCCCCCCCATTTTCTTTAACGAACGATAACTTTTTCTGAAAATAACAAGTGCCCCGATCCCGGCCGAAACGACTCGAATTACACTTCGAGACCCGCCGACATGATTGCCACGATGCATAGAGCAAATCGGACGACGTTGTATTTTTTTCACAACCAGGACCGAAACCCTAGGCCGAACAAAATGGTCGTACGCGAAGTGAAATTTTTTGGCTCGAAATTTTACGGGCTTGTGCAGAACTTCTAGGCAATCATATCGGCAGGTGACACGAAGTGATTCGAGTTCGTTTGCCCCCCCATTTTCTTTAACGAACGATAACTTTTTCTGAAAATAACAAGTGCCCCGATCCCGGCCGAAACGACTCGAATTACACTTCGAGACCCGCCGACATGATTGCCACGATGCATAGAGCAAATCGGACGACGTTGTATTTTTTTCACAACCAGGACCGAAACCCTAGGCCGAACAAAATGGTCGTACGCGAAGTGAAATTTTTTGGCTCGAAATTTTACGGGCTTGTGCAGAACTTCTAGGCAATCATATCGGCAGGTGACACGAAGTGATTCGAGTTCGTTTGCCCCCCCATTTTCTTTAACGAACGATAACTTTTTCTGAAAATAACAAGTGCCCCGATACCGGCCGAAACGACTCGAATTACACTTCGAGACCCGCCGACATGATTGCCACGATGCATAGAGCAAATCGGACGACGTTGTATTTTTTTCACAACCAGGACCGAAACCCCTTGCCCGAACAAAATGGTCGTACGCGAAGTAAAATTTTTTGGCTCGAAATTTTACGAGCTTGTGCAAAACTTCTAGGCAATCATATCGGCAGGTGACACGAAGTGATTCGAGTTCGTTTGCCCCCCCATTTTCTTTAACGAACGATAACTTTTTCTGAAAATAACAAGTGCCCCGATCCCGGCCGAAACGACTCGAATTACACTTCGAGACCCGCCGACATGATTGCCACGATGCATAGAGCAAATCGGACGACGTTGTATTTTTTTCACAACCAGGACCGAAACCCCTTGCCCGAACAAAATGGTCGTACGCGAAGTAAAATTTTTTGGCTCGAAATTTTACGAGCTTGTGCAAAACTTCTAGGCAATCATATCGGCAGGTGACACGAAGTGATTCGAGTTCGTTTGCCCCCCCATTTTCTTTAACGAACGATAACTTTTTCTGAAAATAACAAGTGCCCCGATCCCGGCCGAAACGACTCGAATTACACTTCGAGACCCGCCGACATGATTGCCACGATGCATAGAGCAAATCGGACGACGTTGTATTTTTTTCACAACCAGGACCGAAACCCTAGGCCGAACAAAATGGTCGTACGCGAAGTGAAATTTTTTGGCTCGAAATTTTACGGGCTTGTGCAGAACTTCTAGGCAATCATATCGGCAGGTGACACGAAGTGATTCGAGTTCGTTTGCCCCCCCATTTTCTTTAACGAACGATAACTTTTTCAGAAAATAACAAGTGCCCCGATCCCGGCCGAAACGACTCGAATTACACTTCGAGACCCGCCGACATGATTGCCACGATGCATAGAGCAAATCGGACGACGTTGTATTTTTTTCACAACCAGGACCGAAACCCTAGGCCGAACAAAATGGTCGTACGCGAAGTGAAATTTTTTGGCTCGAAATTTTACGGGCTTGTGCAGAACTTCTAGGCAATCATATCGGCAGGTGACACGAAGTGATTCGAGTTCGTTTGCCCCCCCATTTTCTTTAACGAACGATAACTTTTTCTGAAAATAACAAGTGCCCCGATACCGGCCGAAACGACTCGAATTACACTTCGAGACCCGCCGACATGATTGCCACGATGCATAGAGCAAATCGGACGACGTTGTATTTTTTTCACAACCAGGACCGAAACCCCTTGCCCGAACAAAATGGTCGTACGCGAAGTAAAATTTTTTGGCTCGAAATTTTACGAGCTTGTGCAAAACTTCTAGGCAATCATATCGGCAGGTGACACGAAGTGATTCGAGTTCGTTTGCCCCCCCATTTTCTTTAACGAACGATAACTTTTTCTGAAAATAACAAGTGCCCCGATCCCGGCCGAAACGACTCGAATTACACTTCGAGACCCGCCGACATGATTGCCACGATGCATAGAGCAAATCGGACGACGTTGTATTTTTTTCACAACCAGGACCGAAACCCTAGGCCGAACAAAATGGTCGTACGCGAAGTGAAATTTTTTGGCTCGAAATTTTACGGGCTTGTGCAGAACTTCTAGGCAATCATATCGGCAGGTGACACGAAGTGATTCGAGTTCGTTTGCCCCCCCATTTTCTTTAACGAACGATAACTTTTTCTGAAAATAACAAGTGCCCCGATCCCGGCCGAAACGACTCGAATTACACTTCGAGACCCGCCGACATGATTGCCACGATGCATAGAGCAAATCGGACGACGTTGTATTTTTTTCACAACCAGGACCGAAACCCTAGGCCGAACAAAATGGTCGTACGCGAAGTGAAATTTTTTGGCTCGAAATTTTACGGGCTTGTGCAGAACTTCTAGGCAATCATATCGGCAGGTGACACGAAGTGATTCGAGTTCGTTTGCCCCCCCATTTTCTTTAACGAACGATAACTTTTTCTGAAAATAACAAGTGCCCCGATACCGGCCGAAACGACTCGAATTACACTTCGAGACCCGCCGACATGATTGCCACGATGCATAGAGCAAATCGGACGACGTTGTATTTTTTTCACAACCAGGACCGAAACCCCTTGCCCGAACAAAATGGTCGTACGCGAAGTAAAATTTTTTGGCTCGAAATTTTACGAGCTTGTGCAAAACTTCTAGGCAATCATATCGGCAGGTGACACGAAGTGATTCGAGTTCGTTTGCCCCCCCATTTTCTTTAACGAACGATAACTTTTTCTGAAAATAACAAGTGCCCCGATCCCGGCCGAAACGACTCGAATTACACTTCGAGACCCGCCGACATGATTGCCACGATGCATAGAGCAAATCGGACGACGTTGTATTTTTTTCACAACCAGGACCGAAACCCCTTGCCCGAACAAAATGGTCGTACGCGAAGTAAAATTTTTTGGCTCGAAATTTTACGAGCTTGTGCAAAACTTCTAGGCAATCATATCGGCAGGTGACACGAAGTGATTCGAGTTCGTTTGCCCCCCCATTTTCTTTAACGAACGATAACTTTTTCTGAAAATAACAAGTGCCCCGATCCCGGCCGAAACGACTCGAATTACACTTCGAGACCCGCCGACATGATTGCCACGATGCATAGAGCAAATCGGACGACGTTGTATTTTTTTCACAACCAGGACCGAAACCCTAGGCCGAACAAAATGGTCGTACGCGAAGTGAAATTTTTTGGCTCGAAATTTTACGGGCTTGTGCAGAACTTCTAGGCAATCATATCGGCAGGTGACACGAAGTGATTCGAGTTCGTTTGCCCCCCCATTTTCTTTAACGAACGATAACTTTTTCTGAAAATAACAAGTGCCCCGATCCCGGCCGAAACGACTCGAATTACACTTCGAGACCCGCCGACATGATTGCCACGATGCATAGAGCAAATCGGACGACGTTGTATTTTTTTCACAACCAGGACCGAAACCCCTTGCCCGAACAAAATGGTCGTACGCGAAGTAAAATTTTTTGGCTCGAAATTTTACGAGCTTGTGCAAAACTTCTAGGCAATCATATCGGCAGGTGACACGAAGTGATTCGAGTTCGTTTGCCCCCCCATTTTCTTTAACGAACGATAACTTTTTCTGAAAATAACAAGTGCCCCGATCCCGGCCGAAACGACTCGAATTACACTTCGAGACCCGCCGACATGATTGCCACGATGCATAGAGCAAATCGGACGACGTTGTATTTTTTTCACAACCAGGACCGAAACCCTAGGCCGAACAAAATGGTCGTACGCGAAGTGAAATTTTTTGGCTCGAAATTTTACGGGCTTGTGCAGAACTTCTAGGCAATCATATCGGCAGGTGACACGAAGTGATTCGAGTTCGTTTGCCCCCCCATTTTCTTTAACGAACGATAACTTTTTCTGAAAATAACAAGTGCCCCGATCCCGGCCGAAACGACTCGAATTACACTTCGAGACCCGCCGACATGATTGCCACGATGCATAGAGCAAATCGGACGACGTTGTATTTTTTTCACAACCAGGACCGAAACCCTAGGCCGAACAAAATGGTCGTACGCGAAGTGAAATTTTTTGGCTCGAAATTTTACGGGCTTGTGCAGAACTTCTAGGCAATCATATCGGCAGGTGACACGAAGTGATTCGAGTTCGTTTGCCCCCCCATTTTCTTTAACGAACGATAACTTTTTCTGAAAATAACAAGTGCCCCGATACCGGCCGAAACGACTCGAATTACACTTCGAGACCCGCCGACATGATTGCCACGATGCATAGAGCAAATCGGACGACGTTGTATTTTTTTCACAACCAGGACCGAAACCCCTTGCCCGAACAAAATGGTCGTACGCGAAGTAAAATTTTTTGGCTCGAAATTTTACGAGCTTGTGCAAAACTTCTAGGCAATCATATCGGCAGGTGACACGAAGTGATTCGAGTTCGTTTGCCCCCCCATTTTCTTTAACGAACGATAACTTTTTCTGAAAATAACAAGTGCCCCGATCCCGGCCGAAACGACTCGAATTACACTTCGAGACCCGCCGACATGATTGCCACGATGCATAGAGCAAATCGGACGACGTTGTATTTTTTTCACAACCAGGACCGAAACCCTAGGCCGAACAAAATGGTCGTACGCGAAGTGAAATTTTTTGGCTCGAAATTTTACGGGCTTGTGCAGAACTTCTAGGCAATCATATCGGCAGGTGACACGAAGTGATTCGAGTTCGTTTGCCCCCCCATTTTCTTTAACGAACGATAACTTTTTCTGAAAATAACAAGTGCCCCGATCCCGGCCGAAACGACTCGAATTACACTTCGAGACCCGCCGACATGATTGCCACGATGCATAGAGCAAATCGGACGACGTTGTATTTTTTTCACAACCAGGACCGAAACCCCTTGCCCGAACAAAATGGTCGTACGCGAAGTAAAATTTTTTGGCTCGAAATTTTACGAGCTTGTGCAAAACTTCTAGGCAATCATATCGGCAGGTGACACGAAGTGATTCGAGTTCGTTTGCCCCCCCATTTTCTTTAACGAACGATAACTTTTTCTGAAAATAACAAGTGCCCCGATCCCGGCCGAAACGACTCGAATTACACTTCGAGACCCGCCGACATGATTGCCACGATGCATAGAGCAAATCGGACGACGTTGTATTTTTTTCACAACCAGGACCGAAACCCCTTGCCCGAACAAAATGGTCGTACGCGGAGTAAAATTTTTTGGCTCGAAATTTTACGAGCTTGTGCAAAACTTCTAGGCAATCATATCGGCAGGTGACACGAAGTGATTCGAGTTCGTTTGCCCCCCCATTTTCTTTAACGAACGATAACTTTTTCTGAAAATAACAAGTGCCCCGATCCCGGCCGAAACGACTCGAATTACACTTCGAGACCCGCCGACATGATTGCCACGATGCATAGAGCAAATCGGACGACGTTGTATTTTTTTCACAACCAGGACCGAAACCCTAGGCCGAACAAAATGGTCGTACGCGAAGTGAAATTTTTTGGCTCGAAATTTTACGGGCTTGTGCAGAACTTCTAGGCAATCATATCGGCAGGTGACACGAAGTGATTCGAGTTCGTTTGCCCCCCCATTTTCTTTAACGAACGATAACTTTTTCTGAAAATAACAAGTGCCCCGATACCGGCCGAAACGACTCGAATTACACTTCGAGACCCGCCGACATGATTGCCACGATGCATAGAGCAAATCGGACGACGTTGTATTTTTTTCACAACCAGGACCGAAACCCCTTGCCCGAACAAAATGGTCGTACGCGAAGTAAAATTTTTTGGCTCGAAATTTTACGAGCTTGTGCAAAACTTCTAGGCAATCATATCGGCAGGTGACACGAAGTGATTCGAGTTCGTTTGCCCCCCCATTTTCTTTAACGAACGATAACTTTTTCTGAAAATAACAAGTGCCCCGATCCCGGCCGAAACGACTCGAATTACACTTCGAGACCCGCCGACATGATTGCCACGATGCATAGAGCAAATCGGACGACGTTGTATTTTTTTCACAACCAGGACCGAAACCCTAGGCCGAACAAAATGGTCGTACGCGAAGTGAAATTTTTTGGCTCGAAATTTTACGGGCTTGTGCAGAACTTCTAGGCAATCATATCGGCAGGTGACACGAAGTGATTCGAGTTCGTTTGCCCCCCCATTTTCTTTAACGAACGATAACTTTTTCTGAAAATAACAAGTGCCCCGATCCCGGCCGAAACGACTCGAATTACACTTCGAGACCCGCCGACATGATTGCCACGATGCATAGAGCAAATCGGACGACGTTGTATTTTTTTCACAACCAGGACCGAAACCCCTTGCCCGAACAAAATGGTCGTACGCGAAGTAAAATTTTTTGGCTCGAAATTTTACGAGCTTGTGCAAAACTTCTAGGCAATCATATCGGCAGGTGACACGAAGTGATTCGAGTTCGTTTGCCCCCCCATTTTCTTTAACGAACGATAACTTTTTCTGAAAATAACAAGTGCCCCGATCCCGGCCGAAACGACTCGAATTACACTTCGAGACCCGCCGACATGATTGCCACGATGCATAGAGCAAATCGGACGACGTTGTATTTTTTTCACAACCAGGACCGAAACCCTAGGCCGAACAAAATGGTCGTACGCGAAGTGAAATTTTTTGGCTCGAAATTTTACGGGCTTGTGCAGAACTTCTAGGCAATCATATCGGCAGGTGACACGAAGTGATTCGAGTTCGTTTGCCCCCCCATTTTCTTTAACGAACGATAACTTTTTCTGAAAATAACAAGTGCCCCGATCCCGGCCGAAACGACTCGAATTACACTTCGAGACCCGCCGACATGATTGCCACGATGCATAGAGCAAATCGGACGACGTTGTATTTTTTTCACAACCAGGACCGAAACCCCTTGCCCGAACAAAATGGTCGTACGCGAAGTAAAATTTTTTTGCTCGAAATTTTACGAGCTTGTGCAAAACTTCTAGGCAATCATATCGGCAGGTGACACGAAGTGATTCGAGTTCGTTTGCCCCCCCATTTTCTTTAACGAACGATAACTTTTTCTGAAAATAACAAGTGCCCCGATCCCGGCCGAAACGACTCGAATTACACTTCGAGACCCGCCGACATGATTGCCACGATGCATAGAGCAAATCGGACGACGTTGTATTTTTTTCACAACCAGGACCGAAACCCTAGGCCGAACAAAATGGTCGTACGCGAAGTGAAATTTTTTGGCTCGAAATTTTACGGGCTTGTGCAGAACTTCTAGGCAATCATATCGGCAGGTGACACGAAGTGATTCGAGTTCGTTTGCCCCCCCATTTTCTTTAACGAACGATAACTTTTTCTGAAAATAACAAGTGCCCCGATACCGGCCGAAACGACTCGAATTACACTTCGAGACCCGCCGACATGATTGCCACGATGCATAGAGCAAATCGGACGACGTTGTATTTTTTTCACAACCAGGACCGAAACCCCTTGCCCGAACAAAATGGTCGTACGCGAAGTAAAATTTTTTGGCTCGAAATTTTACGAGCTTGTGCAAAACTTCTAGGCAATCATATCGGCAGGTGACACGAAGTGATTCGAGTTCGTTTGCCCCCCCATTTTCTTTAACGAACGATAACTTTTTCTGAAAATAACTAGTGCCCCGATCCCGGCCGAAACGACTCGAATTACACTTCGAGACCCGCCGACATGATTGCCACGATGCATAGAGCAAATCGGACGACGTTGTATTTTTTTCACAACCAGGACCGAAACCCTAGGCCGAACAAAATGGTCGTACGCGAAGTGAAATTTTTTGGCTCGAAATTTTACGGGCTTGTGCAGAACTTCTAGGCAATCATATCGGCAGGTGACACGAAGTGATTCGAGTTCGTTTGCCCCCCCATTTTCTTTAACGAACGATAACTTTTTCTGAAAATAACAAGTGCCCCGATCCCGGCCGAAACGACTCGAATTACACTTCGAGACCCGCCGACATGATTGCCACGATGCATAGAGCAAATCGGACGACGTTGTATTTTTTTCACAACCAGGACCGAAACCCCTTGCCCGAACAAAATGGTCGTACGCGAAGTAAAATTTTTTGGCTCGAAATTTTACGAGCTTGTGCAAAACTTCTAGGCAATCATATCGGCAGGTGACACGAAGTGATTCGAGTTCGTTTGCCCCCCCATTTTCTTTAACGAACGATAACTTTTTCTGAAAATAACAAGTGCCCCGATCCCGGCCGAAACGACTCGAATTACACTTCGAGACCCGCCGACATGATTGCCACGATGCATAGAGCAAATCGGACGACGTTGTATTTTTTTCACAACCAGGACCGAAACCCCTTGCCCGAACAAAATGGTCGTACGCGGAGTAAAATTTTTTGGCTCGAAATTTTACGAGCTTGTGCAAAACTTCTAGGCAATCATATCGGCAGGTGACACGAAGTGATTCGAGTTCGTTTGCCCCCCCATTTTCTTTAACGAACGATAACTTTTTCTGAAAATAACAAGTGCCCCGATCCCGGCCGAAACGACTCGAATTACACTTCGAGACCCGCCGACATGATTGCCACGATGCATAGAGCAAATCGGACGACGTTGTATTTTTTTCACAACCAGGACCGAAACCCTAGGCCGAACAAAATGGTCGTACGCGAAGTGAAATTTTTTGGCTCGAAATTTTACGGGCTTGTGCAGAACTTCTAGGCAATCATATCGGCAGGTGACACGAAGTGATTCGAGTTCGTTTGCCCCCCCATTTTCTTTAACGAACGATAACTTTTTCTGAAAATAACAAGTGCCCCGATACCGGCCGAAACGACTCGAATTACACTTCGAGACCCGCCGACATGATTGCCACGATGCATAGAGCAAATCGGACGACGTTGTATTTTTTTCACAACCAGGACCGAAACCCCTTGCCCGAACAAAATGGTCGTACGCGAAGTAAAATTTTTTGGCTCGAAATTTTACGAGCTTGTGCAAAACTTCTAGGCAATCATATCGGCAGGTGACACGAAGTGAGTCGAGTTCGTTTGCCCCCCCATTTTCTTTAACGAACGATAACTTTTTCTGAAAATAACAAGTGCCCCGATCCCGGCCGAAACGACTCGAATTACACTTCGAGACCCGCCGACATGATTGCCACGATGCATAGAGCAAATCGGACGACGTTGTATTTTTTTCACAACCAGGACCGAAACCCTAGGCCGAACAAAATGGTCGTACGCGAAGTGAAATTTTTTGGCTCGAAATTTTACGGGCTTGTGCAGAACTTCTAGGCAATCATATCGGCAGGTGACACGAAGTGATTCGAGTTCGTTTGCCCCCCCATTTTCTTTAACGAACGATAACTTTTTCTGAAAATAACAAGTGCCCCGATCCCGGCCGAAACGACTCTAATTACACTTCGAGACCCGCCGACATGATTGCCACGATGCATAGAGCAAATCGGACGACGTTGTATTTTTTTCACAACCAGGACCGAAACCCCTTGCCCGAACAAAATGGTCGTACGCGAAGTAAAATTTTTTGGCTCGAAATTTTACGAGCTTGTGCAAAACTTCTAGGCAATCATATCGGCAGGTGACACGAAGTGATTCGAGTTCGTTTGCCCCCCCATTTTCTTTAACGAACGATAACTTTTTCTGAAAATAACAAGTGCCCCGATCCCGGCCGAAACGACTCGAATTACACTTCGAGACCCGCCGACATGATTGCCACGATGCATAGAGCAAATCGGACGACGTTGTATTTTTTTCACAACCAGGACCGAAACCCTAGGCCGAACAAAATGGTCGTACGCGAAGTGAAATTTTTTGGCTCGAAATTTTACGGGCTTGTGCAGAACTTCTAGGCAATCATATCGGCAGGTGACACGAAGTGATTCGAGTTCGTTTGCCCCCCCATTTTCTTTAACGAACGATAACTTTTTCTGAAAATAACAAGTGCCCCGATACCGGCCGAAACGACTCGAATTACACTTCGAGACCCGCCGACATGATTGCCACGATGCATAGAGCAAATCGGACGACGTTGTATTTTTTTCACAACCAGGACCGAAACCCCTTGCCCGAACAAAATGGTCGTACGCGAAGTAAAATTTTTTGGCTCGAAATTTTACGAGCTTGTGCAAAACTTCTAGGCAATCATATCGGCAGGTGACACGAAGTGATTCGAGTTCGTTTGCCCCCCCATTTTCTTTAACGAACGATAACTTTTTCTGAAAATAACTAGTGCCCCGATCCCGGCCGAAACGACTCGAATTACACTTCGAGACCCGCCGACATGATTGCCACGATGCATAGAGCAAATCGGACGACGTTGTATTTTTTTCACAACCAGGACCGAAACCCTAGGCCGAACAAAATGGTCGTACGCGAAGTGAAATTTTTTGGCTCGAAATTTTACGGGCTTGTGCAGAACTTCTAGGCAATCATATCGGCAGGTGACACGAAGTGATTCGAGTTCGTTTGCCCCCCCATTTTCTTTAACGAACGATAACTTTTTCTGAAAATAACAAGTGCCCCGATCCCGGCCGAAACGACTCGAATTACACTTCGAGACCCGCCGACATGATTGCCACGATGCATAGAGCAAATCGGACGACGTTGTATTTTTTTCACAACCAGGACCGAAACCCCTTGCCCGAACAAAATGGTCGTACGCGAAGTAAAATTTTTTGGCTCGAAATTTTACGAGCTTGTGCAAAACTTCTAGGCAATCATATCGGCAGGTGACACGAAGTGATTCGAGTTCGTTTGCCCCCCCATTTTCTTTAACGAACGATAACTTTTTCTGAAAATAACAAGTGCCCCGATCCCGGCCGAAACGACTCGAATTACACTTCGAGACCCGCCGACATGATTGCCACGATGCATAGAGCAAATCGGACGACGTTGTATTTTTTTCACAACCAGGACCGAAACCCCTTGCCCGAACAAAATGGTCGTACGCGGAGTAAAATTTTTTGGCTCGAAATTTTACGAGCTTGTGCAAAACTTCTAGGCAATCATATCGGCAGGTGACACGAAGTGATTCGAGTTCGTTTGCCCCCCCATTTTCTTTAACGAACGATAACTTTTTCTGAAAATAACAAGTGCCCCGATCCCGGCCGAAACGACTCGAATTACACTTCGAGACCCGCCGACATGATTGCCACGATGCATAGAGCAAATCGGACGACGTTGTATTTTTTTCACAACCAGGACCGAAACCCTAGGCCGAACAAAATGGTCGTACGCGAAGTGAAATTTTTTGGCTCGAAATTTTACGGGCTTGTGCAGAACTTCTAGGCAATCATATCGGCAGGTGACACGAAGTGATTCGAGTTCGTTTGCCCCCCCATTTTCTTTAACGAACGATAACTTTTTCTGAAAATAACAAGTGCCCCGATACCGGCCGAAACGACTCGAATTACACTTCGAGACCCGCCGACATGATTGCCACGATGCATAGAGCAAATCGGACGACGTTGTATTTTTTTCACAACCAGGACCGAAACCCCTTGCCCGAACAAAATGGTCGTACGCGAAGTAAAATTTTTTGGCTCGAAATTTTACGAGCTTGTGCAAAACTTCTAGGCAATCATATCGGCAGGTGACACGAAGTGAGTCGAGTTCGTTTGCCCCCCCATTTTCTTTAACGAACGATAACTTTTTCTGAAAATAACAAGTGCCCCGATCCCGGCCGAAACGACTCGAATTACACTTCGAGACCCGCCGACATGATTGCCACGATGCATAGAGCAAATCGGACGACGTTGTATTTTTTTCACAACCAGGACCGAAACCCTAGGCCGAACAAAATGGTCGTACGCGAAGTGAAATTTTTTGGCTCGAAATTTTACGGGCTTGTGCAGAACTTCTAGGCAATCATATCGGCAGGTGACACGAAGTGATTCGAGTTCGTTTGCCCCCCCATTTTCTTTAACGAACGATAACTTTTTCTGAAAATAACAAGTGCCCCGATCCCGGCCGAAACGACTCGAATTACACTTCGAGACCCGCCGACATGATTGCCACGATGCATAGAGCAAATCGGACGACGTTGTATTTTTTTCACAACCAGGACCGAAACCCTAGGCCGAACAAAATGGTCGTACGCGAAGTGAAATTTTTTGGCTCGAAATTTTACGGGCTTGTGCAGAACTTCTAGGCAATCATCTCGGCAGGTGACACGAAGTGATTCGAGTTCGTTTGCCCCCCCATTTTCTTTAACGAACGATAACTTTTTCTGAAAATAACAAGTGCCCCGATCCCGGCCGAAACGACTCGAATTACACTTCGAGACCCGCCGACATGATTGCCACGATGCATAGAGCAAATCGGACGACGTTGTATTTTTTTCACAACCAGGACCGAAACCCCTTGCCCGAACAAAATGGTCGTACGCGAAGTAAAATTTTTTGGCTCGAAATTTTACGAGCTTGTGCAAAACTTCTAGGCAATCATATCGGCAGGTGACACGAAGTGATTCGAGTTCGTTTGCCCCCCCATTTTCTTTAACGAACGATAACTTTTTCTGAAAATAACAAGTGCCCCGATCCCGGCCGAAACGACTCGAATTACACTTCGAGACCCGCCGACATGATTGCCACGATGCATAGAGCAAATCGGACGACGTTGTATTTTTTTCACAACCAGGACCGAAACCCTAGGCCGAACAAAATGGTCGTACGCGAAGTGAAATTTTTTGGCTCGAAATTTTACGGGCTTGTGCAGAACTTCTAGGCAATCATATCGGCAGGTGACACGAAGTGATTCGAGTTCGTTTGCCCCCCCATTTTCTTTAACGAACGATAACTTTTTCTGAAAATAACAAGTGCCCCGATCCCGGCCGAAACGACTCGAATTACACTTCGAGACCCGCCGACATGATTGCCACGATGCATAGAGCAAATCGGACGACGTTGTATTTTTTTCACAACCAGGACCGAAACCCCTTGCCCGAACAAAATGGTCGTACGCGAAGTAAAATTTTTTGGCTCGAAATTTTACGAGCTTGTGCAAAACTTCTAGGCAATCATATCGGCAGGTGACACGAAGTGATTCGAGTTCGTTTGCCCCCCCATTTTCTTTAACGAACGATAACTTTTTCTGAAAATAACAAGTGCCCCGATCCCGGCCGAAACGACTCGAATTACACTTCGAGACCCGCCGACATGATTGCCACGATGCATAGAGCAAATCGGACGACGTTGTATTTTTTTCACAACCAGGACCGAAACCCTAGGCCGAACAAAATGGTCGTACGCGAAGTGAAATTTTTTGGCTCGAAATTTTACGGGCTTGTGCAGAACTTCTAGGCAATCATATCGGCAGGTGACACGAAGTGATTCGAGTTCGTTTGCCCCCCCATTTTCTTTAACGAACGATAACTTTTTCTGAAAATAACAAGTGCCCCGATCCCGGCCGAAACGACTCGAATTACACTTCGAGACCCGCCGACATGATTGCCACGATGCATAGAGCAAATCGGACGACGTTGTATTTTTTTCACAACCAGGACCGAAACCCTAGGCCGAACAAAATGGTCGTACGCGAAGTGAAATTTTTTGGCTCGAAATTTTACGGGCTTGTGCAGAACTTCTAGGCAATCATATCGGCAGGTGACACGAAGTGATTCGAGTTCGTTTGCCCCCCCATTTTCTTTAACGAACGATAACTTTTTCTGAAAATAACAAGTGCCCCGATCCCGGCCGAAACGACTCGAATTACACTTCGAGACCCGCCGACATGATTGCCACGATGCATAGAGCAAATCGGACGACGTTGTATTTTTTTCACAACCAGGACCGAAACCCCTTGCCCGAACAAAATGGTCGTACGCGAAGTAAAATTTTTTGGCTCGAAATTTTACGAGCTTGTGCAAAACTTCTAGGCAATCATATCGGCAGGTGACACGAAGTGATTCGAGTTCGTTTGCCCCCCCATTTTCTTTAACGAACGATAACTTTTTCTGAAAATAACAAGTGCCCCGATCCCGGCCGAAACGACTCGAATTACACTTCGAGACCCGCCGACATGATTGCCACGATGCATAGAGCAAATCGGACGACGTTGTATTTTTTTCACAACCAGGACCGAAACCCTAGGCCGAACAAAATGGTCGTACGCGAAGTGAAATTTTTTGGCTCGAAATTTTACGGGCTTGTGCAGAACTTCTAGGCAATCATATCGGCAGGTGACACGAAGTGATTCGAGTTCGTTTGCCCCCCCATTTTCTTTAACGAACGATAACTTTTTCTGAAAATAACAAGTGCCCCGATACCGGCCGAAACGACTCGAATTACACTTCGAGACCCGCCGACATGATTGCCACGATGCATAGAGCAAATCGGACGACGTTGTATTTTTTTCACAACCAGGACCGAAACCCTAGGCCGAACAAAATGGTCGTACGCGAAGTGAAATTTTTTGGCTCGAAATTTTACGGGCTTGTGCAGAACTTCTAGGCAATCATATCGGCAGGTGACACGAAGTGATTCGAGTTCGTTTGCCCCCCCATTTTCTTTAACGAACGATAACTTTTTCTGAAAATAACAAGTGCCCCGATCCCGGCCGAAACGACTCGAATTACACTTCGAGACCCGCCGACATGATTGCCACGATGCATAGAGCAAATCGGACGACGTTGTATTTTTTTCACAACCAGGACCGAAACCCCTTGCCCGAACAAAATGGTCGTACGCGAAGTAAAATTTTTTGGCTCGAAATTTTACGAGCTTGTGCAAAACTTCTAGGCAATCATATCGGCAGGTGACACGAAGTGATTCGAGTTCGTTTGCCCCCCCATTTTCTTTAACGAACGATAACTTTTTCTGAAAATAACAAGTGCCCCGATCCCGGCCGAAACGACTCGAATTACACTTCGAGACCCGCCGACATGATTGCCACGATGCATAGAGCAAATCGGACGACGTTGTATTTTTTTCACAACCAGGACCGAAACCCCTTGCCCGAACAAAATGGTCGTACGCGGAGTAAAATTTTTTGGCTCGAAATTTTACGAGCTTGTGCAAAACTTCTAGGCAATCATATCGGCAGGTGATTCGAGTTCGTTTGCCCCCCCATTTTCTTTAACGAACGATAACTTTTTCTGAAAATAACAAGTGCCCCGATCCCGGCCGAAACGACTCGAATTACACTTCGAGACCCGCCGACATGATTGCCACGATGCATAGAGCAAATCGGACGACGTTGTATTTTTTTCACAACCAGGACCGAAACCCTAGGCCGAACAAAATGGTCGTACGCGAAGTGAAATTTTTTGGCTCGAAATTTTACGGGCTTGTGCAGAACTTCTAGGCAATCATATCGGCAGGTGACACGAAGTGATTCGAGTTCGTTTGCCCCCCCATTTTCTTTAACGAACGATAACTTTTTCTGAAAATAACAAGTGCCCCGATACCGGCCGAAACGACTCGAATTACACTTCGAGACCCGCCGACATGATTGCCACGATGCATAGAGCAAATCGGACGACGTTGTATTTTTTTCACAACCAGGACCGAAACCCCTTGCCCGAACAAAATGGTCGTACGCGAAGTAAAATTTTTTGGCTCGAAATTTTACGAGCTTGTGCAAAACTTCTAGGCAATCATATCGGCAGGTGACACGAAGTGATTCGAGTTCGTTTGCCCCCCCATTTTCTTTAACGAACGATAACTTTTTCTGAAAATAACAAGTGCCCCGATCCCGGCCGAAACGACTCGAATTACACTTCGAGACCCGCCGACATGATTGCCACGATGCATAGAGCAAATCGGACGACGTTGTATTTTTTTCACAACCAGGACCGAAACCCTAGGCCGAACAAAATGGTCGTACGCGAAGTGAAATTTTTTGGCTCGAAATTTTACGGGCTTGTGCAGAACTTCTAGGCAATCATATCGGCAGGTGACACGAAGTG
This sequence comes from Corylus avellana, assembly GCF_965113065.1. Taxonomy (NCBI): domain Eukaryota; kingdom Viridiplantae; phylum Streptophyta; class Magnoliopsida; order Fagales; family Betulaceae; genus Corylus; species Corylus avellana. The sequence goes on from NC_142494.1 coordinate 14,053,497, forward strand.
ATTCGAGTTCGTTTGCCCCCCCATTTTCTTTAACGAACGATAACTTTTTCTGAAAATAACAAGTGCCCCGATCCCGGCCGAAACGACTCGAATTACACTTCGAGACCCGCCGACATGATTGCCACGATGCATAGAGCAAATCGGACGACGTTGTATTTTTTTCACAACCAGGACCGAAACCCCTTGCCCGAACAAAATGGTCGTACGCGAAGTAAAATTTTTTGGCTCGAAATTTTACGAGCTTGTGCAAAACTTCTAGGCAATCATATCGGCAGGTGACACGAAGTGATTCGAGTTCGTTTGCCCCCCCATTTTCTTTAACGAACGATAACTTTTTCTGAAAATAACAAGTGCCCCGATCCCGGCCGAAACGACTCGAATTACACTTCGAGACCCGCCGACATGATTGCCACGATGCATAGAGCAAATCGGACGACGTTGTATTTTTTTCACAACCAGGACCGAAACCCTAGGCCGAACAAAATGCTCGTACGCGAAGTGAAATTTTTTGGCTCGAAATTTTACGGGCTTGTGCAGAACTTCTAGGCAATCATATCGGCAGGTGACACGAAGTGATTCGAGTTCGTTTGCCCCCCCATTTTCTTTAACGAACGATAACTTTTTCTGAAAATAACAAGTGCCCCGATTCCGGCCGAAACGACTCGAATTACACTTCGAGACCCGCCGACATGATTGCCACGATGCATAGAGCAAATCGGACGACGTTGTATTTTTTTCACAACCAGGACCGAAACCCCTTGCCCGAACAAAATGGTCGTACGCGAAGTAAAATTTTTTGGCTCGAAATTTTACGAGCTTGTGCAAAACTTCTAGGCAATCATATCGGCAGGTGACACGAAGTGATTCGAGTTCGTTTGCCCCCCCATTTTCTTTAACGAACGATAACTTTTTCTGAAAATAACAAGTGCCCCGATCCCGGCCGAAACGACTCGAATTACACTTCGAGACCCGCCGACATGATTGCCACGATGCATAGAGCAAATCGGACGACGTTGTATTTTTTTCACAACCAGGACCGAAACCCTAGGCCGAACAAAATGGTCGTACGCGAAGTGAAATTTTTTGGCTCGAAATTTTACGGGCTTGTGCAGAACTTCTAGGCAATCATATCGGCAGGTGACACGAAGTGATTCGAGTTCGTTTGCCCCCCCATTTTCTTTAACGAACGATAACTTTTTCTGAAAATAACAAGTGCCCCGATACCGGCCGAAACGACTCGAATTACACTTCGAGACCCGCCGACATGATTGCCACGATGCATAGAGCAAATCGGACGACGTTGTATTTTTTTCACAACCAGGACCGAAACCCCTTGCCCGAACAAAATGGTCGTACGCGAAGTAAAATTTTTTGGCTCGAAATTTTACGAGCTTGTGCAAAACTTCTAGGCAATCATATCGGCAGGTGACACGAAGTGATTCGAGTTCGTTTGCCCCCCCATTTTCTTTAACGAACGATAACTTTTTCTGAAAATAACAAGTGCCCCGATCCCGGCCGAAACGACTCGAATTACACTTCGAGACCCGCCGACATGATTGCCACGATGCATAGAGCAAATCGGACGACGTTGTATTTTTTTCACAACCAGGACCGAAACCCTAGGCCGAACAAAATGGTCGTACGCGAAGTGAAATTTTTTGGCTCGAAATTTTACGGGCTTGTGCAGAACTTCTAGGCAATCATATCGGCAGGTGACACGAAGTGATTCGAGTTCGTTTGCCCCCCCATTTTCTTTAACGAACGATAACTTTTTCTGAAAATAACAAGTGCCCCGATCCCGGCCGAAACGACTCGAATTACACTTCGAGACCCGCCGACATGATTGCCACGATGCATAGAGCAAATCGGACGACGTTGTATTTTTTTCACAACCAGGACCGAAACCCCTTGCCCGAACAAAATGGTCGTACGCGAAGTAAAATTTTTTGGCTCGAAATTTTACGAGCTTGTGCAAAACTTCTAGGCAATCATATCGGCAGGTGACACGAAGTGATTCGAGTTCGTTTGCCCCCCCATTTTCTTTAACGAACGATAACTTTTTCTGAAAATAACAAGTGCCCCGATCCCGGCCGAAACGACTCGAATTACACTTCGAGACCCGCCGACATGATTGCCACGATGCATAGAGCAAATCGGACGACGTTGTATTTTTTTCACAACCAGGACCGAAACCCCTTGCCCGAACAAAATGGTCGTACGCGGAGTAAAATTTTTTGGCTCGAAATTTTACGAGCTTGTGCAAAACTTCTAGGCAATCATATCGGCAGGTGACACGAAGTGATTCGAGTTCGTTTGCCCCCCCATTTTCTTTAACGAACGATAACTTTTTCTGAAAATAACAAGTGCCCCGATCCCGGCCGAAACGACTCGAATTACACTTCGAGACCCGCCGACATGATTGCCACGATGCATAGAGCAAATCGGACGACGTTGTATTTTTTTCACAACCAGGACCGAAACCCTAGGCCGAACAAAATGGTCGTACGCGAAGTGAAATTTTTTGGCTCGAAATTTTACGGGCTTGTGCAGAACTTCTAGGCAATCATATCGGCAGGTGACACGAAGTGATTCGAGTTCGTTTGCCCCCCCATTTTCTTTAACGAACGATAACTTTTTCTGAAAATAACAAGTGCCCCGATACCGGCCGAAACGACTCGAATTACACTTCGAGACCCGCCGACATGATTGCCACGATGCATAGAGCAAATCGGACGACGTTGTATTTTTTTCACAACCAGGACCGAAACCCCTTGCCCGAACAAAATGGTCGTACGCGAAGTGAAATTTTTTGGCTCGAAATTTTACGAGCTTGTGCAAAACTTCTAGGCAATCATATCGGCAGGTGACACGAAGTGATTCGAGTTCGTTTGCCCCCCCATTTTCTTTAACGAACGATAACTTTTTCTGAAAATAACAAGTGCCCCGATCCCGGCCGAAACGACTCGAATTACACTTCGAGACCCGCCGACATGATTGCCACGATGCATAGAGCAAATCGGACGACGTTGTATTTTTTTCACAACCAGGACCGAAACCCTAGGCCGAACAAAATGGTCGTACGCGAAGTGAAATTTTTTGGCTCGAAATTTTACGGGCTTGTGCAGAACTTCTAGGCAATCATATCGGCAGGTGACACGAAGTGATTCGAGTTCGTTTGCCCCCCCCATTTTCTTTAACGAACGATAACTTTTTCTGAAAATAACAAGTGCCCCGATCCCGGCCGAAACGACTCTAATTACACTTCGAGACCCGCCGACATGATTGCCACGATGCATAGAGCAAATCGGACGACGTTGTATTTTTTTCACAACCAGGACCGAAACCCCTTGCCCGAACAAAATGGTCGTACGCGAAGTAAAATTTTTTGGCTCGAAATTTTACGAGCTTGTGCAAAACTTCTAGGCAATCATATCGGCAGGTGACACGAAGTGATTCGAGTTCGTTTGCCCCCCCATTTTCTTTAACGAACGATAACTTTTTCTGAAAATAACAAGTGCCCCGATCCCGGCCGAAACGACTCGAATTACACTTCGAGACCCGCCGACATGATTGCCACGATGCATAGAGCAAATCGGACGACGTTGTATTTTTTTCACAACCAGGACCGAAACCCTAGGCCGAACAAAATGGTCGTACGCGAAGTGAAATTTTTTGGCTCGAAATTTTACGGGCTTGTGCAGAACTTCTAGGCAATCATATCGGCAGGTGACACGAAGTGATTCGAGTTCGTTTGCCCCCCCATTTTCTTTAACGAACGATAACTTTTTCTGAAAATAACAAGTGCCCCGATCCCGGCCGAAACGACTCGAATTACACTTCGAGACCCGCCGACATGATTGCCACGATGCATAGAGCAAATCGGACGACGTTGTATTTTTTTCACAACCAGGACCGAAACCCCTTGCCCGAACAAAATGGTCGTACGCGAAGTAAAATTTTTTGGCTCGAAATTTTACGAGCTTGTGCAAAACTTCTAGGCAATCATATCGGCAGGTGACACGAAGTGATTCGAGTTCGTTTGCCCCCCCATTTTCTTTAACGAACGATAACTTTTTCTGAAAATAACAAGTGCCCCGATCCCGGCCGAAACGACTCGAATTACACTTCGAGACCCGCCGACATGATTGCCACGATGCATAGAGCAAATCGGACGACGTTGTATTTTTTTCACAACCAGGACCGAAACCCTAGGCCGAACAAAATGGTCGTACGCGAAGTGAAATTTTTTGGCTCGAAATTTTACGGGCTTGTGCAGAACTTCTAGGCAATCATATCGGCAGGTGACACGAAGTGATTCGAGTTCGTTTGCCCCCCCCATTTTCTTTAACGAACGATAACTTTTTCTGAAAATAACAAGTGCCCCGATCCCGGCCGAAACGACTCGAATTACACTTCGAGACCCGCCGACATGATTGCCACGATGCATAGAGCAAATCGGACGACGTTGTATTTTTTTCACAACCAGGACCGAAACCCCTTGCCCGAACAAAATGGTCGTACGCGAAGTAAAATTTTTTGGCTCGAAATTTTACGAGCTTGTGCAAAACTTCTAGGCAATCATATCGGCAGGTGACACGAAGTGATTCGAGTTCGTTTGCCCCCCCATTTTCTTTAACGAACGATAACTTTTTCTGAAAATAACAAGTGCCCCGATCCCGGCCGAAACGACTCGAATTACACTTCGAGACCCGCCGACATGATTGCCACGATGCATAGAGCAAATCGGACGACGTTGTATTTTTTTCACAACCAGGACCGAAACCCTAGGCCGAACAAAATGGTCGTACGCGAAGTGAAATTTTTTGGCTCGAAATTTTACGGGCTTGTGCAGAACTTCTAGGCAATCATATCGGCAGGTGACACGAAGTGATTCGAGTTCGTTTGCCCCCCCATTTTCTTTAACGAACGATAACTTTTTCTGAAAATAACAAGTGCCCCGATCCCGGCCGAAACGACTCGAATTACACTTCGAGACCCGCCGACATGATTGCCACGATGCATAGAGCAAATCGGACGACGTTGTATTTTTTTCACAACCAGGACCGAAACCCCTTGCCCGAACAAAATGGTCGTACGCGAAGTAAAATTTTTTGGCTCGAAATTTTACGAGCTTGTGCAAAACTTCTAGGCAATCATATCGGCAGGTGACACGAAGTGATTCGAGTTCGTTTGCCCCCCCATTTTCTTTAACGAACGATAACTTTTTCTGAAAATAACAAGTGCCCCGATCCCGGCCGAAACGACTCGAATTACACTTCGAGACCCGCCGACATGATTGCCACGATGCATAGAGCAAATCGGACGACGTTGTATTTTTTTCACAACCAGGACCGAAACCCTAGGCCGAACAAAATGGTCGTACGCGAAGTGAAATTTTTTGGCTCGAAATTTTACGGGCTTGTGCAGAACTTCTAGGCAATCATATCGGCAGGTGACACGAAGTGATTCGAGTTCGTTTGCCCCCCCATTTTCTTTAACGAACGATAACTTTTTCTGAAAATAACAAGTGCCCCGATCCCGGCCGAAACGACTCGAATTACACTTCGAGACCCGCCGACATGATTGCCACGATGCATAGAGCAAATCGGACGACGTTGTATTTTTTTCACAACCAGGACCGAAACCCCTTGCCCGAACAAAATGGTCGTACGCGAAGTAAAATTTTTTGGCTCGAAATTTTACGAGCTTGTGCAAAACTTCTAGGCAATCATATCGGCAGGTGACACGAAGTGATTCGAGTTCGTTTGCCCCCCCATTTTCTTTAACGAACGATAACTTTTTCTGAAAATAACAAGTGCCCCGATCCCGGCCGAAACGACTCGAATTACACTTCGAGACCCGCCGACATGATTGCCACGATGCATAGAGCAAATCGGACGACGTTGTATTTTTTTCACAACCAGGACCGAAACCCTAGGCCGAACAAAATGGTCGTACGCGAAGTGAAATTTTTTGGCTCGAAATTTTACGGGCTTGTGCAGAACTTCTAGGCAATCATATCGGCAGGTGACACGAAGTGATTCGAGTTCGTTTGCCCCCCCATTTTCTTTAACGAACGATAACTTTTTCTGAAAATAACAAGTGCCCCGATACCGGCCGAAACGACTCGAATTACACTTCGAGACCCGCCGACATGATTGCCACGATGCATAGAGCAAATCGGACGACGTTGTATTTTTTTCACAACCAGGACCGAAACCCCTTGCCCGAACAAAATGGTCGTACGCGAAGTAAAATTTTTTGGCTCGAAATTTTACGAGCTTGTGCAAAACTTCTAGGCAATCATATCGGCAGGTGACACGAAGTGATTCGAGTTCGTTTGCCCCCCCATTTTCTTTAACGAACGATAACTTTTTCTGAAAATAACAAGTGCCCCGATCCCGGCCGAAACGACTCGAATTACACTTCGAGACCCGCCGACATGATTGCCACGATGCATAGAGCAAATCGGACGACGTTGTATTTTTTTCACAACCAGGACCGAAACCCCTTGCCCGAACAAAATGGTCGTACGCGAAGTAAAATTTTTTGGCTCGAAATTTTACGAGCTTGTGCAAAACTTCTAGGCAATCATATCGGCAGGTGACACGAAGTGATTCGAGTTCGTTTGCCCCCCCATTTTCTTTAACGAACGATAACTTTTTCTGAAAATAACAAGTGCCCCGATCCCGGCCGAAACGACTCGAATTACACTTCGAGACCCGCCGACATGATTGCCACGATGCATAGAGCAAATCGGACGACGTTGTATTTTTTTCACAACCAGGACCGAAACCCTAGGCCGAACAAAATGGTCGTACGCGAAGTGAAATTTTTTGGCTCGAAATTTTACGGGCTTGTGCAGAACTTCTAGGCAATCATATCGGCAGGTGACACGAAGTGATTCGAGTTCGTTTGCCCCCCCATTTTCTTTAACGAACGATAACTTTTTCTGAAAATAACAAGTGCCCCGATCCCGGCCGAAACGACTCGAATTACACTTCGAGACCCGCCGACATGATTGCCACGATGCATAGAGCAAATCGGACGACGTTGTATTTTTTTCACAACCAGGACCGAAACCCCTTGCCCGAACAAAATGGTCGTACGCGAAGTAAAATTTTTTGGCTCGAAATTTTACGAGCTTGTGCAAAACTTCTAGGCAATCATATCGGCAGGTGACACGAAGTGATTCGAGTTCGTTTGCCCCCCCATTTTCTTTAACGAACGATAACTTTTTCTGAAAATAACAAGTGCCCCGATCCCGGCCGAAACGACTCGAATTACACTTCGAGACCCGCCGACATGATTGCCACGATGCATAGAGCAAATCGGACGACGTTGTATTTTTTTCACAACCAGGACCGAAACCCCTTGCCCGAACAAAATGGTCGTACGCGAAGTGAAATTTTTTGGCTCGAAATTTTACGGGCTTGTGCAGAACTTCTAGGCAATCATATCGGCAGGTGACACGAAGTGATTCGAGTTCGTTTGCCCCCCCATTTTCTTTAACGAACGATAACTTTTTCTGAAAATAACAAGTGCCCCGATCCCGGCCGAAACGACTCGAATTACACTTCGAGACCCGCCGACATGATTGCCACGATGCATAGAGCAAATCGGACGACGTTGTATTTTTTTCACAACCAGGACCGAAACCCCTTGCCCGAACAAAATGGTCGTACGCGAAGTAAAATTTTTTGGCTCGAAATTTTACGAGCTTGTGCAAAACTTCTAGGCAATCATATCGGCAGGTGACACGAAGTGATTCGAGTTCGTTTGCCCCCCCATTTTCTTTAACGAACGATAACTTTTTCTGAAAATCACAAGTGCCCCGATCCCGGCCGAAACGACTCGAATTACACTTCGAGACCCGCCGACATGATTGCCACGATGCATAGAGCAAATCGGACGACGTTGTATTTTTTTCACAACCAGGACCGAAACCCTAGGCCGAACAAAATGGTCGTACGCGAAGTGAAATTTTTTGGCTCGAAATTTTACGGGCTTGTGCAGAACTTCTAGGCAATCATATCGGCAGGTGACACGAAGTGATTCGAGTTCGTTTGCCCCCCCATTTTCTTTAACGAACGATAACTTTTTCTGAAAATAACAAGTGCCCCGATCCCGGCCGAAACGACTCGAATTACACTTCGAGACCCGCCGACATGATTGCCACGATGCATAGAGCAAATCGGACGACGTTGTATTTTTTTCACAACCAGGACCGAAACCCCTTGCCCGAACAAAATGGTCGTACGCGAAGTAAAATTTTTTGGCTCGAAATTTTACGAGCTTGTGCAAAACTTCTAGGCAATCATATCGGCTGGTGACACGAAGTGATTCGAGTTCGTTTGCCCCCCCATTTTCTTTAACGAACGATAACTTTTTCTGAAAATAACAAGTGCCCCGATCCCGGCCGAAACGACTCGAATTACACTTCGAGACCCGCCGACATGATTGCCACGATGCATAGAGCAAATCGGACGACGTTGTATTTTTTTCACAACCAGGACCGAAACCCTAGGCCGAACAAAATGGTCGTACGCGAAGTGAAATTTTTTGGCTCGAAATTTTACGGGCTTGTGCAGAACTTCTAGGCAATCATATCGGCAGGTGACACGAAGTGATTCGAGTTCGTTTGCCCCCCCATTTTCTTTAACGAACGATAACTTTTTCTGAAAATAACAAGTGCCCCGATACCGGCCGAAACGACTCGAATTACACTTCGAGACCCGCCGACATGATTGCCACGATGCATAGAGCAAATCGGACGACGTTGTATTTTTTTCACAACCAGGACCGAAACCCCTTGCCCGAACAAAATGGTCGTACGCGAAGTAAAATTTTTTGGCTCGAAATTTTACGAGCTTGTGCAAAACTTCTAGGCAATCATATCGGCAGGTGACACGAAGTGATTCGAGTTCGTTTGCCCCCCCATTTTCTTTAACGAACGATAACTTTTTCTGAAAATAACAAGTGCCCCGATCCCGGCCGAAACGACTCGAATTACACTTCGAGACCCGCCGACATGATTGCCACGATGCATAGAGCAAATCGGACGACGTTGTATTTTTTTCACAACCAGGACCGAAACCCTAGGCCGAACAAAATGGTCGTACGCGAAGTGAAATTTTTTGGCTCGAAATTTTACGGGCTTGTGCAGAACTTCTAGGCAATCATATCGGCAGGTGACACGAAGTGATTCGAGTTCGTTTGCCCCCCCATTTTCTTTAACGAACGATAACTTTTTCTGAAAATAACAAGTGCCCCGATCCCGGCCGAAACGACTCGAATTACACTTCGAGACCCGCCGACATGATTGCCACGATGCATAGAGCAAATCGGACGACGTTGTATTTTTTTCACAACCAGGACCGAAACCCCTTGCCCGAACAAAATGGTCGTACGCGAAGTAAAATTTTTTGGCTCGAAATTTTACGAGCTTGTGCAAAACTTCTAGGCAATCATATCGGCAGGTGACACGAAGTGATTCGAGTTCGTTTGCCCCCCCATTTTCTTTAACGAACGATAACTTTTTCTGAAAATAACAAGTGCCCCGATCCCGGCCGAAACGACTCGAATTACACTTCGAGACCCGCCGACATGATTGCCACGATGCATAGAGCAAATCGGACGACGTTGTATTTTTTTCACAACCAGGACCGAAACCCCTTGCCCGAACAAAATGGTCGTACGCGGAGTAAAATTTTTTGGCTCGAAATTTTACGAGCTTGTGCAAAACTTCTAGGCAATCATATCGGCAGGTGACACGAAGTGATTCGAGTTCGTTTGCCCCCCCATTTTCTTTAACGAACGATAACTTTTTCTGAAAATAACAAGTGCCCCGATCCCGGCCGAAACGACTCGAATTACACTTCGAGACCCGCCGACATGATTGCCACGATGCATAGAGCAAATCGGACGACGTTGTATTTTTTTCACAACCAGGACCGAAACCCTAGGCCGAACAAAATGGTCGTACGCGAAGTGAAATTTTTTGGCTCGAAATTTTACGGGCTTGTGCAGAACTTCTAGGCAATCATATCGGCAGGTGACACGAAGTGATTCGAGTTCGTTTGCCCCCCCATTTTCTTTAACGAACGATAACTTTTTCTGAAAATAACAAGTGCCCCGATACCGGCCGAAACGACTCGAATTACACTTCGAGACCCGCCGACATGATTGCCACGATGCATAGAGCAAATCGGACGACGTTGTATTTTTTTCACAACCAGGACCGAAACCCCTTGCCCGAACAAAATGGTCGTACGCGAAGTAAAATTTTTTGGCTCGAAATTTTACGAGCTTGTGCAAAACTTCTAGGCAATCATATCGGCAGGTGACACGAAGTGATTCGAGTTCGTTTGCCCCCCCATTTTCTTTAACGAACGATAACTTTTTCTGAAAATAACAAGTGCCCCGATCCCGGCCGAAACGACTCGAATTACACTTCGAGACCCGCCGACATGATTGCCACGATGCATAGAGCAAATCGGACGACGTTGTATTTTTTTCACAACCAGGACCGAAACCCTAGGCCGAACAAAATGGTCGTACGCGAAGTGAAATTTTTTGGCTCGAAATTTTACGGGCTTGTGCAGAACTTCTAGGCAATCATATCGGCAGGTGACACGAAGTGATTCGAGTTCGTTTGCCCCCCCATTTTCTTTAACGAACGATAACTTTTTCTGAAAATAACAAGTGCCCCGATCCCGGCCGAAACGACTCGAATTACACTTCGAGACCCGCCGACATGATTGCCACGATGCATAGAGCAAATCGGACGACGTTGTATTTTTTTCACAACCAGGACCGAAACCCCTTGCCCGAACAAAATGGTCGTACGCGAAGTAAAATTTTTTGGCTCGAAATTTTACGAGCTTGTGCAAAACTTCTAGGCAATCATATCGGCAGGTGACACGAAGTGATTCGAGTTCGTTTGCCCCCCCATTTTCTTTAACGAACGATAACTTTTTCTGAAAATAACAAGTGCCCCGATCCCGGCCGAAACGACTCGAATTACACTTCGAGACCCGCCGACATGATTGCCACGATGCATAGAGCAAATCGGACGACGTTGTATTTTTTTCACAACCAGGACCGAAACCCTAGGCCGAACAAAATGGTCGTACGCGAAGTGAAATTTTTTGGCTCGAAATTTTACGGGCTTGTGCAGAACTTCTAGGCAATCATATCGGCAGGTGACACGAAGTGATTCGAGTTCGTTTGCCCCCCCATTTTCTTTAACGAACGATAACTTTTTCTGAAAATAACAAGTGCCCCGATCCCGGCCGAAACGACTCGAATTACACTTCGAGACCCGCCGACATGATTGCCACGATGCATAGAGCAAATCGGACGACGTTGTATTTTTTTCACAACCAGGACCGAAACCCCTTGCCCGAACAAAATGGTCGTACGCGAAGTAAAATTTTTTGGCTCGAAATTTTACGAGCTTGTGCAAAACTTCTAGGCAATCATATCGGCAGGTGACACGAAGTGATTCGAGTTCGTTTGCCCCCCCATTTTCTTTAACGAACGATAACTTTTTCTGAAAATAACAAGTGCCCCGATCCCGGCCGAAACGACTCGAATTACACTTCGAGACCCGCCGACATGATTGCCACGATGCATAGAGCAAATCGGACGACGTTGTATTTTTTTCACAACCAGGACCGAAACCCCTTGCCCGAACAAAATGGTCGTACGCGAAGTAAAATTTTTTGGCTCGAAATTTTACGAGCTTGTGCAAAACTTCTAGGCAATCATATCGGCAGGTGACACGAAGTGATTCGAGTTCGTTTGCCCCCCCATTTTCTTTAACGAACGATAACTTTTTCTGAAAATAACAAGTGCCCCGATCCCGGCCGAAACGACTCGAATTACACTTCGAGACCCGCCGACATGATTGCCACGATGCATAGAGCAAATCGGACGACGTTGTATTTTTTTCACAACCAGGACCGAAACCCTAGGCCGAACAAAATGGTCGTACGCGAAGTGAAATTTTTTGGCTCGAAATTTTACGGGCTTGTGCAGAACTTCTAGGCAATCATATCGGCAGGTGACACGAAGTGATTCGAGTTCGTTTGCCCCCCCATTTTCTTTAACGAACGATAACTTTTTCTGAAAATAACAAGTGCCCCGATACCGGCCGAAACGACTCGAATTACACTTCGAGACCCGCCGACATGATTGCCACGATGCATAGAGCAAATCGGACGACGTTGTATTTTTTTCACAACCAGGACCGAAACCCCTTGCCCGAACAAAATGGTCGTACGCGAAGTAAAATTTTTTGGCTCGAAATTTTACGAGCTTGTGCAAAACTTCTAGGCAATCATATCGGCTGGTGACACGAAGTGATTCGAGTTCGTTTGCCCCCCCATTTTCTTTAACGAACGATAACTTTTTCTGAAAATAACAAGTGCCCCGATCCCGGCCGAAACGACTCGAATTACACTTCGAGACCCGCCGACATGATTGCCACGATGCATAGAGCAAATCGGACGACGTTGTATTTTTTTCACAACCAGGACCGAAACCCTAGGCCGAACAAAATGGTCGTACGCGAAGTGAAATTTTTTGGCTCGAAATTTTACGGGCTTGTGCAGAACTTCTAGGCAATCATATCGGCAGGTGACACGAAGTGATTCGAGTTCGTTTGCCCCCCCATTTTCTTTAACGAACGATAACTTTTTCTGAAAATAACAAGTGCCCCGATCCCGGCCGAAACGACTCGAATTACACTTCGAGACCCGCCGACATGATTGCCACGATGCATAGAGCAAATCGGACGACGTTGTATTTTTTTCACAACCAGGACCGAAACCCCTTGCCCGAACAAAATGGTCGTACGCGAAGTAAAATTTTTTGGCTCGAAATTTTACGAGCTTGTGCAAAACTTCTAGGCAATCATATCGGCAGGTGACACGAAGTGATTCGAGTTCGTTTGCCCCCCCATTTTCTTTAACGAACGATAACTTTTTCTGAAAATAACAAGTGCCCCGATCCCGGCCGAAACGACTCGAATTACACTTCGAGACCCGCCGACATGATTGCCACGATGCATAGAGCAAATCGGACGACGTTGTATTTTTTTCACAACCAGGACCGAAACCCTAGGCCGAACAAAATGGTCGTACGCGAAGTGAAATTTTTTGGCTCGAAATTTTACGGGCTTGTGCAGAACTTCTAGGCAATCATATCGGCAGGTGACACGAAGTGATTCGAGTTCGTTTGCCCCCCCATTTTCTTTAACGAACGATAACTTTTTCTGAAAATAACAAGTGCCCCGATCCCGGCCGAAACGACTCGAATTACACTTCGAGACCCGCCGACATGATTGCCACGATGCATAGAGCAAATCGGACGACGTTGTATTTTTTTCACAACCAGGACCGAAACCCCTTGCCCGAACAAAATGGTCGTACGCGAAGTAAAATTTTTTGGCTCGAAATTTTACGAGCTTGTGCAAAACTTCTAGGCAATCATATCGGCAGGTGACACGAAGTGATTCGAGTTCGTTTGCCCCCCCATTTTCTTTAACGAACGATAACTTTTTCTGAAAATAACAAGTGCCCCGATCCCGGCCGAAACGACTCGAATTACACTTCGAGACCCGCCGACATGATTGCCACGATGCATAGAGCAAATCGGACGACGTTGTATTTTTTTCACAACCAGGACCGAAACCCCTTGCCCGAACAAAATGGTCGTACGCGGAGTAAAATTTTTTGGCTCGAAATTTTACGAGCTTGTGCAAAACTTCTAGGCAATCATATCGGCAGGTGACACGAAGTGATTCGAGTTCGTTTGCCCCCCCATTTTCTTTAACGAACGATAACTTTTTCTGAAAATAACAAGTGCCCCGATCCCGGCCGAAACGACTCGAATTACACTTCGAGACCCGCCGACATGATTGCCACGATGCATAGAGCAAATCGGACGACGTTGTATTTTTTTCACAACCAGGACCGAAACCCTAGGCCGAACAAAATGGTCGTACGCGAAGTGAAATTTTTTGGCTCGAAATTTTACGGGCTTGTGCAGAACTTCTAGGCAATCATATCGGCAGGTGACACGAAGTGATTCGAGTTCGTTTGCCCCCCCATTTTCTTTAACGAACGATAACTTTTTCTGAAAATAACAAGTGCCCCGATACCGGCCGAAACGACTCGAATTACACTTCGAGACCCGCCGACATGATTGCCACGATGCATAGAGCAAATCGGACGACGTTGTATTTTTTTCACAACCAGGACCGAAACCCCTTGCCCGAACAAAATGGTCGTACGCGAAGTAAAATTTTTTGGCTCGAAATTTTACGAGCTTGTGCAAAACTTCTAGGCAATCATATCGGCAGGTGACACGAAGTGATTCGAGTTCGTTTGCCCCCCCATTTTCTTTAACGAACGATAACTTTTTCTGAAAATAACAAGTGCCCCGATCCCGGCCGAAACGACTCGAATTACACTTCGAGACCCGCCGACATGATTGCCACGATGCATAGAGCAAATCGGACGACGTTGTATTTTTTTCACAACCAGGACCGAAACCCTAGGCCGAACAAAATGGTCGTACGCGAAGTGAAATTTTTTGGCTCGAAATTTTACGGGCTTGTGCAGAACTTCTAGGCAATCATATCGGCAGGTGACACGAAGTGATTCGAGTTCGTTTGCCCCCCCATTTTCTTTAACGAACGATAACTTTTTCTGAAAATAACAAGTGCCCCGATCCCGGCCGAAACGACTCGAATTACACTTCGAGACCCGCCGACATGATTGCCACGATGCATAGAGCAAATCGGACGACGTTGTATTTTTTTCACAACCAGGACCGAAACCCCTTGCCCGAACAAAATGGTCGTACGCGAAGTAAAATTTTTTGGCTCGAAATTTTACGAGCTTGTGCAAAACTTCTAGGCAATCATATCGGCAGGTGACACGAAGTGATTCGAGTTCGTTTGCCCCCCCATTTTCTTTAACGAACGATAACTTTTTCTGAAAATAACAAGTGCCCCGATCCCGGCCGAAACGACTCGAATTACACTTCGAGACCCGCCGACATGATTGCCACGATGCATAGAGCAAGACTCGAATTACACTTCGAGACCCGCCGACATGATTGCCACGATGCATAGAGCAAATCGGACGACGTTGTATTTTCACCAAACCCTAGGCCACAAAATGGTCGTACGCGAAGTGAAATTTTTGGCTCGAAATTTACGGGCTTGTGCAGAACTTCTAGGCAATCATATCGGCAGGTGACACACGAACGATAAACTTTTCTGAAAATAACAAGTGCCCCGATCCCGGCCGAAACGACTCGAATTACACTTCGAGACCCGCCGACATGATTGCCACGATGCATAGAGCAAATCGGACGACGTTGTATTTTTTTCACAACCAGGACCGAAACCCCTTGCCCGAACAAAATGGTCGTACGCGAAGTAAAATTTTTTGGCTCGAAATTTTACGAGCTTGTGCAAAACTTCTAGGCAATCATATCGGCAGGTGACACGAAGTGATTCGAGTTCGTTTGCCCCCCCATTTTCTTTAACGAACGATAACTTTTTCTGAAAATAACAAGTGCCCCGATCCCGGCCGAAACGACTCGAATTACACTTCGAGACCCGCCGACATGATTGCCACGATGCATAGAGCAAATCGGACGACGTTGTATTTTTTTCACAACCAGGACCGAAACCCTAGGCCGAACAAAATGGTCGTACGCGAAGTGAAATTTTTTGGCTCGAAATTTTACGGGCTTGTGCAGAACTTCTAGGCAATCATATCGGCAGGTGACACGAAGTGATTCGAGTTCGTTTGCCCCCCCATTTTCTTTAACGAACGATAACTTTTTCTGAAAATAACAAGTGCCCCGATCCCGGCCGAAACGACTCGAATTACACTTCGAGACCCGCCGACATGATTGCCACGATGCATAGAGCAAATCGGACGACGTTGTATTTTTTTCACAACCAGGACCGAAACCCCTTGCCCGAACAAAATGGTCGTACGCGAAGTAAAATTTTTTGGCTCGAAATTTTACGAGCTTGTGCAAAACTTCTAGGCAATCATATCGGCAGGTGACACGAAGTGATTCGAGTTCGTTTGCCCCCCCATTTTCTTTAACGAACGATAACTTTTTCTGAAAATAACAAGTGCCCCGATCCCGGCCGAAACGACTCGAATTACACTTCGAGACCCGCCGACATGATTGCCACGATGCATAGAGCAAATCGGACGACGTTGTATTTTTTTCACAACCAGGACCGAAACCCCTTGCCCGAACAAAATGGTCGTACGCGGAGTGAAATTTTTTGGCTCGAAATTTTACGGGCTTGTGCAAAACTTCTAGGCAATCATATCGGCAGGTGACACGAAGTGATTCGAGTTCGTTTGCCCCCCCATTTTCTTTAACGAACGATAACTTTTTCTGAAAATAACAAGTGCCCCGATCCCGGCCGAAACGACTCGAATTACACTTCGAGACCCGCCGACATGATTGCCACGATGCATAGAGCAAATCGGACGACGTTGTATTTTTTTCACAACCAGGACCGAAACCCTAGGCCGAACAAAATGGTCGTACGCGAAGTGAAATTTTTTGGCTCGAAATTTTACGGGCTTGTGCAGAACTTCTAGGCAATCATATCGGCAGGTGACACGAAGTGATTCGAGTTCGTTTGCCCCCCCATTTTCTTTAACGAACGATAACTTTTTCTGAAAATAACAAGTGCCCCGATCCCGGCCGAAACGACTCGAATTACACTTCGAGACCCGCCGACATGATTGCCACGATGCATAGAGCAAATCGGACGACGTTGTATTTTTTTCACAACCAGGACCGAAACCCCTTGCCCGAACAAAATGGTCGTACGCGAAGTAAAATTTTTTGGCTCGAAATTTTACGAGCTTGTGCAAAACTTCTAGGCAATCATATCGGCAGGTGACACGAAGTGATTCGAGTTCGTTTGCCCCCCCATTTTCTTTAACGAACGATAACTTTTTCTGAAAATAACAAGTGCCCCGATCCCGGCCGAAACGACTCGAATTACACTTCGAGACCCGCCGACATGATTGCCACGATGCATAGAGCAAATCGGACGACGTTGTATTTTTTTCACAACCAGGACCGAAACCCTAGGCCGAACAAAATGGTCGTACGCGAAGTGAAATTTTTTGGCTCGAAATTTTACGGGCTTGTGCAGAACTTCTAGGCAATCATATCGGCAGGTGACACGAAGTGATTCGAGTTCGTTTGCCCCCCCATTTTCTTTAACGAACGATAACTTTTTCTGAAAATAACAAGTGCCCCGATCCCGGCCGAAACGACTCGAATTACACTTCGAGACCCGCCGACATGATTGCCACGATGCATAGAGCAAATCGGACGACGTTGTATTTTTTTCACAACCAGGACCGAAACCCCTTGCCCGAACAAAATGGTCGTACGCGAAGTAAAATTTTTTGGCTCGAAATTTTACGAGCTTGTGCAAAACTTCTAGGCAATCATATCGGCAGGTGACACGAAGTGATTCGAGTTCGTTTGCCCCCCCATTTTCTTTAACGAACGATAACTTTTTCTGAAAATAACAAGTGCCCCGATACCGGCCGAAACGACTCGAATTACACTTCGAGACCCGCCGACATGATTGCCACGATGCATAGAGCAAATCGGACGACGTTGTATTTTTTTCACAACCAGGACCGAAACCCCTTGCCCGAACAAAATGGTCGTACGCGAAGTAAAATTTTTTGGCTCGAAATTTTACGAGCTTGTGCAAAACTTCTAGGCAATCATATCGGCAGGTGACACGAAGTGATTCGAGTTCGTTTGCCCCCCCATTTTCTTTAACGAACGATAACTTTTTCTGAAAATAACAAGTGCCCCGATCCCGGCCGAAACGACTCGAATTACACTTCGAGACCCGCCGACATGATTGCCACGATGCATAGAGCAAATCGGACGACGTTGTATTTTTTTCACAACCAGGACCGAAACCCTAGGCCGAACAAAATGGTCGTACGCGAAGTGAAATTTTTTGGCTCGAAATTTTACGGGCTTGTGCAGAACTTCTAGGCAATCATATCGGCAGGTGACACGAAGTGATTCGAGTTCGTTTGCCCCCCCATTTTCTTTAACGAACGATAACTTTTTCTGAAAATAACAAGTGCCCCGATCCCGGCCGAAACGACTCGAATTACACTTCGAGACCCGCCGACATGATTGCCACGATGCATAGAGCAAATCGGACGACGTTGTATTTTTTTCACAACCAGGACCGAAACCCCTTGCCCGAACAAAATGGTCGTACGCGAAGTAAAATTTTTTGGCTCGAAATTTTACGAGCTTGTGCAAAACTTCTAGGCAATCATATCGGCAGGTGACACGAAGTGATTCGAGTTCGTTTGCCCCCCCATTTTCTTTAACGAACGATAACTTTTTCTGAAAATAACAAGTGCCCCGATCCCGGCCGAAACGACTCGAATTACACTTCGAGACCCGCCGACATGATTGCCACGATGCATAGAGCAAATCGGACGACGTTGTATTTTTTTCACAACCAGGACCGAAACCCTAGGCCGAACAAAATGGTCGTACGCGAAGTGAAATTTTTTGGCTCGAAATTTTACGGGCTTGTGCAGAACTTCTAGGCAATCATATCGGCAGGTGACACGAAGTGATTCGAGTTCGTTTGCCCCCCCATTTTCTTTAACGAACGATAACTTTTTCTGAAAATAACAAGTGCCCCGATCCCGGCCGAAACGACTCGAATTACACTTCGAGACCCGCCGACATGATTGCCACGATGCATAGAGCAAATCGGACGACGTTGTATTTTTTTCACAACCAGGACCGAAACCCCTTGCCCGAACAAAATGGTCGTACGCGAAGTAAAATTTTTTGGCTCGAAATTTTACGAGCTTGTGCAAAACTTCTAGGCAATCATATCGGCAGGTGACACGAAGTGATTCGAGTTCGTTTGCCCCCCCATTTTCTTTAACGAACGATAACTTTTTCTGAAAATAACAAGTGCCCCGATCCCGGCCGAAACGACTCGAATTACACTTCGAGACCCGCCGACATGATTGCCACGATGCATAGAGCAAATCGGACGACGTTGTATTTTTTTCACAACCAGGACCGAAACCCTAGGCCGAACAAAATGGTCGTACGCGAAGTGAAATTTTTTGGCTCGAAATTTTACGGGCTTGTGCAGAACTTCTAGGCAATCATATCGGCAGGTGACACGAAGTGATTCGAGTTCGTTTGCCCCCCCATTTTCTTTAACGAACGATAACTTTTTCTGAAAATAACAAGTGCCCCGATCCCGGCCGAAACGACTCGAATTACACTTCGAGACCCGCCGACATGATTGCCACGATGCATAGAGCAAATCGGACGACGTTGTATTTTTTTCACAACCAGGACCGAAACCCCTTGCCCGAACAAAATGGTCGTACGCGAAGTAAAATTTTTTGGCTCGAAATTTTACGAGCTTGTGTAAAACTTCTAGGCAATCATATCGGCAGGTGACACGAAGTGATTCGAGTTCGTTTGCCCCCCCATTTTCTTTAACGAACGATAACTTTTTCTGAAAATAACAAGTGCCCCGATCCCGGCCGAAACGACTCGAATTACACTTCGAGACCCGCCGACATGATTGCCACGATGCATAGAGCAAATCGGACGACGTTGTATTTTTTTCACAACCAGGACCGAAACCCTAGGCCGAACAAAATGGTCGTACGCGAAGTGAAATTTTTTGGCTCGAAATTTTACGGGCTTGTGCAGAACTTCTAGGCAATCATATCGGCAGGTGACACGAAGTGATTCGAGTTCGTTTGCCCCCCCATTTTCTTTAACGAACGATAACTTTTTCTGAAAATAACAAGTGCCCCGATCCCGGCCGAAACGACTCGAATTACACTTCGAGACCCGCCGACATGATTGCCACGATGCATAGAGCAAATCGGACGACGTTGTATTTTTTTCACAACCAGGACCGAAACCCCTTGCCCGAACAAAATGGTCGTACGCGAAGTAAAATTTTTTGGCTCAAAATTTTACGAGCTTGTGCAAAACTTCTAGGCAATCATATCGGCAGGTGACACGAAGTGATTCGAGTTCGTTTGCCCCCCCATTTTCTTTAACGAACGATAACTTTTTCTGAAAATAACAAGTGCCCCGATCCCGGCCGAAACGACTCGAATTACACTTCGAGACCCGCCGACATGATTGCCACGATGCATAGAGCAAATCGGACGACGTTGTATTTTTTTCACAACCAGGACCGAAACCCTAGGCCGAACAAAATGGTCGTACGCGAAGTGAAATTTTTTGGCTCGAAATTTTACGGGCTTGTGCAGAACTTCTAGGCAATCATATCGGCAGGTGACACGAAGTGATTCGAGTTCGTTTGCCCCCCCATTTTCTTTAACGAACGATAACTTTTTCTGAAAATAACAAGTGCCCCGATCCCGGCCGAAACGACTCGAATTACACTTCGAGACCCGCCGACATGATTGCCACGATGCATAGAGCAAATCGGACGACGTTGTATTTTTTTCACAACCAGGACCGAAACCCCTTGCCCGAACAAAATGGTCGTACGCGAAGTAAAATTTTTTGGCTCGAAATTTTACGAGCTTGTGCAAAACTTCTAGGCAATCATATCGGCAGGTGACACGAAGTGATTCGAGTTCGTTTGCCCCCCCATTTTCTTTAACGAACGATAACTTTTTCTGAAAATAACAAGTGCCCCGATCCCGGCCGAAACGACTCGAATTACACTTCGAGACCCGCCGACATGATTGCCACGATGCATAGAGCAAATCGGACGACGTTGTATTTTTTTCACAACCAGGACCGAAACCCTAGGCCGAACAAAATGGTCGTACGCGAAGTGAAATTTTTTGGCTCGAAATTTTACGGGCTTGTGCAGAACTTCTAGGCAATCATATCGGCAGGTGACACGAAGTGATTCGAGTTCGTTTGCCCCCCCATTTTCTTTAACGAACGATAACTTTTTCTGAAAATAACAAGTGCCCCGATCCCGGCCGAAACGACTCGAATTACACTTCGAGACCCGCCGACATGATTGCCACGATGCATAGAGCAAATCGGACGACGTTGTATTTTTTTCACAACCAGGACCGAAACCCCTTGCCCGAACAAAATGGTCGTACGCGAAGTAAAATTTTTTGGCTCGAAATTTTACGAGCTTGTGCAAAACTTCTAGGCAATCATATCGGCAGGTGACACGAAGTGATTCGAGTTCGTTTGCCCCCCCATTTTCTTTAACGAACGATAACTTTTTCTGAAAATAACAAGTGCCCCGATCCCGGCCGAAACGACTCGAATTACACTTCGAGACCCGCCGACATGATTGCCACGATGCATAGAGCAAATCGGACGACGTTGTATTTTTTTCACAACCAGGACCGAAACCCCTTGCCCGAACAAAATGGTCGTACGCGAAGTGAAATTTTTTGGCTCGAAATTTTACGAGCTTGTGCAAAACTTCTAGGCAATCATATCGGCAGGTGACACGAAGTGATTCGAGTTCGTTTGCCCCCCCATTTTCTTTAACGAACGATAACTTTTTCTGAAAATAACAAGTGCCCCGATCCCGGCCGAAACGACTCGAATTACACTTCGAGACCCGCCGACATGATTGCCACGATGCATAGAGCAAATCGGACGACGTTGTATTTTTTTCACAACCAGGACCGAAACCCTAGGCCGAACAAAATGGTCGTACGCGAAGTGAAATTTTTTGGCTCGAAATTTTACGGGCTTGTGCAGAACTTCTAGGCAATCATATCGGCAGGTGACACGAAGTGATTCGAGTTCGTTTGCCCCCCCATTTTCTTTAACGAACGATAACTTTTTCTGAAAATAACAAGTGCCCCGATCCCGGCCGAAACGACTCGAATTACACTTCGAGACCCGCCGACATGATTGCCACGATGCATAGAGCAAATCGGACGACGTTGTATTTTTTTCACAACCAGGACCGAAACCCCTTGCCCGAACAAAATGGTCGTACGCGAAGTAAAATTTTTTGGCTCGAAATTTTACGAGCTTGTGCAAAACTTCTAGGCAATCATATCGGCAGGTGACACGAAGTGATTCGAGTTCGTTTGCCCCCCCATTTTCTTTAACGAACGATAACTTTTTCTGAAAATAACAAGTGCCCCGATCCCGGCCGAAACGACTCGAATTACACTTCGAGACCCGCCGACATGATTGCCACGATGCATAGAGCAAATCGGACGACGTTGTATTTTTTTCACAACCAGGACCGAAACCCTAGGCCGAACAAAATGGTCGTACGCGAAGTGAAATTTTTTGGCTCGAAATTTTACGGGCTTGTGCAGAACTTCTAGGCAATCATATCGGCAGGTGACACGAAGTGATTCGAGTTCGTTTGCCCCCCCATTTTCTTTAACGAACGATAACTTTTTCTGAAAATAACAAGTGCCCCGATCCCGGCCGAAACGACTCGAATTACACTTCGAGACCCGCCGACATGATTGCCACGATGCATAGAGCAAATCGGACGACGTTGTATTTTTTTCACAACCAGGACCGAAACCCCTTGCCCGAACAAAATGGTCGTACGCGAAGTAAAATTTTTTGGCTCGAAATTTTACGAGCTTGTGCAAAACTTCTAGGCAATCATATCGGCAGGTGACACGAAGTGATTCGAGTTCGTTTGCCCCCCCATTTTCTTTAACGAACGATAACTTTTTCTGAAAATAACAAGTGCCCCGATCCCGGCCGAAACGACTCGAATTACACTTCGAGACCCGCCGACATGATTGCCACGATGCATAGAGCAAATCGGACGACGTTGTATTTTTTTCACAACCAGGACCGAAACCCCTTGCCCGAACAAAATGGTCGTACGCGAAGTGAAATTTTTTGGCTCGAAATTTTACGAGCTTGTGCAAAACTTCTAGGCAATCATATCGGCAGGTGACACGAAGTGATTCGAGTTCGTTTGCCCCCCCATTTTCTTTAACGAACGATAACTTTTTCTGAAAATAACAAGTGCCCCGATCCCGGCCGAAACGACTCGAATTACACTTCGAGACCCGCCGACATGATTGCCACGATGCATAGAGCAAATCGGACGACGTTGTATTTTTTTCACAACCAGGACCGAAACCCTAGGCCGAACAAAATGGTCGTACGCGAAGTGAAATTTTTTGGCTCGAAATTTTACGGGCTTGTGCAGAACTTCTAGGCAATCATATCGGCAGGTGACACGAAGTGATTCGAGTTCGTTTGCCCCCCCATTTTCTTTAACGAACGATAACTTTTTCTGAAAATAACAAGTGCCCCGATACCGGCCGAAACGACTCGAATTACACTTCGAGACCCGCCGACATGATTGCCACGATGCATAGAGCAAATCGGACGACGTTGTATTTTTTTCACAACAAGGACCGAAACCCCTTGCCCGAACAAAATGGTCGTACGCGAAGTAAAATTTTTTGGCTCGAAATTTTACGAGCTTGTGCAAAACTTCTAGGCAATCATATCGGCAGGTGACACGAAGTGATTCGAGTTCGTTTGCCCCCCCATTTTCTTTAACGAACGATAACTTTTTCTGAAAATAACAAGTGCCCCGATCCCGGCCGAAACGACTCGAATTACACTTCGAGACCCGCCGACATGATTGCCACGATGCATAGAGCAAATCGGACGACGTTGTATTTTTTTCACAACCAGGACCGAAACCCTAGGCCGAACAAAATGGTCGTACGCGAAGTGAAATTTTTTGGCTCGAAATTTTACGGCCTTGTGCAGAACTTCTAGGCAATCATATCGGCAGGTGACACGAAGTGATTCGAGTTCGTTTGCCCCCCCATTTTCTTTAACGAACGATAACTTTTTCTGAAAATAACAAGTGCCCCGATCCCGGCCGAAACGACTCGAATTACACTTCGAGACCCGCCGACATGATTGCCACGATGCATAGAGCAAATCGGACGACGTTGTATTTTTTTCACAACCAGGACCGAAACCCCTTGCCCGAACAAAATGGTCGTACGCGAAGTAAAATTTTTTGGCTCGAAATTTTACGAGCTTGTGCAAAACTTCTAGGCAATCATATCGGCAGGTGACACGAAGTGATTCGAGTTCGTTTGCCCCCCCATTTTCTTTAACGAACGATAACTTTTTCTGAAAATAACAAGTGCCCCGATCCCGGCCGAAACGACTCGAATTACACTTCGAGACCCGCCGACATGATTGCCACGATGCATAGAGCAAATCGGACGACGTTGTATTTTTTTCACAACCAGGACCGAAACCCCTTGCCCGAACAAAATGGTCGTACGCGAAGTAAAATTTTTTGGCTCGAAATTTTACGGGCTTGTGCAGAACTTCTAGGCAATCATATCGGCAGGTGACACGAAGTGATTCGAGTTCGTTTGCCCCCCCATTTTCTTTAACGAACGATAACTTTTTCTGAAAATAACAAGTGCCCCGATCCCGGCCGAAACGACTCGAATTACACTTCGAGACCCGCCGACATGATTGCCACGATGCATAGAGCAAATCGGACGACGTTGTATTTTTTTCACAACCAGGACCGAAACCCCTTGCCCGAACAAAATGGTCGTACGCGAAGTAAAATTTTTTGGCTCGAAATTTTACGAGCTTGTGCAAAACTTCTAGGCAATCATATCGGCAGGTGACACGAAGTGATTCGAGTTCGTTTGCCCCCCCATTTTCTTTAACGAACGATAACTTTTTCTGAAAATAACAAGTGCCCCGATCCCGGCCGAAACGACTCGAATTACACTTCGAGACCCGCCGACATGATTGCCACGATGCATAGAGCAAATCGGACGACGTTGTATTTTTTTCACAACCAGGACCGAAACCCTAGGCCGAACAAAATGGTCGTACGCGAAGTGAAATTTTTTGGCTCGAAATTTTACGGGCTTGTGCAGAACTTCTAGGCAATCATATCGGCAGGTGACACGAAGTGATTCGAGTTCGTTTGCCCCCCCATTTTCTTTAACGAACGATAACTTTTTCTGAAAATAACAAGTGCCCCGATCCCGGCCGAAACGACTCGAATTACACTTCGAGACCCGCCGACATGATTGCCACGATGCATAGAGCAAATCGGACGACGTTGTATTTTTTTCACAACCAGGACCGAAACCCCTTGCCCGAACAAAATGGTCGTACGCGAAGTAAAATTTTTTGGCTCAAAATTTTACGAGCTTGTGCAAAACTTCTAGGCAATCATATCGGCAGGTGACACGAAGTGATTCGAGTTCGTTTGCCCCCCCATTTTCTTTAACGAACGATAACTTTTTCTGAAAATAACAAGTGCCCCGATCCCGGCCGAAACGACTCGAATTACACTTCGAGACCCGCCGACATGATTGCCACGATGCATAGAGCAAATCGGACGACGTTGTATTTTTTTCACAACCAGGACCGAAACCCTAGGCCGAACAAAATGGTCGTACGCGAAGTGAAATTTTTT
Organism: Corylus avellana; assembly: GCF_965113065.1. Classification (NCBI taxonomy): domain Eukaryota; kingdom Viridiplantae; phylum Streptophyta; class Magnoliopsida; order Fagales; family Betulaceae; genus Corylus; species Corylus avellana. Next base: position 14,079,028 of record NC_142494.1, read on the forward strand.
GGCTCGAAATTTTACGGGCTTGTGCAGAACTTCTAGGCAATCATATCGGCAGGTGACACGAAGTGATTCGAGTTCGTTTGCCCCCCCATTTTCTTTAACGAACGATAACTTTTTCTGAAAATAACAAGTGCCCCGATCCCGGCCGAAACGACTCGAATTACACTTCGAGACCCGCCGACATGATTGCCACGATGCATAGAGCAAATCGGACGACGTTGTATTTTTTTCACAACCAGGACCGAAACCCCTTGCCCGAACAAAATGGTCGTACGCGAAGTAAAATTTTTTGGCTCGAAATTTTACGAGCTTGTGCAAAACTTCTAGGCAATCATATCGGCAGGTGACACGAAGTGATTCGAGTTCGTTTGCCCCCCCATTTTCTTTAACGAACGATAACTTTTTCTGAAAATAACAAGTGCCCCGATCCCGGCCGAAACGACTCGAATTACACTTCGAGACCCGCCGACATGATTGCCACGATGCATAGAGCAAATCGGACGACGTTGTATTTTTTTCACAACCAGGACCGAAACCCTAGGCCGAACAAAATGGTCGTACGCGAAGTGAAATTTTTTGGCTCGAAATTTTACGGGCTTGTGCAGAACTTCTAGGCAATCATATCGGCAGGTGACACGAAGTGATTCGAGTTCGTTTGCCCCCCCATTTTCTTTAACGAACGATAACTTTTTCTGAAAATAACAAGTGCCCCGATCCCGGCCGAAACGACTCGAATTACACTTCGAGACCCGCCGACATGATTGCCACGATGCATAGAGCAAATCGGACGACGTTGTATTTTTTTCACAACCAGGACCGAAACCCCTTGCCCGAACAAAATGGTCGTACGCGAAGTAAAATTTTTTGGCTCGAAATTTTACGAGCTTGTGCAAAACTTCTAGGCAATCATATCGGCAGGTGACACGAAGTGATTCGAGTTCGTTTGCCCCCCCATTTTCTTTAACGAACGATAACTTTTTCTGAAAATAACAAGTGCCCCGATCCCGGCCGAAACGACTCGAATTACACTTCGAGACCCGCCGACATGATTGCCACGATGCATAGAGCAAATCGGACGACGTTGTATTTTTTTCACAACCAGGACCGAAACCCCTTGCCCGAACAAAATGGTCGTACGCGAAGTGAAATTTTTTGGCTCGAAATTTTACGAGCTTGTGCAAAACTTCTAGGCAATCATATCGGCAGGTGACACGAAGTGATTCGAGTTCGTTTGCCCCCCCATTTTCTTTAACGAACGATAACTTTTTCTGAAAATAACAAGTGCCCCGATCCCGGCCGAAACGACTCGAATTACACTTCGAGACCCGCCGACATGATTGCCACGATGCATAGAGCAAATCGGACGACGTTGTATTTTTTTCACAACCAGGACCGAAACCCTAGGCCGAACAAAATGGTCGTACGCGAAGTGAAATTTTTTGGCTCGAAATTTTACGGGCTTGTGCAGAACTTCTAGGCAATCATATCGGCAGGTGACACGAAGTGATTCGAGTTCGTTTGCCCCCCCATTTTCTTTAACGAACGATAACTTTTTCTGAAAATAACAAGTGCCCCGATCCCGGCCGAAACGACTCGAATTACACTTCGAGACCCGCCGACATGATTGCCACGATGCATAGAGCAAATCGGACGACGTTGTATTTTTTTCACAACCAGGACCGAAACCCCTTGCCCGAACAAAATGGTCGTACGCGAAGTAAAATTTTTTGGCTCGAAATTTTACGAGCTTGTGCAAAACTTCTAGGCAATCATATCGGCAGGTGACACGAAGTGATTCGAGTTCGTTTGCCCCCCCATTTTCTTTAACGAACGATAACTTTTTCTGAAAATAACAAGTGCCCCGATCCCGGCCGAAACGACTCGAATTACACTTCGAGACCCGCCGACATGATTGCCACGATGCATAGAGCAAATCGGACGACGTTGTATTTTTTTCACAACCAGGACCGAAACCCTAGGCCGAACAAAATGGTCGTACGCGAAGTGAAATTTTTTGGCTCGAAATTTTACGGGCTTGTGCAGAACTTCTAGGCAATCATATCGGCAGGTGACACGAAGTGATTCGAGTTCGTTTGCCCCCCCATTTTCTTTAACGAACGATAACTTTTTCTGAAAATAACAAGTGCCCCGATCCCGGCCGAAACGACTCGAATTACACTTCGAGACCCGCCGACATGATTGCCACGATGCATAGAGCAAATCGGACGACGTTGTATTTTTTTCACAACCAGGACCGAAACCCCTTGCCCGAACAAAATGGTCGTACGCGAAGTAAAATTTTTTGGCTCGAAATTTTACGAGCTTGTGCAAAACTTCTAGGCAATCATATCGGCAGGTGACACGAAGTGATTCGAGTTCGTTTGCCCCCCCATTTTCTTTAACGAACGATAACTTTTTCTGAAAATAACAAGTGCCCCGATCCCGGCCGAAACGACTCGAATTACACTTCGAGACCCGCCGACATGATTGCCACGATGCATAGAGCAAATCGGACGACGTTGTATTTTTTTCACAACCAGGACCGAAACCCCTTGCCCGAACAAAATGGTCGTACGCGAAGTGAAATTTTTTGGCTCGAAATTTTACGAGCTTGTGCAAAACTTCTAGGCAATCATATCGGCAGGTGACACGAAGTGATTCGAGTTCGTTTGCCCCCCCATTTTCTTTAACGAACGATAACTTTTTCTGAAAATAACAAGTGCCCCGATCCCGGCCGAAACGACTCGAATTACACTTCGAGACCCGCCGACATGATTGCCACGATGCATAGAGCAAATCGGACGACGTTGTATTTTTTTCACAACCAGGACCGAAACCCTAGGCCGAACAAAATGGTCGTACGCGAAGTGAAATTTTTTGGCTCGAAATTTTACGGGCTTGTGCAGAACTTCTAGGCAATCATATCGGCAGGTGACACGAAGTGATTCGAGTTCGTTTGCCCCCCCATTTTCTTTAACGAACGATAACTTTTTCTGAAAATAACAAGTGCCCCGATACCGGCCGAAACGACTCGAATTACACTTCGAGACCCGCCGACATGATTGCCACGATGCATAGAGCAAATCGGACGACGTTGTATTTTTTTCACAACAAGGACCGAAACCCCTTGCCCGAACAAAATGGTCGTACGCGAAGTAAAATTTTTTGGCTCGAAATTTTACGAGCTTGTGCAAAACTTCTAGGCAATCATATCGGCAGGTGACACGAAGTGATTCGAGTTCGTTTGCCCCCCCATTTTCTTTAACGAACGATAACTTTTTCTGAAAATAACAAGTGCCCCGATCCCGGCCGAAACGACTCGAATTACACTTCGAGACCCGCCGACATGATTGCCACGATGCATAGAGCAAATCGGACGACGTTGTATTTTTTTCACAACCAGGACCGAAACCCTAGGCCGAACAAAATGGTCGTACGCGAAGTGAAATTTTTTGGCTCGAAATTTTACGGGCTTGTGCAGAACTTCTAGGCAATCATATCGGCAGGTGACACGAAGTGATTCGAGTTCGTTTGCCCCCCCATTTTCTTTAACGAACGATAACTTTTTCTGAAAATAACAAGTGCCCCGATCCCGGCCGAAACGACTCGAATTACACTTCGAGACCCGCCGACATGATTGCCACGATGCATAGAGCAAATCGGACGACGTTGTATTTTTTTCACAACCAGGACCGAAACCCCTTGCCCGAACAAAATGGTCGTACGCGAAGTAAAATTTTTTGGCTCGAAATTTTACGAGCTTGTGCAAAACTTCTAGGCAATCATATCGGCAGGTGACACGAAGTGATTCGAGTTCGTTTGCCCCCCCATTTTCTTTAACGAACGATAACTTTTTCTGAAAATAACAAGTGCCCCGATCCCGGCCGAAACGACTCGAATTACACTTCGAGACCCGCCGACATGATTGCCACGATGCATAGAGCAAATCGGACGACGTTGTATTTTTTTCACAACCAGGACCGAAACCCCTTGCCCGAACAAAATGGTCGTACGCGGAGTAAAATTTTTTGGCTCGAAATTTTACGAGCTTGTGCAAAACTTCTAGGCAATCATATCGGCAGGTGACACGAAGTGATTCGAGTTCGTTTGCCCCCCCATTTTCTTTAACGAACGATAACTTTTTCTGAAAATAACAAGTGCCCCGATCCCGGCCGAAACGACTCGAATTACACTTCGAGACCCGCCGACATGATTGCCACGATGCATAGAGCAAATCGGACGACGTTGTATTTTTTTCACAACCAGGACCGAAACCCTAGGCCGAACAAAATGGTCGTACGCGAAGTGAAATTTTTTGGCTCGAAATTTTACGGGCTTGTGCAGAACTTCTAGGCAATCATATCGGCAGGTGACACGAAGTGATTCGAGTTCGTTTGCCCCCCCATTTTCTTTAACGAACGATAACTTTTTCTGAAAATAACAAGTGCCCCGATACCGGCCGAAACGACTCGAATTACACTTCGAGACCCGCCGACATGATTGCCACGATGCATAGAGCAAATCGGACGACGTTGTATTTTTTTCACAACCAGGACCGAAACCCCTTGCCCGAACAAAATGGTCGTACGCGAAGTAAAATTTTTTGGCTCGAAATTTTACGAGCTTGTGCAAAACTTCTAGGCAATCATATCGGCAGGTGACACGAAGTGATTCGAGTTCGTTTGCCCCCCCATTTTCTTTAACGAACGATAACTTTTTCTGAAAATAACAAGTGCCCCGATCCCGGCCGAAACGACTCGAATTACACTTCGAGACCCGCCGACATGATTGCCACGATGCATAGAGCAAATCGGACGACGTTGTATTTTTTTCACAACCAGGACCGAAACCCTAGGCCGAACAAAATGGTCGTACGCGAAGTGAAATTTTTTGGCTCGAAATTTTACGGGCTTGTGCAGAACTTCTAGGCAATCATATCGGCAGGTGACACGAAGTGATTCGAGTTCGTTTGCCCCCCCATTTTCTTTAACGAACGATAACTTTTTCTGAAAATAACAAGTGCCCCGATCCCGGCCGAAACGACTCGAATTACACTTCGAGACCCGCCGACATGATTGCCACGATGCATAGAGCAAATCGGACGACGTTGTATTTTTTTCACAACCAGGACCGAAACCCTAGGCCGAACAAAATAGTCGTACGCGAAGTGAAATTTTTTGGCTCGAAATTTTACGGGCTTGTGCAGAACTTCTAGGCAATCATATCGGCAGGTGACACGAAGTGATTCGAGTTCGTTTGCCCCCCCATTTTCTTTAACGAACGATAACTTTTTCTGAAAATAACAAGTGCCCCGATCCCGGCCGAAACGACTCGAATTACACTTCGAGACCCGCCGACATGATTGCCACGATGCATAGAGCAAATCGGACGACGTTGTATTTTTTTCACAACCAGGACCGAAACCCCTTGCCCGAACAAAATGGTCGTACGCGAAGTAAAATTTTTTGGCTCGAAATTTTACGAGCTTGTGCAAAACTTCTAGGCAATCATATCGGCAGGTGACACGAAGTGATTCGAGTTCGTTTGCCCCCCCATTTTCTTTAACGAACGATAACTTTTTCTGAAAATAACAAGTGCCCCGATCCCGGCCGAAACGACTCGAATTACACTTCGAGACCCGCCGACATGATTGCCACGATGCATAGAGCAAATCGGACGACGTTGTATTTTTTTCACAACCAGGACCGAAACCCTAGGCCGAACAAAATGGTCGTACGCGAAGTGAAATTTTTTGGCTCGAAATTTTACGGGCTTGTGCAGAACTTCTAGGCAATCATATCGGCAGGTGACACGAAGTGATTCGAGTTCGTTTGCCCCCCCATTTTCTTTAACGAACGATAACTTTTTCTGAAAATAACAAGTGCCCCGATCCCGGCCGAAACGACTCGAATTACACTTCGAGACCCGCCGACATGATTGCCACGATGCATAGAGCAAATCGGACGACGTTGTATTTTTTTCACAACCAGGACCGAAACCCCTTGCCCGAACAAAATGGTCGTACGCGAAGTGAAATTTTTTGGCTCGAAATTTTACGAGCTTGTGCAGAACTTCTAGGCAATCATATCGGCAGGTGACACGAAGTGATTCGAGTTCGTTTGCCCCCCCATTTTCTTTAACGAACGATAACTTTTTCTGAAAATAACAAGTGCCCCGATCCCGGCCGAAACGACTCGAATTACACTTCGAGACCCGCCGACATGATTGCCACGATGCATAGAGCAAATCGGACGACGTTGTATTTTTTTCACAACCAGGACCGAAACCCCTTGCCCGAACAAAATGGTCGTACGCGAAGTGAAATTTTTTGGCTCGAAATTTTACGGGCTTGTGCAGAACTTCTAGGCAATCATATCGGCAGGTGACACGAAGTGATTCGAGTTCGTTTGCCCCCCCATTTTCTTTAACGAACGATAACTTTTTCTGAAAATAACAAGTGCCCCGATCCCGGCCGAAACGACTCGAATTACACTTCGAGACCCGCCGACATGATTGCCACGATGCATAGAGCAAATCGGACGACGTTGTATTTTTTTCACAACCAGGACCGAAACCCTAGGCCGAACAAAATGGTCGTACGCGAAGTGAAATTTTTTGGCTCGAAATTTTACGGGCTTGTGCAGAACTTCTAGGCAATCATATCGGCAGGTGACACGAAGTGATTCGAGTTCGTTTGCCCCCCCATTTTCTTTAACGAACGATAACTTTTTCTGAAAATAACAAGTGCCCCGATCCCGGCCGAAACGACTCGAATTACACTTCGAGACCCGCCGACATGATTGCCACGATGCATAGAGCAAATCGGACGACGTTGTATTTTTTTCACAACCAGGACCGAAACCCTAGGCCGAACAAAATGGTCGTACGCGAAGTGAAATTTTTTGGCTCGAAATTTTACGGGCTTGTGCAGAACTTCTAGGCAATCATATCGGCAGGTGACACGAAGTGATTCGAGTTCGTTTGCCCCCCCATTTTCTTTAACGAACGATAACTTTTTCTGAAAATAACAAGTGCCCCGATCCCGGCCGAAACGACTCGAATTACACTTCGAGACCCGCCGACATGATTGCCACGATGCATAGAGCAAATCGGACGACGTTGTATTTTTTTCACAACCAGGACCGAAACCCTAGGCCGAACAAAATGGTCGTACGCGAAGTGAAATTTTTTGGCTCGAAATTTTACGGGCTTGTGCAGAACTTCTAGGCAATCATATCGGCAGGTGACACGAAGTGATTCGAGTTCGTTTGCCCCCCCATTTTCTTTAACGAACGATAACTTTTTCTGAAAATAACAAGTGCCCCGATCCCGGCCGAAACGACTCGAATTACACTTCGAGACCCGCCGACATGATTGCCACGATGCATAGAGCAAATCGGACGACGTTGTATTTTTTTCACAACCAGGACCGAAACCCTAGGCCGAACAAAATAGTCGTACGCGAAGTGAAATTTTTTGGCTCGAAATTTTACGGGCTTGTGCAGAACTTCTAGGCAATCATATCGGCAGGTGACACGAAGTGATTCGAGTTCGTTTGCCCCCCCATTTTCTTTAACGAACGATAACTTTTTCTGAAAATAACAAGTGCCCCGATCCCGGCCGAAACGACTCGAATTACACTTCGAGACCCGCCGACATGATTGCCACGATGCATAGAGCAAATCGGACGACGTTGTATTTTTTTCACAACCAGGACCGAAACCCCTTGCCCGAACAAAATGGTCGTACGCGAAGTAAAATTTTTTGGCTCGAAATTTTACGAGCTTGTGCAAAACTTCTAGGCAATCATATCGGCAGGTGACACGAAGTGATTCGAGTTCGTTTGCCCCCCCATTTTCTTTAACGAACGATAACTTTTTCTGAAAATAACAAGTGCCCCGATCCCGGCCGAAACGACTCGAATTACACTTCGAGACCCGCCGACATGATTGCCACGATGCATAGAGCAAATCGGACGACGTTGTATTTTTTTCACAACCAGGACCGAAACCCTAGGCCGAACAAAATGGTCGTACGCGAAGTGAAATTTTTTGGCTCGAAATTTTACGGGCTTGTGCAGAACTTCTAGGCAATCATATCGGCAGGTGACACGAAGTGATTCGAGTTCGTTTGCCCCCCCATTTTCTTTAACGAACGATAACTTTTTCTGAAAATAACAAGTGCCCCGATCCCGGCCGAAACGACTCGAATTACACTTCGAGACCCGCCGACATGATTGCCACGATGCATAGAGCAAATCGGACGACGTTGTATTTTTTTCACAACCAGGACCGAAACCCCTTGCCCGAACAAAATGGTCGTACGCGAAGTGAAATTTTTTGGCTCGAAATTTTACGAGCTTGTGCAGAACTTCTAGGCAATCATATCGGCAGGTGACACGAAGTGATTCGAGTTCGTTTGCCCCCCCATTTTCTTTAACGAACGATAACTTTTTCTGAAAATAACAAGTGCCCCGATCCCGGCCGAAACGACTCGAATTACACTTCGAGACCCGCCGACATGATTGCCACGATGCATAGAGCAAATCGGACGACGTTGTATTTTTTTCACAACCAGGACCGAAACCCCTTGCCCGAACAAAATGGTCGTACGCGAAGTGAAATTTTTTGGCTCGAAATTTTACGGGCTTGTGCAGAACTTCTAGGCAATCATATCGGCAGGTGACACGAAGTGATTCGAGTTCGTTTGCCCCCCCATTTTCTTTAACGAACGATAACTTTTTCTGAAAATAACAAGTGCCCCGATCCCGGCCGAAACGACTCGAATTACACTTCGAGACCCGCCGACATGATTGCCACGATGCATAGAGCAAATCGGACGACGTTGTATTTTTTTCACAACCAGGACCGAAACCCTAGGCCGAACAAAATGGTCGTACGCGAAGTGAAATTTTTTGGCTCGAAATTTTACGGGCTTGTGCAGAACTTCTAGGCAATCATATCGGCAGGTGACACGAAGTGATTCGAGTTCGTTTGCCCCCCCATTTTCTTTAACGAACGATAACTTTTTCTGAAAATAACAAGTGCCCCGATCCCGGCCGAAACGACTCGAATTACACTTCGAGACCCGCCGACATGATTGCCACGATGCATAGAGCAAATCGGACGACGTTGTATTTTTTTCACAACCAGGACCGAAACCCTAGGCCGAACAAAATGGTCGTACGCGAAGTGAAATTTTTTGGCTCGAAATTTTACGGGCTTGTGCAGAACTTCTAGGCAATCATATCGGCAGGTGACACGAAGTGATTCGAGTTCGTTTGCCCCCCCATTTTCTTTAACGAACGATAACTTTTTCTGAAAATAACAAGTGCCCCGATCCCGGCCGAAACGACTCGAATTACACTTCGAGACCCGCCGACATGATTGCCACGATGCATAGAGCAAATCGGACGACGTTGTATTTTTTTCACAACCAGGACCGAAACCCTAGGCCGAACAAAATGGTCGTACGCGAAGTGAAATTTTTTGGCTCGAAATTTTACGGGCTTGTGCAGAACTTCTAGGCAATCATATCGGCAGGTGACACGAAGTGATTCGAGTTCGTTTGCCCCCCCATTTTCTTTAACGAACGATAACTTTTTCTGAAAATAACAAGTGCCCCGATCCCGGCCGAAACGACTCGAATTACACTTCGAGACCCGCCGACATGATTGCCACGATGCATAGAGCAAATCGGACGACGTTGTATTTTTTTCACAACCAGGACCGAAACCCTAGGCCGAACAAAATAGTCGTACGCGAAGTGAAATTTTTTGGCTCGAAATTTTACGGGCTTGTGCAGAACTTCTAGGCAATCATATCGGCAGGTGACACGAAGTGATTCGAGTTCGTTTGCCCCCCCATTTTCTTTAACGAACGATAACTTTTTCTGAAAATAACAAGTGCCCCGATCCCGGCCGAAACGACTCGAATTACACTTCGAGACCCGCCGACATGATTGCCACGATGCATAGAGCAAATCGGACGACGTTGTATTTTTTTCACAACCAGGACCGAAACCCCTTGCCCGAACAAAATGGTCGTACGCGAAGTAAAATTTTTTGGCTCGAAATTTTACGAGCTTGTGCAAAACTTCTAGGCAATCATATCGGCAGGTGACACGAAGTGATTCGAGTTCGTTTGCCCCCCCATTTTCTTTAACGAACGATAACTTTTTCTGAAAATAACAAGTGCCCCGATCCCGGCCGAAACGACTCGAATTACACTTCGAGACCCGCCGACATGATTGCCACGATGCATAGAGCAAATCGGACGACGTTGTATTTTTTTCACAACCAGGACCGAAACCCTAGGCCGAACAAAATGGTCGTACGCGAAGTGAAATTTTTTGGCTCGAAATTTTACGGGCTTGTGCAGAACTTCTAGGCAATCATATCGGCAGGTGACACGAAGTGATTCGAGTTCGTTTGCCCCCCCATTTTCTTTAACGAACGATAACTTTTTCTGAAAATAACAAGTGCCCCGATCCCGGCCGAAACGACTCGAATTACACTTCGAGACCCGCCGACATGATTGCCACGATGCATAGAGCAAATCGGACGACGTTGTATTTTTTTCACAACCAGGACCGAAACCCCTTGCCCGAACAAAATGGTCGTACGCGAAGTGAAATTTTTTGGCTCGAAATTTTACGAGCTTGTGCAGAACTTCTAGGCAATCATATCGGCAGGTGACACGAAGTGATTCGAGTTCGTTTGCCCCCCCATTTTCTTTAACGAACGATAACTTTTTCTGAAAATAACAAGTGCCCCGATCCCGGCCGAAACGACTCGAATTACACTTCGAGACCCGCCGACATGATTGCCACGATGCATAGAGCAAATCGGACGACGTTGTATTTTTTTCACAACCAGGACCGAAACCCCTTGCCCGAACAAAATGGTCGTACGCGAAGTGAAATTTTTTGGCTCGAAATTTTACGGGCTTGTGCAGAACTTCTAGGCAATCATATCGGCAGGTGACACGAAGTGATTCGAGTTCGTTTGCCCCCCCATTTTCTTTAACGAACGATAACTTTTTCTGAAAATAACAAGTGCCCCGATCCCGGCCGAAACGACTCGAATTACACTTCGAGACCCGCCGACATGATTGCCACGATGCATAGAGCAAATCGGACGACGTTGTATTTTTTTCACAACCAGGACCGAAACCCTAGGCCGAACAAAATGGTCGTACGCGAAGTGAAATTTTTTGGCTCGAAATTTTACGGGCTTGTGCAGAACTTCTAGGCAATCATATCGGCAGGTGACACGAAGTGATTCGAGTTCGTTTGCCCCCCCATTTTCTTTAACGAACGATAACTTTTTCTGAAAATAACAAGTGCCCCGATCCCGGCCGAAACGACTCGAATTACACTTCGAGACCCGCCGACATGATTGCCACGATGCATAGAGCAAATCGGACGACGTTGTATTTTTTTCACAACCAGGACCGAAACCCTAGGCCGAACAAAATGGTCGTACGCGAAGTGAAATTTTTTGGCTCGAAATTTTACGGGCTTGTGCAGAACTTCTAGGCAATCATATCGGCAGGTGACACGAAGTGATTCGAGTTCGTTTGCCCCCCCATTTTCTTTAACGAACGATAACTTTTTCTGAAAATAACAAGTGCCCCGATCCCGGCCGAAACGACTCGAATTACACTTCGAGACCCGCCGACATGATTGCCACGATGCATAGAGCAAATCGGACGACGTTGTATTTTTTTCACAACCAGGACCGAAACCCTAGGCCGAACAAAATGGTCGTACGCGAAGTGAAATTTTTTGGCTCGAAATTTTACGGGCTTGTGCAGAACTTCTAGGCAATCATATCGGCAGGTGACACGAAGTGATTCGAGTTCGTTTGCCCCCCCATTTTCTTTAACGAACGATAACTTTTTCTGAAAATAACAAGTGCCCCGATCCCGGCCGAAACGACTCGAATTACACTTCGAGACCCGCCGACATGATTGCCACGATGCATAGAGCAAATCGGACGACGTTGTATTTTTTTCACAACCAGGACCGAAACCCCTTGCCCGAACAAAATGGTCGTACGCGAAGTAAAATTTTTTGGCTCGAAATTTTACGAGCTTGTGCAAAACTTCTAGGCAATCATATCGGCAGGTGACACGAAGTGATTCGAGTTCGTTTGCCCCCCCATTTTCTTTAACGAACGATAACTTTTTCTGAAAATAACAAGTGCCCCGATCCCGGCCGAAACGACTCGAATTACACTTCGAGACCCGCCGACATGATTGCCACGATGCATAGAGCAAATCGGACGACGTTGTATTTTTTTCACAACCAGGACCGAAACCCTAGGCCGAACAAAATGGTCGTACGCGAAGTGAAATTTTTTGGCTCGAAATTTTACGGGCTTGTGCAGAACTTCTAGGCAATCATATCGGCAGGTGACACGAAGTGATTCGAGTTCGTTTGCCCCCCCATTTTCTTTAACGAACGATAACTTTTTCTGAAAATAACAAGTGCCCCGATCCCGGCCGAAACGACTCGAATTACACTTCGAGACCCGCCGACATGATTGCCACGATGCATAGAGCAAATCGGACGACGTTGTATTTTTTTCACAACCAGGACCGAAACCCCTTGCCCGAACAAAATGGTCGTACGCGAAGTAAAATTTTTTGGCTCGAAATTTTACGAGCTTGTGCAAAACTTCTAGGCAATCATATCGGCAGGTGACACGAAGTGATTCGAGTTCGTTTGCCCCCCCATTTTCTTTAACGAACGATAACTTTTTCTGAAAATAACAAGTGCCCCGATCCCGGCCGAAACGACTCGAATTACACTTCGAGACCCGCCGACATGATTGCCACGATGCATAGAGCAAATCGGACGACGTTGTATTTTTTTCTCAACCAGGACCGAAACCCTAGGCCGAACAAAATGGTCGTACGCGAAGTGAAATTTTTTGGCTCGAAATTTTACGGGCTTGTGCAGAACTTCTAGGCAATCATATCGGCAGGTGACACGAAGTGATTCGAGTTCGTTTGCCCCCCCATTTTCTTTAACGAACGATAACTTTTTCTGAAAATAACAAGTGCCCCGATCCCGGCCGAAACGACTCGAATTACACTTCGAGACCCGCCGACATGATTGCCACGATGCATAGAGCAAATCGGACGACGTTGTATTTTTTTCACAACCAGGACCGAAACCCTAGGCCGAACAAAATGGTCGTACGCGAAGTGAAATTTTTTGGCTCGAAATTTTACGGGCTTGTGCAGAACTTCTAGGCAATCATATCGGCAGGTGACACGAAGTGATTCGAGTTCGTTTGCCCCCCCATTTTCTTTAACGAACGATAACTTTTTCTGAAAATAACAAGTGCCCCGATCCCGGCCGAAACGACTCGAATTACACTTTGAGACCCGCCGACATGATTGCCACGATGCATAGAGCAAATCGGACGACGTTGTATTTTTTTCACAACCAGGACCGAAACCCTAGGCCGAACAAAATGGTCGTACGCGAAGTGAAATTTTTTGGCTCGAAATTTTACGGGCTTGTGCAGAACTTCTAGGCAATCATATCGGCAGGTGACACGAAGTGATTCGAGTTCGTTTGCCCCCCCATTTTCTTTAACGAACGATAACTTTTTCTGAAAATAACAAGTGCCCCGATCCCGGCCGAAACGACTCGAATTACACTTCGAGACCCGCCGACATGATTGCCACGATGCATAGAGCAAATCGGACGACGTTGTATTTTTTTCACAACCAGGACCGAAACCCCTTGCCCGAACAAAATGGTCGTACGCGAAGTAAAATTTTTTGGCTCGAAATTTTACGAGCTTGTGCAAAACTTCTAGGCAATCATATCGGCAGGTGACACGAAGTGATTCGAGTTCGTTTGCCCCCCCATTTTCTTTAACGAACGATAACTTTTTCTGAAAATAACAAGTGCCCCGATCCCGGCCGAAACGACTCGAATTACACTTCGAGACCCGCCGACATGATTGCCACGATGCATAGAGCAAATCGGACGACGTTGTATTTTTTTCACAACCAGGACCGAAACCCTAGGCCGAACAAAATGGTCGTACGCGAAGTGAAATTTTTTGGCTCGAAATTTTACGGGCTTGTGCAGAACTTCTAGGCAATCATATCGGCAGGTGACACGAAGTGATTCGAGTTCGTTTGCCCCCCCATTTTCTTTAACGAACGATAACTTTTTCTGAAAATAACAAGTGCCCCGATCCCGGCCGAAACGACTCGAATTACACTTCGAGACCCGCCGACATGATTGCCACGATGCATAGAGCAAATCGGACGACGTTGTATTTTTTTCACAACCAGGACCGAAACCCCTTGCCCGAACAAAATGGTCGTACGCGAAGTAAAATTTTTTGGCTCGAAATTTTACGAGCTTGTGCAAAACTTCTAGGCAATCATATCGGCAGGTGACACGAAGTGATTCGAGTTCGTTTGCCCCCCCATTTTCTTTAACGAACGATAACTTTTTCTGAAAATAACAAGTGCCCCGATCCCGGCCGAAACGACTCGAATTACACTTCGAGACCCGCCGACATGATTGCCACGATGCATAGAGCAAATCGGACGACGTTGTATTTTTTTCACAACCAGGACCGAAACCCTAGGCCGAACAAAATGGTCGTACGCGAAGTGAAATTTTTTGGCTCGAAATTTTACGGGCTTGTGCAGAACTTCTAGGCAATCATATCGGCAGGTGACACGAAGTGATTCGAGTTCGTTTGCCCCCCCATTTTCTTTAACGAACGATAACTTTTTCTGAAAATAACAAGTGCCCCGATCCCGGCCGAAACGACTCGAATTACACTTCGAGACCCGCCGACATGATTGCCACGATGCATAGAGCAAATCGGACGACGTTGTATTTTTTTCACAACCAGGACCGAAACCCTAGGCCGAACAAAATGGTCGTACGCGAAGTGAAATTTTTTGGCTCGAAATTTTACGGGCTTGTGCAGAACTTCTAGGCAATCATATCGGCAGGTGACACGAAGTGATTCGAGTTCGTTTGCCCCCCCATTTTCTTTAACGAACGATAACTTTTTCTGAAAATAACAAGTGCCCCGATCCCGGCCGAAACGACTCGAATTACACTTCGAGACCCGCCGACATGATTGCCACGATGCATAGAGCAAATCGGACGACGTTGTATTTTTTTCACAACCAGGACCGAAACCCTAGGCCGAACAAAATGGTCGTACGCGAAGTGAAATTTTTTGGCTCGAAATTTTACGGGCTTGTGCAGAACTTCTAGGCAATCATATCGGCAGGTGACACGAAGTGATTCGAGTTCGTTTGCCCCCCCATTTTCTTTAACGAACGATAACTTTTTCTGAAAATAACAAGTGCCCCGATCCCGGCCGAAACGACTCGAATTACACTTCGAGACCCGCCGACATGATTGCCACGATGCATAGAGCAAATCGGACGACGTTGTATTTTTTTCACAACCAGAACCGAAACCCCTTGCCCGAACAAAATGGTCGTACGCGAAGTAAAATTTTTTGGCTCGAAATTTTACGAGCTTGTGCAAAACTTCTAGGCAATCATATCGGCAGGTGACACGAAGTGATTCGAGTTCGTTTGCCCCCCCATTTTCTTTAACGAACGATAACTTTTTCTGAAAATAACAAGTGCCCCGATCCCGGCCGAAACGACTCGAATTACACTTCGAGACCCGCCGACATGATTGCCACGATGCATAGAGCAAATCGGACGACGTTGTATTTTTTTCACAACCAGGACCGAAACCCTAGGCCGAACAAAATGGTCGTACGCGAAGTGAAATTTTTTGGCTCGAAATTTTACGGGCTTGTGCAGAACTTCTAGGCAATCATATCGGCAGGTGACACGAAGTGATTCGAGTTCGTTTGCCCCCCCATTTTCTTTAACGAACGATAACTTTTTCTGAAAATAACAAGTGCCCCGATCCCGGCCGAAACGACTCGAATTACACTTCGAGACCCGCCGACATGATTGCCACGATGCATAGAGCAAATCGGACGACGTTGTATTTTTTTCACAACCAGGACCGAAACCCTAGGCCGAACAAAATGGTCGTACGCGAAGTGAAATTTTTTGGCTCGAAATTTTACGGGCTTGTGCAGAACTTCTAGGCAATCATATCGGCAGGTGACACGAAGTGATTCGAGTTCGTTTGCCCCCCCATTTTCTTTAACGAACGATAACTTTTTCTGAAAATAACAAGTGCCCCGATCCCGGCCGAAACGACTCGAATTACACTTCGAGACCCGCCGACATGATTGCCACGATGCATAGAGCAAATCGGACGACGTTGTATTTTTTTCACAACCAGGACCGAAACCCCTTGCCCGAACAAAATGGTCGTACGCGAAGTAAAATTTTTTGGCTCGAAATTTTACGAGCTTGTGCAAAACTTCTAGGCAATCATATCGGCAGGTGACACGAAGTGATTCGAGTTCGTTTGCCCCCCCATTTTCTTTAACGAACGATAACTTTTTCTGAAAATAACAAGTGCCCCGATCCCGGCCGAAACGACTCGAATTACACTTCGAGACCCGCCGACATGATTGCCACGATGCATAGAGCAAATCGGACGACGTTGTATTTTTTTCACAACCAGGACCGAAACCCTAGGCCGAACAAAATGGTCGTACGCGAAGTGAAATTTTTTGGCTCGAAATTTTACGGGCTTGTGCAGAACTTCTAGGCAATCATATCGGCAGGTGACACGAAGTGATTCGAGTTCGTTTGCCCCCCCATTTTCTTTAACGAACGATAACTTTTTCTGAAAATAACAAGTGCCCCGATCCCGGCCGAAACGACTCGAATTACACTTCGAGACCCGCCGACATGATTGCCACGATGCATAGAGCAAATCGGACGACGTTGTATTTTTTTCACAACCAGGACCGAAACCCTAGGCCGAACAAAATGGTCGTACGCGAAGTGAAATTTTTTGGCTCGAAATTTTACGGGCTTGTGCAGAACTTCTAGGCAATCATATCGGCAGGTGACACGAAGTGATTCGAGTTCGTTTGCCCCCCCATTTTCTTTAACGAACGATAACTTTTTCTGAAAATAACAAGTGCCCCGATCCCGGCCGAAACGACTCGAATTACACTTCGAGACCCGCCGACATGATTGCCACGATGCATAGAGCAAATCGGACGACGTTGTATTTTTTTCACAACCAGGACCGAAACCCTAGGCCGAACAAAATGGTCGTACGCGAAGTGAAATTTTTTGGCTCGAAATTTTACGGGCTTGTGCAGAACTTCTAGGCAATCATATCGGCAGGTGACACGAAGTGATTCGAGTTCGTTTGCCCCCCCATTTTCTTTAACGAACGATAACTTTTTCTGAAAATAACAAGTGCCCCGATCCCGGCCGAAACGACTCGAATTACACTTCGAGACCCGCCGACATGATTGCCACGATGCATAGAGCAAATCGGACGACGTTGTATTTTTTTCACAACCAGGACCGAAACCCCTTGCCCGAACAAAATGGTCGTACGCGAAGTAAAATTTTTTGGCTCGAAATTTTACGAGCTTGTGCAAAACTTCTAGGCAATCATATCGGCAGGTGACACGAAGTGATTCGAGTTCGTTTGCCCCCCCATTTTCTTCAACGAACGATAACTTTTTCTGAAAATAACAAGTGCCCCGATCCCGGCCGAAACGACTCGAATTACACTTCGAGACCCGCCGACATGATTGCCACGATGCATAGAGCAAATCGGACGACGTTGTATTTTTTTCACAACCAGGACCGAAACCCCTTGCCCGAACAAAATGGTCGTACGCGAAGTAAAATTTTTTGGCTCGAAATTTTACGAGCTTGTGCAAAACTTCTAGGCAATCATATCGGCAGGTGACACGAAGTGATTCGAGTTCGTTTGCCCCCCCATTTTCTTTAACGAACGATAACTTTTTCTGAAAATAACAAGTGCCCCGATCCCGGCCGAAACGACTCGAATTACACTTCGAGACCCGCCGACATGATTGCCACGATGCATAGAGCAAATCGGACGACGTTGTATTTTTTTCACAACCAGGACCGAAACCTTAGGCCGAACAAAATGGTTGTACGCGAAGTGAAATTTTTTGGCTCGAAATTTTACGGGCTTGTGCAGAACTTCTAGGCAATCATATCGGCAGGTGACACGAAGTGATTCGAGTTCGTTTGCCCCCCCATTTTCTTTAACGAACGATAACTTTTTCTGAAAATAACAAGTGCCCCGATCCCGGCCGAAACGACTCGAATTACACTTCGAGACCCGCCGACATGATTGCCACGATGCATAGAGCAAATCGGACGACGTTGTATTTTTTTCACAACCAGGACCGAAACCCTAGGCCGAACAAAATGGTCGTACGCGAAGTGAAATTTTTTGGCTCGAAATTTTACGGGCTTGTGCAGAACTTCTAGGCAATCATATCGGCAGGTGACACGAAGTGATTCGAGTTCGTTTGCCCCCCCATTTTCTTTAACGAACGATAACTTTTTCTGAAAATAACAAGTGCCCCGATCCCGGCCGAAACGACTCGAATTACACTTCGAGACCCGCCGACATGATTGCCACGATGCATAGAGCAAATCGGACGACGTTGTATTTTTTTCACAACCAGGACCGAAACCCCTTGCCCGAACAAAATGGTCGTACGCGAAGTAAAATTTTTTGGCTCGAAATTTTACGAGCTTGTGCAAAACTTCTAGGCAATCATATCGGCAGGTGACACGAAGTGATTCGAGTTCGTTTGCCCCCCCATTTTCTTTAACGAACGATAACTTTTTCTGAAAATAACAAGTGCCCCGATCCCGGCCGAAACGACTCGAATTACACTTCGAGACCCGCCGACATGATTGCCACGATGCATAGAGCAAATCGGACGACGTTGTATTTTTTTCACAACCAGGACCGAAACCCCTTGCCCGAACAAAATGGTCGTACGCGAAGTAAAATTTTTTGGCTCGAAATTTTACGAGCTTGTGCAAAACTTCTAGGCAATCATATCGGCAGGTGACACGAAGTGATTCGAGTTCGTTTGCCCCCCCATTTTCTTTAACGAACGATAACTTTTTCTGAAAATAACAAGTGCCCCGATCCCGGCCGAAACGACTCGAATTACACTTCGAGACCCGCCGACATGATTGCCATGATGCATAGAGCAAATCGGACGACGTTGTATTTTTTTCACAACCAGGACCGAAACCCTAGGCCGAACAAAATGGTTGTACGCGAAGTGAAATTTTTTGGCTCGAAATTTTATGGGCTTGTGCAGAACTTCTAGGCAATCATATCGGCAGGTGACACGAAGTGATTCGAGTTCGTTTGCCCCCCCATTTTCTTTAACGAACGATAACTTTTTCTGAAAATAACAAGTGCCCCGATCCCGGCCGAAACGACTCGAATTACACTTCGAGACCCGCCGACATGATTGCCACGATGCATAGAGCAAATCGGACGACGTTCTTTTTTTTTCACAACCAGGACCGAAACCCTAGGCCGAACAAAATGGTCGTACGCGAAGTGAAATTTTTTGGCTCGAAATTTTACGGGCTTGTGCTGAACTTCTAGGCAATCATATCGGCAGGTGACACGAAGTGATTCGAGTTCGTTTGCCCTCCCATTTTCTTTAACGAACGATAACTTTTTCTGAAAATAACAAGTGCCCCGATCCCGGCCGAAACGACTCGAATTACACTTCGAGACCCGCCGACATGATTGCCACGATGCATAGAGCAAATCGGACGACGTTGTATTTTTTTCACAACCAGGACCGAAACCCCTTGCCCGAACAAAATGGTCGTACGCGAAGTAAAATTTTTTGGCTCGAAATTTTACGAGCTTGTGCAAAACTTCTAGGCAATCATATCGGCAGGTGACACGAAGTGATTCGAGTTCGTTTGCCCCCCCATTTTCTTTAACGAACGATAACTTTTTCTGAAAATAACAAGTGCCCCGATCCCGGCCGAAACGACTCGAATTACACTTCGAGACCCGCCGACATGATTGCCACGATGCATAGAGCAAATCGGACGACGTTGTATTTTTTTCACAACCAGGACCGAAACCCCTTGCCCGAACAAAATGGTCGTACGCGAAGTAAAATTTTTTGGCTCGAAATTTTACGAGCTTGTGCAAAACTTCTAGGCAATCATATCGGCAGGTGACACGAAGTGATTCGAGTTCGTTTGCCCCCCCATTTTCTTTAACGAACGATAACTTTTTCTGAAAATAACAAGTGCCCCGATCCCGGCCGAAACGACTCGAATTACACTTCGAGACCCGCCGACATGATTGCCACGATGCATAGAGCAAATCGGACGACGTTGTATTTTTTTCACAACCAGGACCGAAACCCTAGGCCGAACAAAATGGTTGTACGCGAAGTGAAATTTTTTGGCTCGAAATTTTACGGGCTTGTGCAGAACTTCTAGGCAATCATATCGGCAGGTGACACGAAGTGATTCGAGTTCGTTTGCCCCCCCATTTTCTTTAACGAACGATAACTTTTTCTGAAAATAACAAGTGCCCCGATCCCGGCCGAAACGACTCGAATTACACTTCGAGACCCGCCGACATGATTGCCATGATGCATAGAGCAAATCGGACGACGTTGTATTTTTTTCACAACCAGGACCGAAACCCCTTGCCCGAACAAAATGGTCGTACGCGAAGTGAAATTTTTTGGCTCGAAATTTTACGGGCTTGTGCAGAACTTCTAGGCAATCATATCGGCAGGTGACACGAAGTGATTCGAGTTCGTTTGCCCCCCCATTTTCTTTAACGAACGATAACTTTTTCTGAAAATAACAAGTGCCCCGATCCCGGCCGAAACGACTCGAATTACACTTCGAGACCCGCCGACATGATTGCCACGATGCATAGAGCAAATCGGACGACGTTGTATTTTTTTCACAACCAGGACCGAAACCCCTTGCCCGAACAAAATGGTCGTACGCGAAGTAAAATTTTTTGGCTCGAAATTTTACGAGCTTGTGCAAAACTTCTAGGCAATCATATCGGCAGGTGACACGAAGTGATTCGAGTTCGTTTGCCCCCCCATTTTCTTTAACGAACGATAACTTTTTCTGAAAATAACAAGTGCCCCGATCCCGGCCGAAACGACTCGAATTACACTTCGAGACCCGCCGACATGATTGCCACGATGCATAGAGCAAATCGGACGACGTTGTATTTTTTTCACAACCAGGACCGAAACCCTAGGCCGAACAAAATGGTCGTACGCGAAGTGAAATTTTTTGGCTCGAAATTTTACGGGCTTGTGCAGAACTTCTAGGCAATCATATCGGCAGGTGACACGAAGTGATTCGAGTTCGTTTGCCCCCCCATTTTCTTTAACGAACGATAACTTTTTCTGAAAATAACAAGTGCCCCGATCCCGGCCGAAACGACTCGAATTACACTTCGAGACCCGCCGACATGATTGCCACGATGCATAGAGCAAATCGGACGACGTTGTATTTTTTTCACAACCAGGACCGAAACCCCTTGCCCGAACAAAATGGTCGTACGCGAAGTAAAATTTTTTGGCTCGAAATTTTACGAGCTTGTGCAAAACTTCTAGGCAATCATATCGGCAGGTCACACGAAGTGATTCGAGTTCGTTTGCCCCCCCATTTTCTTTAACGAACGATAACTTTTTCTGAAAATAACAAGTGCCCCGATCCCGGCCGAAACGACTCGAATTACACTTCGAGACCCGCCGACATGATTGCCACGATGCATAGAGCAAATCGGACGACGTTGTATTTTTTTCACAACCAGGACCGAAACCCTAGGCCGAACAAAATGGTCGTACGCGAAGTGAAATTTTTTGGGTCGAAATTTTACGGGCTTGTGCAGAACTTCTAGGCAATCATATCGGCAGGTGACACGAAGTGATTCGAGTTCGTTTGCCCCCCCATTTTCTTTAACGAACGATAACTTTTTCTGAAAATAACAAGTGCCCCGATCCCGGCCGAAACGACTCGAATTACACTTCGAGACCCGCCGACATGATTGCCACGATGCATAGAGCAAATCGGACGACGTTGTATTTTTTTCACAACCAGGACCGAAACCCTAGGCCGAACAAAATGGTCGTACGCGAAGTGAAATTTTTTGGCTCGAAATTTTACGGGCTTGTGCAGAACTTCTAGGCAATCATATCGGCAGGTGACACGAAGTGATTCGAGTTCGTTTGCCCCCCCTTTTTCTTTAACGAACGATAACTTTTTCTGAAAATAACAAGTGCCCCGATCCCGGCCGAAACGACTCGAATTACACTTCGAGACCCGCCGACATGATTGCCACGATGCATAGAGCAAATCGGACGACGTTGTATTTTTTTCACAACCAGGACCGAAACCCTAGGCCGAACAAAATGGTCGTACGCGAAGTGAAATTTTTTGGCTCGAAATTTTACGGGCTTGTGCAGAACTTCTAGGCAATCATATCGGCAGGTGACACGAAGTGATTCGAGTTCGTTTGCCCCCCCATTTTCTTTAACGAACGATAACTTTTTCTGAAAATAACAAGTGCCCCGATCCCGGCCGAAACGACTCGAATTACACTTCGAGACCCGCCGACATGATTGCCACGATGCATAGAGCAAATCGGACGACGTTGTATTTTTTTCACAACCAGGACCGAAACCCCTTGCCCGAACAAAATGGTCGTACGCGAAGTAAAATTTTTTGGCTCGAAATTTTACGAGCTTGTGCAAAACTTCTAGGCAATCATATCGGCAGGTGACACGAAGTGATTCGAGTTCGTTTGCCCCCCCATTTTCTTCAACGAACGATAACTTTTTCTGAAAATAACAAGTGCCCCGATCCCGGCCGAAACGACTCGAATTACACTTCGAGACCCGCCGACATGATTGCCACGATGCATAGAGCAAATCGGACGACGTTGTATTTTTTTCACAACCAGGACCGAAACCCCTTGCCCGAACAAAATGGTCGTACGCGAAGTAAAATTTTTTGGCTCGAAATTTTACGAGCTTGTGCAAAACTTCTAGGCAATCATATCGGCAGGTGACACGAAGTGATTCGAGTTCGTTTGCCCCCCCATTTTCTTTAACGAACGATAACTTTTTCTGAAAATAACAAGTGCCCCGATCCCGGCCGAAACGACTCGAATTACACTTCGAGACCCGCCGACATGATTGCCACGATGCATAGAGCAAATCGGACGACGTTGTATTTTTTTCACAACCAGGACCGAAACCTTAGGCCGAACAAAATGGTTGTACGCGAAGTGAAATTTTTTGGCTCGAAATTTTACGGGCTTGTGCAGAACTTCTAGGCAATCATATCGGCAGGTGACACGAAGTGATTCGAGTTCGTTTGCCCCCCCATTTTCTTTAACGAACGATAACTTTTTCTGAAAATAACAAGTGCCCCGATCCCGGCCGAAACGACTCGAATTACACTTCGAGACCCGCCGACATGATTGCCACGATGCATAGAGCAAATCGGACGACGTTGTATTTTTTTCACAACCAGGACCGAAACCCTAGGCCGAACAAAATGGTCGTACGCGAAGTGAAATTTTTTGGCTCGAAATTTTACGGGCTTGTGCAGAACTTCTAGGCAATCATATCGGCAGGTGACACGAAGTGATTCGAGTTCGTTTGCCCCCCCATTTTCTTTAACGAACGATAACTTTTTCTGAAAATAACAAGTGCCCCGATCCCGGCCGAAACGACTCGAATTACACTTCGAGACCCGCCGACATGATTGCCACGATGCATAGAGCAAATCGGACGACGTTGTATTTTTTTCACAACCAGGACCGAAACCCCTTGCCCGAACAAAATGGTCGTACGCGAAGTAAAATTTTTTGGCTCGAAATTTTACGAGCTTGTGCAAAACTTCTAGGCAATCATATCGGCAGGTGACACGAAGTGATTCGAGTTCGTTTGCCCCCCCATTTTCTTTAACGAACGATAACTTTTTCTGAAAATAACAAGTGCCCCGATCCCGGCCGAAACGACTCGAATTACACTTCGAGACCCGCCGACATGATTGCCACGATGCATAGAGCAAATCGGACGACGTTGTATTTTTTTCACAACCAGGACCGAAACCCCTTGCCCGAACAAAATGGTCGTACGCGAAGTAAAATTTTTTGGCTCGAAATTTTACGAGCTTGTGCAAAACTTCTAGGCAATCATATCGGCAGGTGACACGAAGTGATTCGAGTTCGTTTGCCCCCCCATTTTCTTTAACGAACGATAACTTTTTCTGAAAATAACAAGTGCCCCGATCCCGGCCGAAACGACTCGAATTACACTTCGAGACCCGCCGACATGATTGCCACGATGCATAGAGCAAATCGGACGACGTTGTATTTTTTTCACAACCAGGACCGAAACCCTAGGCCGAACAAAATGGTTGTACGCGAAGTGAAATTTTTTGGCTCGAAATTTTATGGGCTTGTGCAGAACTTCTAGGCAATCATATCGGCAGGTGACACGAAGTGATTCGAGTTCGTTTGCCCCCCCATTTTCTTTAACGAACGATAACTTTTTCTGAAAATAACAAGTGCCCCGATCCCGGCCGAAACGACTCGAATTACACTTCGAGACCCGCCGACATGATTGCCACGATGCATAGAGCAAATCGGACGACGTTCTTTTTTTTTCACAACCAGGACCGAAACCCTAGGCCGAACAAAATGGTCGTACGCGAAGTGAAATTTTTTGGCTCGAAATTTTACGGGCTTGTGCTGAACTTCTAGGCAATCATATCGGCAGGTGACACGAAGTGATTCGAGTTCGTTTGCCCTCCCATTTTCTTTAACGAACGATAACTTTTTCTGAAAATAACAAGTGCCCCGATCCCGGCCGAAACGACTCGAATTACACTTCGAGACCCGCCGACATGATTGCCACGATGCATAGAGCAAATCGGACGACGTTGTATTTTTTTCACAACCAGGACCGAAACCCCTTGCCCGAACAAAATGGTCGTACGCGAAGTAAAATTTTTTGGCTCGAAATTTTACGAGCTTGTGCAAAACTTCTAGGCAATCATATCGGCAGGTGACACGAAGTGATTCGAGTTCGTTTGCCCCCCCATTTTCTTTAACGAACGATAACTTTTTCTGAAAATAACAAGTGCCCCGATCCCGGCCGAAACGACTCGAATTACACTTCGAGACCCGCCGACATGATTGCCACGATGCATAGAGCAAATCGGACGACGTTGTATTTTTTTCACAACCAGGACCGAAACCCCTTGCCCGAACAAAATGGTCGTACGCGAAGTAAAATTTTTTGGCTCGAAATTTTACGAGCTTGTGCAAAACTTCTAGGCAATCATATCGGCAGGTGACACGAAGTGATTCGAGTTCGTTTGCCCCCCCATTTTCTTTAACGAACGATAACTTTTTCTGAAAATAACAAGTGCCCCGATCCCGGCCGAAACGACTCGAATTACACTTCGAGACCCGCCGACATGATTGCCACGATGCATAGAGCAAATCGGACGACGTTGTATTTTTTTCACAACCAGGACCGAAACCCTAGGCCGAACAAAATGGTTGTACGCGAAGTGAAATTTTTTGGCTCGAAATTTTACGGGCTTGTGCAGAACTTCTAGGCAATCATATCGGCAGGTGACACGAAGTGATTCGAGTTCGTTTGCCCCCCCATTTTCTTTAACGAACGATAACTTTTTCTGAAAATAACAAGTGCCCCGATCCCGGCCGAAACGACTCGAATTACACTTCGAGACCCGCCGACATGATTGCCATGATGCATAGAGCAAATCGGACGACGTTGTATTTTTTTCACAACCAGGACCGAAACCCCTTGCCCGAACAAAATGGTCGTACGCGAAGTGAAATTTTTTGGCTCGAAATTTTACGGGCTTGTGCAGAACTTCTAGGCAATCATATCGGCAGGTGACACGAAGTGATTCGAGTTCGTTTGCCCCCCCATTTTCTTTAACGAACGATAACTTTTTCTGAAAATAACAAGTGCCCCGATCCCGGCCGAAACGACTCGAATTACACTTCGAGACCCGCCGACATGATTGCCACGATGCATAGAGCAAATCGGACGACGTTTTATTTTTTTCACAACCAGGACCGAAACCCCTTGCCCGAACAAAATGGTCGTACGCGAAGTAAAATTTTTTGGCTCGAAATTTTACGAGCTTGTGCAAAACTTCTAGGCAATCATATCGGCAGGTGACACGAAGTGATTCGAGTTCGTTTGCCCCCCCATTTTCTTCAACGAACGATAACTTTTTCTGAAAATAACAAGTGCCCCGATCCCGGCCGAAACGACTCGAATTACACTTCGAGACCCGCCGACATGATTGCCACGATGCATAGAGCAAATCGGACGACGTTGTATTTTTTTCACAACCAGGACCGAAACCCCTTGCCCGAACAAAATGGTCGTACGCGAAGTAAAATTTTTTGGCTCGAAATTTTACGAGCTTGTGCAAAACTTCTAGGCAATCATATCGGCAGGTGACACGAAGTGATTCGAGTTCGTTTGCCCCCCCATTTTCTTTAACGAACGATAACTTTTTCTGAAAATAACAAGTGCCCCGATCCCGGCCGAAACGACTCGAATTACACTTCGAGACCCGCCGACATGATTGCCACGATGCATAGAGCAAATCGGACGACGTTGTATTTTTTTCACAACCAGGACCGAAACCCCTTGCCCGAACAAAATGGTCGTACGCGAAGTGAAATTTTTTGGCTCGAAATTTTACGGGCTTGTGCTGAACTTCTAGGCAATCATATCGGCAGGTGACACGAAGTGATTCGAGTTCGTTTGCCCCCCCATTTTCTTTAACGAACGATAACTTTTTCTGAAAATAACAAGTTCCCCGATCCCGGCCGAAACGACTCGAATTACACTTCGAGACCCGCCGACATGATTGCCACGATGCATAGAGCAAATCGGACGACGTTGTATTTTTTTCACAACCAGGACCGAAACCCCTTGCCCGAACAAAATGGTCGTACGCGAAGTAAAATTTTTTGGCTCGAAATTTTACGAGCTTGTGCAAAACTTCTAGGCAATCATATCGGCAGGTGACACGAAGTGATTCGAGTTCGTTTGCCCCCCCATTTTCTTCAACGAACGATAACTTTTTCTGAAAATAACAAGTGCCCCGATCCCGGCCGAAACGACTCGAATTACACTTCGAGACCCGCCGACATGATTGCCACGATGCATAGAGCAAATCGGACGACGTTGTATTTTTTTCACAACCAGGACCGAAACCCTAGGCCGAACAAAATGGTTGTACGCGAAGTGAAATTTTTTGGCTCGAAATTTTACGGGCTTGTGCAGAACTTCTAGGCAATCATATCGGCAGGTGACACGAAGTGATTCGAGTTCGTTTGCCCCCCCATTTTCTTTAACGAACGATAACTTTTTCTGAAAATAACAAGTGCCCCGATCCCGGCCGAAACGACTCGAATTACACTTCGAGACCCGCCGACATGATTGCCACGATGCATAGAGCAAATCGGACGACGTTGTATTTTTTTCACAACCAGGACCGAAACCCTAGGCCGAACAAAATGGTCGTACGCGAAGTGAAATTTTTTGGCTCGAAATTTTACGAGCTTGTGCAGAACTTCTAGGCAATCAGATCGGCAGGTGACACGAAGTGATTCGAGTTCGTTTGCCCCCCCATTTTCTTTAACGAACGATAACTTTTTCTGAAAATAACAAGTTCCCCGATCCCGGCCGAAACGACTCGAATTACACTTCGAGACCCGCCGACATGATTGCCACGATGCATAGAGCAAATCGGACGACGTTGTATTTTTTTCACAACCAGGACCGAAACCCCTTGCCCGAACAAAATGGTCGTACGCGAAGTAAAATGTTTTGGCTCGAAATTTTACGAGCATGTGCAGAACTTCTAGGCAATCATATCGGCAGGTGACACGAATTGATTCGAGTTCGTTTGCCCCCCCATTTTCTTTAACGAACGATAACTTTTTCTGAAAATAACAAGTGCCCCGATCCCGGCCGAAACGACTCGAATTACACTTCGAGACCCGCCGACATGATTGCCACGATGCATAGAGCAAATCGGACGACGTTGTATTTTTTTCACAACCAGGACCGAAACCCCTTGCCCGAACAAAATGGTCGTACGCGAAGTAAAATTTTTTGGTTCGAAATTTTACGAGCTTGTGCAGAACTTCTAGGCAATCATATCGGCAGGTGACACGAAGTGATTCGAGTTCGTTTGCCCCCCCATTTTCTTTAACGAACGATAACTTTTTCTGAAAATAACAAGTGCCCCGAACCCGGCCGAAACGACTCGAATTACACTTCGAGACCCGCCGACATGATTGCCACGATGCATAGAGCAAATCGGACGACGTTGTATTTTTTTCACAACCAGGACCGAAACCCTAGGCCGAACAAAATGGTCGTACGCGAAGTGAAATTTTTTGGCTCGAAATTTTACGAGCTTGTGCAGAACTTCTAGGCAATCAGATCGGCAGGTGACACGAAGTGATTCGAGTTCGTTTGCCCCCCCATTTTCTTTAACGAACGATAACTTTTTCTGAAAATAACAAGTGCCCCGATCCCGGCCGAAACGACTCGAATTACACTTCGAGACCCGCCGACATGATTGCCACGATGCATAGAGCAAATCGGACGACGTTGTATTTTTTTCACAACCAGGACCGAAACCCCTTGCCCGAACAAAATGGTCGTACGCGAAGTAAAATTTTTTGGCTCGAAATTTTACGAGCTTGTGCAGAACTTTTAGGCAATCATATCGGCAGGTGACACGAAGTGATTCGAGTTCGTTTGCCCCCCCATTTTCTTTAACGAACGATAACTTTTTCTGAAAATAACAAGTGCCCCGATCCCGGCCGAAACGACTCGAATTACACTTCGAGACCCGCCGACATGATTGCCACGATGCATAGAGCAAATCGGACAACGTTGTATTTTTTTCACAACCAGGACCGAAACCCTAGGCCGAACAAAATGGTCGTACGCGAAGTGAAATTTTTTGGCTCGAAATTTTACGAGCTTGTGCAGAACTTCTAGGCAATCAGATCGGCAGGTGACACGAAGTGATTCGAGTTCGTTTGCCCCCCCATCTTCTTTAACGAACGATAACTTTTTCTGAAAATAACAAGTGCCCCGAGCCCGGCCGAAATGACTCGAATTACACTTCGAGACCCGCCGACATGATTGCCACGATGCATAGAGCAAATCGGACGACGTTGTATTTTTTTCACAACCAGGACCGAAACCCCTTGCCCGAACAAAATGGTCGTACGCGAAGTAAAATTTTTTGGCTCGAAATTTTACGAGCATGTGCAGAACTTCTAGCCAATCATATCGGCAGGTGACACGAATTGATTCGAGTTCGTTTGCCCCCCCATTTTCTTTAACGAACGATAACTTTTTCTGAAAATAACAAGTGCCCCGATCCCGGCCGAAACGACTCGAATTACACTTCGAGACCCGCCGACATGATTGCCACGATGCATAGAGCAAATCGGACGACGTTGTATTTTTTTCACAACCAGGACCGAAACCCCTTGCCCGAACAAAATGGTCGTACGCGAAGTGAAATTTTTTGGCTCGAAATTTTACGGGCTTGTGCAGAACTTCTAGGCAATCATATCGGCAGGTGACACGAAGTGATTCGAGTTCGTTTGCCCCCCCCATTTTCTTTAACGAACGATAACTTTTTCTGAAAATAACAAGTGCCCCGATCCCGGCCGAAACGACTCGAATTACACTTCGAGACCCGCCGACATGATTGCCACGATGCATAGAGCAAATCGGACGACGTTGTATTTTTTTCACAACCAGGACCGAAACCCCTTGCCCGAACAAAATGGTCGTACGCGAAGTAAAATTTTTTGGCTCGAAATTTTACGAGCTTGTGCAAAACTTCTAGGCAATCATATCGGCAGGTGACACGAAGTGATTCGAGTTCGTTTGCCCCCCCATTTTCTTCAACGAACGATAACTTTTTCTGAAAATAACAAGTGCCCCGATCCCGGCCGAAACGACTCGAATTACACTTCGAGACCCGCCGACATGATTGCCACGATGCATAGAGCAAATCGGACGACGTTGTATTTTTTTCACAACCAGGACCGAAACCCCTTGCCCGAACAAAATGGTCGTACGCGAAGTAAAATTTTTTGGCTCGAAATTTTACGAGCTTGTGCAAAACTTCTAGGCAATCATATCGGCAGGTGACACGAAGTGATTCGAGTTCGTTTGCCCCCCCATTTTCTTCA
Organism: Corylus avellana; assembly: GCF_965113065.1. Taxonomy (NCBI): domain Eukaryota; kingdom Viridiplantae; phylum Streptophyta; class Magnoliopsida; order Fagales; family Betulaceae; genus Corylus; species Corylus avellana. The sequence goes on from NC_142494.1 coordinate 14,109,313, forward strand.
ACGAACGATAACTTTTTCTGAAAATAACAAGTGCCCCGATCCCGGCCGAAACGACTCGAATTACACTTCGAGACCCGCCGACATGATTGCCACGATGCATAGAGCAAATCGGACGACGTTGTATTTTTTTCACAACCAGGACCGAAACCCTAGGCCGAACAAAATGGTTGTACGCGAAGTGAAATTTTTTGGCTCGAAATTTTACGGGCTTGTGCAGAACTTCTAGGCAATCATATCGGCAGGTGACACGAAGTGATTCGAGTTCGTTTGCCCCCCCATTTTCTTTAACGAACGATAACTTTTTCTGAAAATAACAAGTGCCCCGATCCCGGCCGAAACGACTCGAATTACACTTCGAGACCCGCCGACATGATTGCCACGATGCATAGAGCAAATCGGACGACGTTGTATTTTTTTCACAACCAGGACCGAAACCCTAGGCCGAACAAAATGGTCGTACGCGAAGTGAAATTTTTTGGCTCGAAATTTTACGAGCTTGTGCAGAACTTCTAGGCAATCAGATCGGCAGGTGACACGAAGTGATTCGAGTTCGTTTGCCCCCCCATTTTCTTTAACGAACGATAACTTTTTCTGAAAATAACAAGTTCCCCGATCCCGGCCGAAACGACTCGAATTACACTTCGAGACCCGCCGACATGATTGCCACGATGCATAGAGCAAATCGGACGACGTTGTATTTTTTTCACAACCAGGACCGAAACCCCTTGCCCGAACAAAATGGTCGTACGCGAAGTAAAATGTTTTGGCTCGAAATTTTACGAGCATGTGCAGAACTTCTAGGCAATCATATCGGCAGGTGACACGAATTGATTCGAGTTCGTTTGCCCCCCCATTTTCTTTAACGAACGATAACTTTTTCTGAAAATAACAAGTGCCCCGATCCCGGCCGAAACGACTCGAATTACACTTCGAGACCCGCCGACATGATTGCCACGATGCATAGAGCAAATCGGACGACGTTGTATTTTTTTCACAACCAGGACCGAAACCCCTTGCCCGAACAAAATGGTCGTACGCGAAGTAAAATTTTTTGGTTCGAAATTTTACGAGCTTGTGCAGAACTTCTAGGCAATCATATCGGCAGGTGACACGAAGTGATTCGAGTTCGTTTGCCCCCCCATTTTCTTTAACGAACGATAACTTTTTCTGAAAATAACAAGTGCCCCGAACCCGGCCGAAACGACTCGAATTACACTTCGAGACCCGCCGACATGATTGCCACGATGCATAGAGCAAATCGGACGACGTTGTATTTTTTTCACAACCAGGACCGAAACCCTAGGCCGAACAAAATGGTCGTACGCGAAGTGAAATTTTTTGGCTCGAAATTTTACGAGCTTGTGCAGAACTTCTAGGCAATCAGATCGGCAGGTGACACGAAGTGATTCGAGTTCGTTTGCCCCCCCATTTTCTTTAACGAACGATAACTTTTTCTGAAAATAACAAGTGCCCCGATCCCGGCCGAAACGACTCGAATTACACTTCGAGACCCGCCGACATGATTGCCACGATGCATAGAGCAAATCGGACGACGTTGTATTTTTTTCACAACCAGGACCGAAACCCCTTGCCCGAACAAAATGGTCGTACGCGAAGTAAAATTTTTTGGCTCGAAATTTTACGAGCTTGTGCAGAACTTTTAGGCAATCATATCGGCAGGTGACACGAAGTGATTCGAGTTCGTTTGCCCCCCCATTTTCTTTAACGAACGATAACTTTTTCTGAAAATAACAAGTGCCCCGATCCCGGCCGAAACGACTCGAATTACACTTCGAGACCCGCCGACATGATTGCCACGATGCATAGAGCAAATCGGACAACGTTGTATTTTTTTCACAACCAGGACCGAAACCCTAGGCCGAACAAAATGGTCGTACGCGAAGTGAAATTTTTTGGCTCGAAATTTTACGAGCTTGTGCAGAACTTCTAGGCAATCAGATCGGCAGGTGACACGAAGTGATTCGAGTTCGTTTGCCCCCCCATCTTCTTTAACGAACGATAACTTTTTCTGAAAATAACAAGTGCCCCGAGCCCGGCCGAAATGACTCGAATTACACTTCGAGACCCGCCGACATGATTGCCACGATGCATAGAGCAAATCGGACGACGTTGTATTTTTTTCACAACCAGGACCGAAACCCCTTGCCCGAACAAAATGGTCGTACGCGAAGTAAAATTTTTTGGCTCGAAATTTTACGAGCATGTGCAGAACTTCTAGCCAATCATATCGGCAGGTGACACGAATTGATTCGAGTTCGTTTGCCCCCCCATTTTCTTTAACGAACGATAACTTTTTCTGAAAATAACAAGTGCCCCGATCCCGGCCGAAACGACTCGAATTACACTTCGAGACCCGCCGACATGATTGCCACGATGCATAGAGCAAATCGGACGACGTTGTATTTTTTTCACAACCAGGACCGAAACCCCTTGCCCGAACAAAATGGTCGTACGCGAAGTAAAATTTTTTGGTTCGAAATTTTACGAGCTTGTGCAGAACTTCTAGGCAATCATATCGGCAGGTGACACGAAGTGATTCGAGTTCGTTTGCCCCCCCATTTTCTTTAACGAACGATAACTTTTTCTGAAAATAACAAGTGCCCCGATCCCGGCCGAAACGACTCGAATTACACTTCGAGACCCGCCGACATGATTGCCACGATGCATAGAGCAAATCGGACGACGTTGTATTTTTTTCACAACCAGGACCGAAACCCCTTGCCCGAACAAAATGGTCGTACGCGAAGTAAAATTTTTTGGTTCGAAATTTTACGAGCTTGTGCAGAACTTCTAGGCAATCATATCGGCAGGTGACACGAAGTGATTCGAGTTCGTTTGCCCCCCCATTTTCTTTAACGAACGATAACTTTTTCTGAAAATAACAAGTGCCCCGATCCCGGCCGAAACGACTCGAATTACACTTCGAGACCCGCCGACATGATTGCCACGATGCATAGAGCAAATCGGACGACGTTGTATTTTTTTCACAACCAGGACCGAAACCCTAGGCCGAACAAAATGGTTGTACGCGAAGTGAAATTTTTTGGCTCGAAATTTTACGGGCTTGTGCAGAACTTCTAGGCAATCATATCGGCAGGTGACACGAAGTGATTCGAGTTCGTTTGCCCCCCCATTTTCTTTAACGAACGATAACTTTTTCTGAAAATAACAAGTGCCCCGATCCCGGCCGAAACGACTCGAATTACACTTCGAGACCCGCCGACATGATTGCCACGATGCATAGAGCAAATCGGACGACGTTGTATTTTTTTCACAACCAGGACCGAAACCCTAGGCCGAACAAAATGGTCGTACGCGAAGTGAAATTTTTTGGCTCGAAATTTTACGAGCTTGTGCAGAACTTCTAGGCAATCAGATCGGCAGGTGACACGAAGTGATTCGAGTTCGTTTGCCCCCCCATTTTCTTTAACGAACGATAACTTTTTCTGAAAATAACAAGTTCCCCGATCCCGGCCGAAACGACTCGAATTACACTTCGAGACCCGCCGACATGATTGCCACGATGCATAGAGCAAATCGGACGACGTTGTATTTTTTTCACAACCAGGACCGAAACCCCTTGCCCGAACAAAATGGTCGTACGCGAAGTAAAATGTTTTGGCTCGAAATTTTACGAGCATGTGCAGAACTTCTAGGCAATCATATCGGCAGGTGACACGAATTGATTCGAGTTCGTTTGCCCCCCCATTTTCTTTAACGAACGATAACTTTTTCTGAAAATAACAAGTGCACCGATCCCGGCCGAAACGACTCGAATTACACTTCGAGACCCGCCGACATGATTGCCACGATGCATAGAGCAAATCGGACGACGTTGTATTTTTTTCACAACCAGGACCGAAACCCCTTGCCCGAACAAAATGGTCGTACGCGAAGTAAAATTTTTTGGTTCGAAATTTTACGAGCTTGTGCAGAACTTCTAGGCAATCATATCGGCAGGTGACACGAAGTGATTCGAGTTCGTTTGCCCCCCCATTTTCTTTAACGAACGATAACTTTTTCTGAAAATAACAAGTGCCCCGAACCCGGCCGAAACGACTCGAATTACACTTCGAGACCCGCCGACATGATTGCCACGATGCATAGAGCAAATCGGACGACGTTGTATTTTTTTCACAACCAGGACCGAAACCCTAGGCCGAACAAAATGGTCGTACGCGAAGTGAAATTTTTTGGCTCGAAATTTTACGAGCTTGTGCAGAACTTCTAGGCAATCAGATCGGCAGGTGACACGAAGTGATTCGAGTTCGTTTGCCCCCCCATTTTCTTTAACGAACGATAACTTTTTCTGAAAATAACAAGTGCCCCGATCCCGGCCGAAACGACTCGAATTACACTTCGAGACCCGCCGACATGATTGCCACGATGCATAGAGCAAATCGGACGACGTTGTATTTTTTTCACAACCAGGACCGAAACCCCTTGCCCGAACAAAATGGTCGTACGCGAAGTAAAATTTTTTGGCTCGAAATTTTACGAGCTTGTGCAGAACTTTTAGGCAATCATATCGGCAGGTGACACGAAGTGATTCGAGTTCGTTTGCCCCCCCATTTTCTTTAACGAACGATAACTTTTTCTGAAAATAACAAGTGCCCCGATCCCGGCCGAAACGACTCGAATTACACTTCGAGACCCGCCGACATGATTGCCACGATGCATAGAGCAAATCGGACAACGTTGTATTTTTTTCACAACCAGGACCGAAACCCTAGGCCGAACAAAATGGTCGTACGCGAAGTGAAATTTTTTGGCTCGAAATTTTACGAGCTTGTGCAGAACTTCTAGGCAATCAGATCGGCAGGTGACACGAAGTGATTCGAGTTCGTTTGCCCCCCCATCTTCTTTAACGAACGATAACTTTTTCTGAAAATAACAAGTGCCCCGAGCCCGGCCGAAATGACTCGAATTACACTTCGAGACCCGCCGACATGATTGCCACGATGCATAGAGCAAATCGGACGACGTTGTATTTTTTTCACAACCAGGACCGAAACCCCTTGCCCGAACAAAATGGTCGTACGCGAAGTAAAATTTTTTGGCTCGAAATTTTACGAGCATGTGCAGAACTTCTAGCCAATCATATCGGCAGGTGACACGAATTGATTCGAGTTCGTTTGCCCCCCCATTTTCTTTAACGAACGATAACTTTTTCTGAAAATAACAAGTGCCCCGATCCCGGCCGAAACGACTCGAATTACACTTCGAGACCCGCCGACATGATTGCCACGATGCATAGAGCAAATCGGACGACGTTGTATTTTTTTCACAACCAGGACCGAAACCCCTTGCCCGAACAAAATGGTCGTACGCGAAGTAAAATTTTTTGGTTCGAAATTTTACGAGCTTGTGCAGAACTTCTAGGCAATCATATCGGCAGGTGACACGAAGTGATTCGAGTTCGTTTGCCCCCCCATTTTCTTTAACGAACGATAACTTTTTCTGAAAATAACAAGTGCCCCGAGCCCGGCCGAAATGACTCGAATTACACTTCGAGACCCGCCGACATGATTGCCACGATGCATAGAGCAAATCGGACGACGTTGTATTTTTTTCACAACCAGGACCGAAACCCCTTGCCCGAACAAAATGGTCGTACGCGAAGTAAAATTTTTTGGTTCGAAATTTTACGAGCTTGTGCAGAACTTCTAGGCAATCATATCGGCAGGTGACACGAAGTGATTCGAGTTCGTTTGCCCCCCCATTTTCTTTAACGAACGATAACTTTTTCTGAAAATAACAAGTGCCCCGATCCCGGCCGAAACGACTCGAATTACACTTCGAGACCCGCCGACATGATTGCCACGATGCATAGAGCAAATCGGACGACGTTGTATTTTTTTCACAACCAGGACCGAAACCCCTTGCCCGAACAAAATGGTCGTACGCGAAGTAAAATTTTTTGGTTCGAAATTTTACGAGCTTGTGCAGAACTTCTAGGCAATCATATCGGCAGGTGACACGAAGTGATTCGAGTTCGTTTGCCCCCCCATTTTCTTTAACGAACGATAACTTTTTCTGAAAATAACAAGTGCCCCGATCCCGGCCGAAACGACTCGAATTACACTTCGAGACCCGCCGACATGATTGCCACGATGCATAGAGCAAATCGGACGACGTTGTATTTTTTTCACAACCAGGACCGAAACCCTAGGCCGAACAAAATGGTCGTACGCGAAGTGAAATTTTTTGGCTCGAAATTTTACGAGCTTGTGCAGAACTTCTAGGCAATCAGATCGGCAGGTGACACGAAGTGATTCGAGTTCGTTTGCCCCCCCATTTTCTTTAACGAACGATAACTTTTTCTGAAAATAACAAGTTCCCCGATCCCGGCCGAAACGACTCGAATTACACTTCGAGACCCGCCGACATGATTGCCACGATGTATAGAGCAAATCGGACGACGTTGTATTTTTTTCACAACCAGGACCGAAACCCCTTGCCCGAAGAAAATGGTCGTACGCGAAGTCAATTTTTTGGCTCGAAATTTTACGAGCTTGTGCAGAACTTCTAGGCAATCATATCGGCAGGTGACACGAAGTGATTCGAGTTCGTTTGGCCCCCCATTTTCTTTAACGAACGATAACTTTTTCTGAAAAAAACAAGTGCCCCGATCCCGGCCGAAACGACTCGAATTACACTTCGAGACCCGCCGACATGATTGCCACGATGCATAGAGCAAATCGGACGACGTTGTATTTTTTTCACAACCAGGACCGAAACCCCTTGCCCGAACAAAATGGTCGTACGCGAAGCAAAATTTTTTGGCTCGAAATTTTACGAGCATGTGCAGAACTTCTAGGCAATCATATCGGCAGGTGACACGAAGTGATTCGAGTTCGTTTGCCCCCCCATTTTCTTTAACGAACGATAACTTTTTCTGAAAATAACAAGTGCCCCGATCCCGGCCGAAACGACTCGAATTACACTTCGAGACCCGCCGACATGATTGCCACGATGCATAGAGCAAATCGGACGACGTTGTATTTTTTTCACAACCAGGACCGAAACCCCTTGCCCGAACAAAATGGTCGTACGCGAAGCAAAATTTTTTGGCTCGAAATTTTACGAGCATGTGCAGAACTTCTAGGCAATCATATCGGCAGGTGACACGAAGTGATTCGAGTTCGTTTGCCCCCCCATTTTCTTTAACGAACGATAACTTTTTCTGAAAATAACAAGTGCCCCGATCCCGGCCGAAACGACTCGAATTACACTTCGAGACCCGCCGACATGATTGCCACGATGCATAGAGCAAATCGGACGACGTTGTATTTTTTTCACAACCAGGACCGAAACCCCTTGCCCGAACAAAATGGTCGTACGCGAAGTAAAATTTTTTGGCTCGAAATTTTACGAGCATGTGCAGAACTTCTAGGCAATCATATCGGCAGGTGACACGAATTGATTCGAGTTCGTTTGCCCCCCCATTTTCTTTAACGAACGATAACTTTTTCTGAAAATAACAAGTGCCCCGATCCCGGCCGAAACGACTCGAATTACACTTCGAGACCCGCCGACATGATTGCCACGATGCATAGAGCAAATCGGACGACGTTGTATTTTTTTCACAACCAGGACCGAAACCCCTTGCCCGAACAAAATGGTCGTACGCGAAGTAAAATTTTTTGGTTCGAAATTTTACGAGCTTGTGCAGAACTTCTAGGCAATCATATCGGCAGGTGACACGAAGTGATTCGAGTTCGTTTGCCCCCCCATTTTCTTTAACGAACGATAACTTTTTCTGAAAATAACAAGTGCCCCGATCCCGGCCGAAACGACTCGAATTACACTTCGAGACCCGCCGACATGATTGCCACGATGCATAGAGCAAATCGGACGACGTTGTATTTTTTTCACAACCAGGACCGAAACCCCTTGCCCGAACAAAATGGTCGTACGCGAAGTAAAATTTTTTGGTTCGAAATTTTACGAGCTTGTGCAGAACTTCTAGGCAATCATATCGGCAGGTGACACGAAGTGATTCGAGTTCGTTTGCCCCCCATTTTCTTTAACGAACGATAACTTTTTCTGAAAAAAACAAGTGCCCCGATCCCGGCCGAAACGACTCGAATTACACTTCGAGACCCGCCGACATGATTGCCACGATGCATAGAGCAAATCGGACGACGTTGTATTTTTTTCACAACCAGGACCGAAACCCCTTGCCCGAACAAAATGGTCGTACGCGAAGCAAAATTTTTTGGCTCGAAATTTTACGAGCATGTGCAGAACTTCTAGGCAATCATATCGGCAGGTGACACGAAGTGATTCGAGTTCGTTTGCCCCCCCATTTTCTTTAACGAACGATAACTTTTTCTGAAAATAACAAGTGCCCCGATCCCGGCCGAAACGACTCGAATTACACTTCGAGACCCGCCGACATGATTGCCACGATGCATAGAGCAAATCGGACGACGTTGTATTTTTTTCACAACCAGGACCGAAACCCCTTGCCCGAACAAAATGGTCGTACGCGAAGCAAAATTTTTTGGCTCGAAATTTTACGAGCATGTGCAGAACTTCTAGGCAATCATATCGGCAGGTGACACGAAGTGATTCGAGTTCGTTTGCCCCCCCATTTTCTTTAACGAACGATAACTTTTTCTGAAAATAACAAGTGCCCCGATCCCGGCCGAAACGACTCGAATTACACTTCGAGACCCGCCGACATGATTGCCACGATGCATAGAGCAAATCGGACGACGTTGTATTTTTTTCACAACCAGGACCGAAACCCCTTGCCCGAACAAAATGGTCGTACGCGAAGTAAAATTTTTTGGCTCGAAATTTTACGAGCATGTGCAGAACTTCTAGGCAATCATATCGGCAGGTGACACGAATTGATTCGAGTTCGTTTGCCCCCCCATTTTCTTTAACGAACGATAACTTTTTCTGAAAATAACAAGTGCCCCGATCCCGGCCGAAACGACTCGAATTACACTTCGAGACCCGCCGACATGATTGCCACGATGCATAGAGCAAATCGGACGACGTTGTATTTTTTTCACAACCAGGACCGAAACCCCTTGCCCGAACAAAATGGTCGTACGCGAAGTAAAATTTTTTGGTTCGAAATTTTACGAGCTTGTGCAGAACTTCTAGGCAATCATATCGGCAGGTGACACGAAGTGATTCGAGTTCGTTTGCCCCCCCATTTTCTTTAACGAACGATAACTTTTTCTGAAAATAACAAGTGCCCCGATCCCGGCCGAAACGACTCGAATTACACTTCGAGACCCGCCGACATGATTGCCACGATGCATAGAGCAAATCGGACGACGTTGTATTTTTTTCACAACCAGGACCGAAACCCCTTGCCCGAACAAAATGGTCGTACGCGAAGTAAAATTTTTTGGTTCGAAATTTTACGAGCTTGTGCAGAACTTCTAGGCAATCATATCGGCAGGTGACACGAAGTGATTCGAGTTCGTTTGCCCCCCCATTTTCTTTAACGAACGATAACTTTTTCTGAAAATAACAAGTGCCCCGATCCCGGCCGAAACGACTCGAATTACACTTCGAGACCCGCCGACATGATTGCCACGATGCATAGAGCAAATCGGACGACGTTGTATTTTTTTCACAACCAGGACCGAAACCCTAGGCCGAACAAAATGGTCGTACGCGAAGTGAAATTTTTTGGCTCGAAATTTTACGAGCTTGTGCAGAACTTCTAAGCAATCAGATCGGCAGGTGACACGAAGTGATTCGAGTTCGTTTGCCCCCCCATTTTCTTTAACGAACGATAACTTTTTCTGAAAATAACAAGTGCCCCGATCCCGGCCGAAACGACTCGAATTACACTTCGAGACCCGCCGACATGATTGCCACGATGCATAGAGCAAATCGGACGACATTGTATTTTTTTCACAACCAGGACCGAAACCCCTTGCCCGAACAAAATGGTCGTACGCGAAGTCAATTTTTTGGCTCGAAATTTTACGAGCTTGTGCAGAACTTCTAGGCAATCATATCGGCAGGTGACACGAAGTGATTCAAGTTCGTTTGCCCCCCCATTTTCTTTAACGAACGATAACTTTTTCTGAAAATAACAAGTGCCCCGATCCCGGCCGAAACGACTCGAATTACACTTCGAGACCCGCCGACATGATTGCCACGATGCATAGAGCAAATCGGACGACGTTGTATTTTTTTCACAACCAGGACCGAAACCCCTTGCCCGAACAAAATGGTCGTACGCGAAGTCAATTTTTTGGCTCGAAATTTTACGAGCTTGTGCAGAACTTCTAGGCAATCATATCGGCAGGTGACACGAAGTGATTCGAGTTCGTTTGGCCCCCCATTTTCTTTAACGAACGATAACTTTTTCTGAAAAAAACAAGTGCCCCGATCCCGGCCGAAACGACTCGAATTACACTTCGAGACCCGCCGACATGATTGCCACGATGCATAGAGCAAATCGGACGACGTTGTATTTTTTTCACAACCAGGACCGAAACCCCTTGCCCGAACAAAATGGTCGTACGCGAAGTAAAATTTTTTGGCTCGAAATTTTACGAGCATGTGCAGAACTTCTAGGCAATCATATCGGCAGGTGACGCGAAGTGATTCGAGTTCGTTTGCCCCCCCATTTTCTTTAACGAACGAAAACTTTTTCTGAAAATAACAAGTGCCCCGATCCTGGCCGAAACGACTCGAATTACACTTCGAGACCAGCCGACATGATTGCCACGATGCATAGAGCAAATCGGACGACGTTGTATTTTTTTCACAACCAGGACCGAAACCCTAGGCCGAACAAAATGGTCGTACGCGAAGTGAAATTTTTTGGCTCGAAATTTTACGAGCTTGTGCAGAACTTCTAGGCAATCAGATCGGCAGGTGACACGAAGTGATTCGAGTTCGTTTGCCCCCCCATTTTCTTTAACGAACGATAACTTTTTCTGAAAATAACAAGTTCCCCGATCCCGGCCGAAACGACTCGAATTACACTTCGAGACCCGCCGACATGATTGCCACGATGCATAGAGCAAATCGGACGACGTTGTATTTTTTTCACAACCAGGACCGAAACCCTAGGCCGAACAAAATGGTCGTGCGAAGTCAAATTTTTTGGCTCGAAATTTTACGAGCTTGTGCAGAACTTCTAGGCAATCAGATCGGCAGGTGACACGAAGTGATTCGAGTTCGTTTGCCCCCCCATTTTCTTTAACGAACGATAACTTTTTCTGAAAATAACAAGTGCCCCGATCCCGGGCGAAACGACTCGAATTACACTTCGAGACCCGCCAACATGATTGCCACGATGCATAGAGCAAATCGGACGACGTTGTATTTTTTTCACAACCAGGACCGAAACCCTTGGCCGAACAAAATGGTCGTTCGCGAAGTGAAATTTTTTGGCTCGAAATTTTACGAGCTTGTGCAGAACTTATTGGCAATCATATCGGCAGGTGACACGAAGTGATTCGAGTTCGTTTGCCCCCCCATTTTCTTTAACGAACGATAACTTTTTCTGAAAATAACAAGTACCCCGATCCCGGCCGAAACGACTCGAATTACACTTCGAGACCCGCCGACATGATTGCCACGATGCATAGAGCAAATCGGACGACGTTGTATTTTTTTCACAACCAGGACCGAAACCCTAGGCCGAACAAAATGGTCGTACGCGAAGTGAAATTTTTTGGCTCGAAATTTTACGAGCTTGTGCAGAACTTCTAAGCAATCAGATCGGCAGGTGACACGAAGTGATTCGAGTTCGTTTGCCCCCCCATTTTCTTTAACGAACGATAACTTTTTCTGAAAATAACAAGTGCCCCGATCCCGGCCGAAACGACTCGAATTACACTTCGAGACCCGCCGACATGATTGCCACGATGCATAGAGCAAATCGGACGACATTGTATTTTTTTCACAACCAGGACCGAAACCCCTTGCCCGAACAAAATGGTCGTACGCGAAGTCAATTTTTTGGCTCGAAATTTTACGAGCTTGTGCAGAACTTCTAGGCAATCATATCGGCAGGTGACACGAAGTGATTCAAGTTCGTTTGCCCCCCCATTTTCTTTAACGAACGAAAACTTTTTCTGAAAATAACAAGTGCCCCGATCCTGGCCGAAACGACTCGAATTACACTTCGAGACCAGCCGACATGATTGCCACGATGCATAGAGCAAATCGGACGACGTTGTATTTTTTTCACAACCAGGACCGAAACCCTAGGCCGAACAAAATGGTCGTACGCGAAGTGAAATTTTTTGGCTCGAAATTTTACGAGCTTGTGCAGAACTTCTAGGCAATCAGATCGGCAGGTGACACGAAGTGATTCGAGTTCGTTTGCCCCCCCATTTTCTTTAACGAACGATAACTTTTTCTGAAAATAACAAGTTCCCCGATCCCGGCCGAAACGACTCGAATTACACTTCGAGACCCGCCGACATGATTGCCACGATGCATAGAGCAAATCGGACGACGTTGTATTTTTTTCACAACCAGGACCGAAACCCTAGGCCGAACAAAATGGTCGTGCGAAGTCAAATTTTTTGGCTCGAAATTTTACGAGCTTGTGCAGAACTTCTAGGCAATCAGATCGGCAGGTGACACGAAGTGATTCGAGTTCGTTTGCCCCCCCATTTTCTTTAACGAACGATAACTTTTTCTGAAAATAACAAGTGCCCCGATCCCGGCCGAATCGACTCGAATTACACTTCGAGACCCGCCAACATGATTGCCACGATGCATAGAGCAAATCGGACGACGTTGTATTTTTTTCACAACCAGGACCGAAACCCTTGGCCGAACAAAATGGTCGTACGCGAAGTGAAATTTTTTGGCTCGAAATTTTACGAGCTTGTGCAGAACTTATTGGCAATCATATCGGCAGGTGACACGAAGTGATTCGAGTTCGTTTGCCCCCCCATTTTCTTTAACGAACGATAACTTTTTTTGAAAATAACAAGTGCCCCGATCCCGGCCGAAACGACTCGAATTACACTTCGAGACCCGCCGACATGATTGCCACGATGCATAGAGCAAATCGGACGACGTTGTATTTTTTTCACAACCAGGACCGAAACCCCTTGCCCGAACAAAATGGTCGTACGCGAAGTAAAATTTTTTGGCTCGAAATTTTACGAGCTTGTGCAGAACTTCTAGGCAATCATATCGGCAGGTGACACGAAGTGATTCGAGTTCGTTTGCCCCCCCATTTTCTTTAACGAACGAGAACTTTTTCTGAAAATAACAAGTGCCCCGATCCCGGCCGAAACGACTCGAATTACACTTCGAGACCCGCCGACATGATTGCCACGATGCATAGAGCAAATCGGACGACGTTGTATTTTTTTCACAACCAGGACCGAAACCCTTGGCCGAACAAAATGGTCGTACGCGAAGTGAAATTTTTTGGCTCGAAATTTTACGAGCTTGTGCAGAACTTATTGGCAATCATATCGGCAGGTGACACGAAGTGATTCGAGTTCGTTTGCCCCCCCATTTTCTTTAACGAACGATAACTTTTTTTGAAAATAACAAGTGCCCCGATCCCGGCCGAAACGACTCGAATTACACTTCGAGACCCGCCGACATGATTGCCACGATGCATAGAGCAAATCGGACGACGTTGTATTTTTTTCACAACCAGGACCGAAACCCCTTGCCCGAACAAAATGGTCGTACGCGAAGTAAAATTTTTTGGCTCGAAATTTTACGAGCTTGTGCAGAACTTCTAGGCAATCATATCGGCAGGTGACACGAAGTGATTCGAGTTCGTTTGCCCCCCCATTTTCTTTAACGAACGAGAACTTTTTCTGAAAATAACAAGTGCCCCGATCCCGGCCGAAACGACTCGAATTACACTTCGAGACCCGCCGACATGATTGCCACGATGCATAGAGCAAATCGGACGACGTTGTATTTTTTTCACAACCAGGACCGAAACCCCTTGCCCGAACAAAATGGTCGTACGCGAAGCAAAATTTTTTGGCTCGAAATTTTACGAGCATGTGCAGAACTTCTAGGTAATCATATCGGCAGGTGACACGAAGTGATTCGAGTTCGTTTGCCCCCCCATTTTCTTTAACGAACGAGAACTTTTTCTGAAAATAACAAGTGCCCCGATCCCGGCCGAAACGACTCGAATTACACTTCGAGACCCGCCGACATGATTGCCACGATGCATAGAGCAAATCGGACGACGTTGTATTTTTTTCACAACCAGGACCGAAACCCCTTGCCCGAACAAAATGGTCGTACGCGAAGTAAAATTTTTTGGCTCGAAATTTTACGAGCTTGTGCAGAACTTCTAGGCAATCATATCGGCAGGAGACACGAAGTGATTCGAGTTCGTTTGCCCCCCCATTTTCTTTAACGAACGATAACCTTTTCTGAAAATAACAAGTGCCCCGATCCCGGCCGAAACTACTCGAATTACGCTTCGAGACCCGCCGACATGATCGCCACGATGCATAGAGCACCCTCGTAAATTTTCGGGCAAATCGGACGACGTTTTATTTTTTCACTACCAGGACCGAAACCCTAGGCCGAACAAAATAGTCGTACGCGAAGTGAAATTTTTTGGCTCGAAATTTTACGAGCTTGTGCAGAACTTCTAGGCAATCATATCGGCAGGTGACACGAAGTGATTCGAGTTCGTTTGCCCCCCCATTTTCTTTAACGAACGATAACTTTTTTTGAAAATAACAAGTGCCCCGAACCCGGCCGAAACGACTCGAATTACACTTCGAGACCCGCCGACATGATTGCCACGATGCATAGAGCAAATCGGACGACGTTGTATTTTTTTCACAACCAGGACCGAAACCCCTTGCCCGAACAAAATGGTCGTACGCGAAGTAAAATTTTTTGGCTCGAAATTTTACGAGCTTGTGCAGAACTTCTAGGCAATCATATCGGCAGGTGACACGAAGTGATTCGAGTTCGTTTGCCCCCCCATTTTCTTTAACGAACGATAACTTTTTCTGAAAATAACAAGTGCCCCGATCCCGGCCGAAACTACTCGCATTACGCTTCGAGACCCGCCGACATGATCGCCACGATGCATAGAGCACCCTCGTAAATTTTCGGGCAAATCGGACGACGTTTTATTTTTTCACAACCAGGACCGAAACCCTAGGCCGAACAAAATAGTCGTACGCGAAGTGAAATTTTTTGGCTCGAAATTTTACGAGCTTGTGCAGAACTTCTAGGCAATCATATCGGCAGGTGACACGAAGTGATTCGAGTTCGTTTGCCCCCCCATTTTCTTTAACGAACGATAACTTTTTTTGAAAATAACAAGTGCCCCGATCCCGGCCGAAACTACTCGCATTACGCTTCGAGACCCGCCGACATGATTGCCACGATGCATAGAGCAAATCGGACGACGTTGTATTTTTTTCACAACCAGGACCGAAACCCCTTGCCCGAACAAAATGGTCGTACGCGAAGTAAAATTTTTTGGCTCGAAATTTTACGAGCTTGTGCAGAACTTCTAGGCAATCATATCGGCAGGAGACACGAAGTGATTCGAGTTCGTTTGCCCCCCCATTTTCTTTAACGAACGATAACCTTTTCTGAAAATAACAAGTGCCCCAATCCCGGCCGAAACTACTCGAATTACGCTTCGAGACCCGCCGACATGATCGCCACGATGCATAGAGCACCCTCGTAAATTTTCGGGCAAATCGGACGACGTTTTATTTTTTCACAACCAGGACCGAAACCCTAGGCCGAACAAAATAGTCGTACGCGAAGTGAAATTTTTTGGCTCGAAATTTAACGAGCTTGTGCAGAACTTCTAGGCAATCAGATCGGCAGGTGAGACGAAGTGATTCGAGTTCGTTTGCCCCCCCATTTTCTTTAACGAACGATAACTTTTTCTGAAAATAACAAGTGCCCCGATCCCGGCCGAAACGACTCGAATTACACTTCGAGACCCGCCGACATGATTGCCACGATGCATAGAGCAAATCGGACGACGTTGTATTTTTTTCACAACCAGGACCGAAACCCCTTGCCCGAACAAAATGGTCGTACGCGAAGTAAAATTTTTTGGCTCGAAATTTTACGAGCTTGTGCAGAACTTCTAGGCAATCATATCGGCAGGAGACACGAAGTGATTCGAGTTCGTTTGCCCCCCCATTTTCTTTAACGAACGATAACCTTTTCTGAAAATAACAAGTGCCCCGATCCCGGCCGAAACTACTCGAATTACGCTTCGAGACCCGCCGACATGATCGCCACGATGCATAGAGCACCCTCGTAAATTTTCGGGCAAATCGGACGACGTTTTATTTTTTCACTACCAGGACCGAAACCCTAGGCCGAACAAAATAGTCGTACGCGAAGTGAAATTTTTTGGCTCGAAATTTTACGAGCTTGTGCAGAACTTCTAGGCAATCATATCGGCAGGTGACACGAAGTGATTCGAGTTCGTTTGCCCCCCCATTTTCTTTAACGAACGATAACTTTTTTTGAAAATAACAAGTGCCCCGAACCCGGCCGAAACGACTCGAATTACACTTCGAGACCCGCCGACATGATTGCCACGATGCATAGAGCAAATCGGACGACGTTGTATTTTTTTCACAACCAGGACCGAAACCCCTTGCCCGAACAAAATGGTCGTACGCGAAGTAAAATTTTTTGGCTCGAAATTTTACGAGCTTGTGCAGAACTTCTAGGCAATCATATCGGCAGGTGACACGAAGTGATTCGAGTTCGTTTGCCCCCCCATTTTCTTTAACGAACGATAACTTTTTCTGAAAATAACAAGTGCCCCGATCCCGGCCGAAACTACTCGCATTACGCTTCGAGACCCGCCGACATGATCGCCACGATGCATAGAGCACCCTCGTAAATTTTCGGGCAAATCGGACGACGTTTTATTTTTTCACAACCAGGACCGAAACCCTAGGCCGAACAAAATAGTCGTACGCGAAGTGAAATTTTTTGGCTCGAAATTTTACGAGCTTGTGCAGAACTTCTAGGCAATCATATCGGCAGGTGACACGAAGTGATTCGAGTTCGTTTGCCCCCCCATTTTCTTTAACGAACGATAACTTTTTTTGAAAATAACAAGTGCCCCGATCCCGGCCGAAACTACTCGCATTACGCTTCGAGACCCGCCGACATGATTGCCACGATGCATAGAGCAAATCGGACGACGTTGTATTTTTTTCACAACCAGGACCGAAACCCCTTGCCCGAACAAAATGGTCGTACGCGAAGTAAAATTTTTTGGCTCGAAATTTTACGAGCTTGTGCAGAACTTCTAGGCAATCATATCGGCAGGAGACACGAAGTGATTCGAGTTCGTTTGCCCCCCCATTTTCTTTAACGAACGATAACCTTTTCTGAAAATAACAAGTGCCCCAATCCCGGCCGAAACTACTCGAATTACGCTTCGAGACCCGCCGACATGATCGCCACGATGCATAGAGCACCCTCGTAAATTTTCGGGCAAATCGGACGACGTTTTATTTTTTCACAACCAGGACCGAAACCCTAGGCCGAACAAAATAGTCGTACGCGAAGTGAAATTTTTTGGCTCGAAATTTAACGAGCTTGTGCAGAACTTCTAGGCAATCAGATCGGCAGGTGAGACGAAGTGATTCGAGTTCGTTTGCCCCCCCATTTTCTTTAACGAACGATAACTTTTTCTGAAAATAACAAGTGCCCCGATCCCGGCCGAAACGACTCGAATTACACTTCGAGACCCGCCGACATGATTGCCACGATGCATAGAGCAAATCGGACGACGTTGTATTTTTTTCACAACCAGGACCGAAACCCCTTGCCCGAACAAAATGGTCGTACGCGAAGTGAAATTTTTTGGCTCGAAATTTTACGAGCTTGTGCAGAACTTCTAGGCAATCATATCGGCAGGTGACACAAAGTGATTCGAGTTCGTTTGCCCCCCCATTTTCTTTAACGAACGATAACTTTTTTTGAAAATAACAAGTGCCCCGATCCCGGCCGAAACGACTCGAATTACACTTCGAGACCCGCCGACATGATTGCCACGATGCATAGAGCAAATCGGACGACGTTGTATTTTTTTCACAACCAGGACCGAAACCCCTTGCCCGAACAAAATGGTCGTACGCGAAGTAAAATTTTTTGGCTCGAAATTTTACGAGCTTGTGCAGAACTTCTAGGCAATCATATCGGCAGGTGACACGAAGTGATTCGAGTTCGTTTGCCCCCCCATTTTCTTTAACGAACGATAACTTTTTCTGAAAATAACAAGTGCCCCGATCCCGGCCGAAACTACTCGAATTACGCTTCGAGACCCGCCGACATGATCGCCACGATGCATAGAGCACCCTCGTAAATTTTCGGGCAAATCGGACGACGTTTTATTTTTTCACAACCAGGACCGAAACCCTAGGCCGAACAAAATAGTCGTACGCGAAGTGAAATTTTTTGGCTCGAAATTTTACGAGCTTGTGCAGAACTTCTAGGCAATCATATCGGCAGGTGACACGAAGTGATTCGAGTTCGTTTGCCCCCCCATTTTCTTTAACGAACGATAACTTTTTTTGAAAATAACAAGTGCCCCGATCCCGGCCGAAACTACTCGCATTACGCTTCGAGACCCGCCGACATGATTGCCACGATGCATAGAGCAAATCGGACGACGTTGTATTTTTTTCACAACCAGGACCGAAACCCCTTGCCCGAACAAAATGGTCGTACGCGAAGTAAAATTTTTTGGCTCGAAATTTTACGAGCTTGTGCAGAACTTCTAGGCAATCATATCGGCAGGAGACACGAAGTGATTCGAGTTCGTTTGCCCCCCCATTTTCTTTAACGAACGATAACCTTTTCTGAAAATAACAAGTGCCCCAATCCCGGCCGAAACTACTCGAATTACGCTTCGAGACCCGCCGACATGATCGCCACGATGCATAGAGCACCCTCGTAAATTTTCGGGCAAATCGGACGACGTTTTATTTTTTCACAACCAGGACCGAAACCCTAGGCCGAACAAAATAGTCGTACGCGAAGTGAAATTTTTTGGCTCGAAATTTAACGAGCTTGTGCAGAACTTCTAGGCAATCAGATCGGCAGGTGAGACGAAGTGATTCGAGTTCGTTTGCCCCCCCATTTTCTTTAACGAACGATAACTTTTTCTGAAAATAACAAGTGCCCCGATCCCGGCCGAAACGACTCGAATTACACTTCGAGACCCGCCGACATGATTGCCACGATGCATAGAGCAAATCGGACGACGTTGTATTTTTTTCACAACCAGGACCGAAACCCCTTGCCCGAACAAAATGGTCGTACGCGAAGTGAAATTTTTTGGCTCGAAATTTTACGAGCTTGTGCAGAACTTCTAGGCAATCATATCGGCAGGTGACACAAAGTGATTCGAGTTCGTTTGCCCCCCCATTTTCTTTAACGAACGATAACTTTTTTTGAAAATAACAAGTGCCCCGATCCCGGCCGAAACGACTCGAATTACACTTCGAGACCCGCCGACATGATTGCCACGATGCATAGAGCAAATCGGACGACGTTGTATTTTTTTCACAACCAGGACCGAAACCCCTTGCCCGAACAAAATGGTCGTACGCGAAGTAAAATTTTTTGGCTCGAAATTTTACGAGCTTGTGCAGAACTTCTAGGCAATCATATCGGCAGGTGACACGAAGTGATTCGAGTTCGTTTGCCCCCCCATTTTCTTTAACGAACGATAACTTTTTCTGAAAATAACAAGTGCCCCGATCCCGGCCGAAACTACTCGAATTACGCTTCGAGACCCGCCGACATGATCGCCACGATGCATAGAGCACCCTCGTAAATTTTCGGGCAAATCGGACGACGTTTTATTTTTTCACAACCAGGACCGAAACCCTAGGCCGAACAAAATAGTCGTACGCGAAGTGAAATTTTTTGGCTCGAAATTTTACGAGCTTGTGCAGAACTTCTAGGCAATCATATCGGCAGGTGACACGAAGTGATTCGAGTTCGTTTGCCCCCCCATTTTCTTTAACGAACGATAACTTTTTTTGAAAATAACAAGTGCCCCGATCCCGGCCGAAACTACTCGCATTACGCTTCGAGACCCGCCGACATGATTGCCACGATGCATAGAGCAAATCGGACGACGTTGTATTTTTTTCACAACCAGGACCGAAACCCCTTGCCCGAACAAAATGGTCGTACGCGAAGTAAAATTTTTTGGCTCGAAATTTTACGAGCTTGTGCAGAACTTCTAGGCAATCATATCGGCAGGAGACACGAAGTGATTCGAGTTCGTTTGCCCCCCCATTTTCTTTAACGAACGATAACCTTTTCTGAAAATAACAAGTGCCCCAATCCCGGCCGAAACTACTCGAATTACGCTTCGAGACCCGCCGACATGATCGCCACGATGCATAGAGCACCCTCGTAAATTTTCGGGCAAATCGGACGACGTTTTATTTTTTCACAACCAGGACCGAAACCCTAGGCCGAACAAAATAGTCGTACGCGAAGTGAAATTTTTTGGCTCGAAATTTAACGAGCTTGTGCAGAACTTCTAGGCAATCAGATCGCCAGGTGAGACGAAGTGATTCGAGTTCGTTTGCCCCCCCATTTTCTTTAACGAACGATAACTTTTTCTGAAAATAACAAGTGCCCCGATCCCGGCCGAAACGACTCGAATTACACTTCGAGACCCGCCGACATGATTGCCACGATGCATAGAGCAAATCGGACGACGTTGTATTTTTTTCACAACCAGGACCGAAACCCCTTGCCCGAACAAAATGGTCGTACGCGAAGTGAAATTTTTTGGCTCGAAATTTTACGAGCTTGTGCAGAACTTCTAGGCAATCATATCGGCAGGTGACACGAAGTGATTCGAGTTCGTTTGCCCCCCCATTTTCTTTAACGAACGATAACTTTTTTTGAAAATAACAAGTGCCCCGATCCCGGCCGAAACGACTCGAATTACACTTCGAGACCCGCCGACATGATTGCCACGATGCATAGAGCAAATCGGACGACGTTGTATTTTTTTCACAACCAGGACCGAAACCCCTTGCCCGAACAAAATGGTCGTACGCGAAGTAAAATTTTTTGGCTCGAAATTTTACGAGCTTGTGCAGAACTTCTAGGCAATCATATCGGCAGGTGACACGAAGTGATTCGAGTTCGTTTGCCCCCCCATTTTCTTTAACGAACGATAACTTTTTCTGAAAATAACAAGTGCCCCGATCCCGGCCGAAACTACTCGAATTACGCTTCGAGACCCGCCGACATGATCGCCACGATGCATAGAGCACCCTCGTAAATTTTCGGGCAAATCGGACGACGTTTTATTTTTTCACAACTAGGACCGAAACCCCTTGCCCGAACAAAATAGTCGTACGCGAAGTGAAATTTTTTGGCTCGAAATTTTACGAGCTTGTGCAGAACTTCTAGGCAATCATATCGGCAGGTGACACGAAGTGATTCGAGTTCGTTTGCCCCCCCATTTTCTTTAACGAACGATAACTTTTTCTGAAAATAACAAGTGCCCCGATCCCGGCCGAAACGACTCGAATTACACTTCGAGACCCGCCGACATGATTGCCACGATGCATAGAGCAAATCGGACGACGTTGTATTTTTTTCACAACCAGGACCGAAACCCCTTGCCCGAACAAAATGGTCGTACGCGAAGTAAAATTTTTTGGCTCGAAATTTTACGAGCTTGTGCAGAACTTCTAGGCAATCATATCGGCAGGTGACACGAAGTGATTCGAGTTCGTTTGCCCCCCCATTTTCTTTAACGAACGATAACTTTTTCTGAAAATAACAAGTGCCCCGATCCCGGCCGAAACTACTCGAATTACGGTTCGAGACCCGCCGACATGATCGCCACGATGCATAGAGCACCCTCGTAAATTTTCGGGCAAATCGGACGACGTTTTATTTTTTCACAACCAGGACCGAAACCTTAGGCCGAACAAAATAGTCGTACGCGAAGTGAAATTTTTTGGCTCGAAATTTTACGAGCTTGTGCAGAACTTCTAGGCAATCATATCGGCAGGTGACACGAAGTGATTCGAGTTCGTTTGCCCCCCCATTTTCTTTAACGAACGATAACTTTTTCTGAAAATAACAAGTGCCCCGATCCCGGCCGAAACGACTCGAATTACACTTCGAGACCCGCCGACATGATTGCCACGATGCATAGAGCAAATCGGACGACGTTGTATTTTTTTCACAACCAGGACCGAAACCCCTTGCCCGAACAAAATGGTCGTACGCGAAGTAAAATTTTTTGGCTCGAAATTTTACGAGCTTGTGCAGAACTTCTAGGCAATCATATCGGCAGGTGACACGAAGTGATTCGAGTTCGTTTGCCCCCCCATTTTCTTTAACGAACGATAACTTTTTCTGAAAATAACAAGTGCCCCGATCCCGGCCGAAACTACTCGAATTACGCTTCGAGACCCGCCGACATGATCGCCACGATGCATAGAGCACCCTCGTAAATTTTCGGGCAAATCGGACGACGTTTTATTTTTTCACAACCAGGACCGAAACCCTAGGCCGAACAAAATAGTCGTACGCGAAGTGAAATTTTTTGGCTCGAAATTTTACGAGCTTGTGCAGAACTTCTAGGCAATCAGATCGGCAGGTGACACGAAGTGATTCGAGTTCGTTTGCCCCCCCATTTTCTTTAACGAACGATAACTTTTTCTGAAAATAACAAGTGCCCCGATCCCGGCCGAAACTACTCGAATTACACTTCGAGACCCGCCGACATGATTGCCACGATGCATAGAGCAAATCGGACGACGTTGTATTTTTTTCACAACCAGGACCGAAACCCCTTGCCCGAACAAAATGGTCGTACGCGAAGTAAAATTTTTTGGCTCGAAATTTTACGAGCTTGTGCAGAACTTCTAGGCAATCATATCGGCAGGTGACACGAAGTGATTCGAGTTCGTTTGCCCCCCCATTTTCTTTAACGAACGATAACTTTTTCTGAAAATAACAAGTGCCCCGATCCCGGCCGAAACTACTCGCATTACGCTTCGAGACCCGCCGACATGATCGCCACGATGCATAGAGCACCCTCGTAAATTTTCGGGCAAATCGGACGACGTTTTATTTTTTCACAACCAGGAACGAAACCCTAGGCCGAACAAAATAGTCGTACGCGAAGTGAAATTTTTTGGCTCGAAATTTTACGAGCTTGTGCAGAACTTCTAGGCAATCATATCGGCAGGTGACACGAAGTGATTCGAGTTCGTTTGCCCCCCCATTTTCTTTAACGAACGATAACTTTTTTTGAAAATAACAAGTGCCCCGATCCCGGCCGAAACTACTCGCATTACGCTTCGAGACCCGCCGACATGATTGCCACGATGCATAGAGCAAATCGGACGACGTTGTATTTTTTTCACAACCAGGACCGAAACCCCTTGCCCGAACAAAATGGTCGTACGCGAAGTAAAATTTTTTGGCTCGAAATTTTACGAGCTTGTGCAGAACTTCTAGGCAATCATATCGGCAGGAGACACGAAGTGATTCGAGTTCGTTTGCCCCCCCATTTTCTTTAACGAACGATAACCTTTTCTGAAAATAACAAGTGCCCCAATCCCGGCCGAAACTACTCGAATTACGCTTCGAGACCCGCCGACATGATCGCCACGATGCATAGAGCACCCTCGTAAATTTTCGGGCAAATCGGACGACGTTTTATTTTTTCACAACCAGGACCGAAACCCTAGGCCGAACAAAATAGTCGTACGCGAAGTGAAATTTTTTGGCTCGAAATTTAACGAGCTTGTGCAGAACTTCTAGGCAATCAGATCGGCAGGTGAGACGAAGTGATTCGAGTTCGTTTGCCCCCCCATTTTCTTTAACGAACGATAACTTTTTCTGAAAATAACAAGTGCCCCGATCCCGGCCGAAACGACTCGAATTACACTTCGAGACCCGCCGACATGATTGCCACGATGCATAGAGCAAATCGGACGACGTTGTATTTTTTTCACAACCAGGACCGAAACCCCTTGCCCGAACAAAATGGTCGTACGCGAAGTGAAATTTTTTGGCTCGAAATTTTACGAGCTTGTGCAGAACTTCTAGGCAATCATATCGGCAGGTGACACGAAGTGATTCGAGTTCGTTTGCCCCCCCATTTTCTTTAACGAACGATAACTTTTTTTGAAAATAACAAGTGCCCCGATCCCGGCCGAAACGACTCGAATTACACTTCGAGACCCGCCGACATGATTGCCACGATGCATAGAGCAAATCGGACGACGTTGTATTTTTTTCACAACCAGGACCGAAACCCCTTGCCCGAACAAAATGGTCGTACGCGAAGTAAAATTTTTTGGCTCGAAATTTTACGAGCTTGTGCAGAACTTCTAGGCAATCATATCGGCAGGTGACACGAAGTGATTCGAGTTCGTTTGCCCCCCCATTTTCTTTAACGAACGATAACTTTTTCTGAAAATAACAAGTGCCCCGATCCCGGCCGAAACTACTCGAATTACGCTTCGAGACCCGCCGACATGATCGCCACGATGCATAGAGCACCCTCGTAAATTTTCGGGCAAATCGGACGACGTTTTATTTTTTCACAACTAGGACCGAAACCCCTTGCCCGAACAAAATAGTCGTACGCGAAGTGAAATTTTTTGGCTCGAAATTTTACGAGCTTGTGCAGAACTTCTAGGCAATCATATCGGCAGGTGACACGAAGTGATTCGAGTTCGTTTGCCCCCCCATTTTCTTTAACGAACGATAACTTTTTCTGAAAATAACAAGTGCCCCGATCCCGGCCGAAACGACTCGAATTACACTTCGAGACCCGCCGACATGATTGCCACGATGCATAGAGCAAATCGGACGACGTTGTATTTTTTTCACAACCAGGACCGAAACCCCTTGCCCGAACAAAATGGTCGTACGCGAAGTAAAATTTTTTGGCTTGAAATTTTACGAGCTTGTGCAGAACTTCTAGGCAATCATATCGGCAGGTGACACGAAGTGATTCGAGTTCGTTTGCCCCCCCATTTTCTTTAACGAACGATAACTTTTTCTGAAAATAACAAGTGCCCCGATCCCGGCCGAAACTACTCGAATTACGGTTCGAGACCCGCCGACATGATCGCCACGATGCATAGAGCACCCTCGTAAATTTTCGGGCAAATCGGACGACGTTTTATTTTTTCACAACCAGGACCGAAACCCTAGGCCGAACAAAATAGTCGTACGCGAAGTGAAATTTTTTGGCTCGAAATTTTACGAGCTTGTGCAGAACTTCTAGGCAATCATATCGGCAGGTGACACGAAGTGATTCGAGTTCGTTTGCCCCCCCATTTTCTTTAACGAACGATAACTTTTTCTGAAAATAACAAGTGCCCCGATCCCGGCCGAAACGACTCGAATTACACTTCGAGACCCGCCGACATGATTGCCACGATGCATAGAGCAAATCGGACGACGTTGTATTTTTTTCACAACCAGGACCGAAACCCCTTGCCCGAACAAAATGGTCGTACGCGAAGTAAAATTTTTTGGCTCGAAATTTTACGAGCTTGTGCAGAACTTCTAGGCAATCATATCGGCAGGTGACACGAAGTGATTCGAGTTCGTTTGCCCCCCCATTTTCTTTAACGAACGATAACTTTTTCTGAAAATAACAAGTGCCCCGATCCCGGCCGAAACTACTCGAATTACGGTTCGAGACCCGCCGACATGATCGCCACGATGCATAGAGCACCCTCGTAAATTTTCGGGCAAATCGGACGACGTTTTATTTTTTCACAACCAGGACCGAAACCCTAGGCCGAACAAAATAGTCGTACGCGAAGTGAAATTTTTTGGCTCGAAATTTTACGAGCTTGTGCAGAACTTCTAGGCAATCATATCGGCAGGTGACACGAAGTGATTCGAGTTCGTTTGCCCCCCCATTTTCTTTAACGAACGATAACTTTTTCTGAAAATAACAAGTGCCCCGATCCCGGCCGAAACGACTCGAATTACACTTCGAGACCCGCCGACATGATTGCCACGATGCATAGAGCAAATCGGACGACGTTGTATTTTTTTCACAACCAGGACCGAAACCCCTTGCCCGAACAAAATGGTCGTACGCGAAGTAAAATTTTTTGGCTCGAAATTTTACGAGCTTGTGCAGAACTTCTAGGCAATCATATCGGCAGGTGACACGAAGTGATTCGAGTTCGTTTGCCCCCCCATTTTCTTTAACGAACGATAACTTTTTCTGAAAATAACAAGTGCCCCGATCCCGGCCGAAACTACTCGAATTACGCTTCGAGACCCGCCGACATGATCGCCACGATGCATAGAGCACCCTCGTAAATTTTCGGGCAAATCGGACGACGTTTTATTTTTTCACAACCAGGACCGAAACCCTAGGCCGAACAAAATAGTCGTACGCGAAGTGAAATTTTTTGGCTCGAAATTTTACGAGCTTGTGCAGAACTTCTAGGCAATCAGATCGGCAGGTGACACGAAGTGATTCGAGTTCGTTTGCCCCCCCATTTTCTTTAACGAACGATAACTTTTTCTGAAAATAACAAGTGCCCCGATCCCGGCCGAAACTACTCGAATTACGCTTCGAGACCCGCCGACATGATCGCCACGATGCATAGAGCACCCTCGTAAATTTTCGGGCAAATCGGACGACGTTTTATTTTTTCACAACCAGGACCGAAACCCTAGGCCGAACAAAATAGTCGTACGCGAAGTGAAATTTTTTGGCTCGAAATTTTACGAGCTTGTGCAGAACTTCTAGGCAATCAGATCGGCAGGTGACACGAAGTGATTCGAGTTCGTTTGCCCCCCCATTTTCTTTAACGAACGATAACTTTTTCTGAAAATAACAAGTGCCCCGATCCCGGCCGAAACTACTCGAATTACGCTTCGAGACCCGCCGACATGATCGCCACGATGCATAGAGCACCCTCGTAAATTTTCGGGCAAATCGGACGACGTTTTATTTTTTCACAACCAGGACCGAAACCCTAGGCCGAACAAAATAGTCGTACGCGAAGTGAAATTTTTTGGCTCGAAATTTTACGAGCTTGTGCAGAACTTCTAGGCAATCATATCGGCAGGTGACACGAAGTGATTCGAGTTCGTTTGCCCCCCCATTTTCTTTAACGAACGATAACTTTTTCTGAAAATAACAAGTGCCCCGATCCCGGCCGAAACTACTTGAATTACGCTTCGAGACCCGCCGACATGATCGCCACGATGCATAGAGCACCCTCGTAAATTTTCGGGCAAATCGGACGACGTTTTATTTTTTCACAACCAGGACCGAAACCCTAGGCCGAACAAAATAGTCGTACGCGAAGTGAAATTTTTTGGCTCGAAATTTTACGAGCTTGTGCAGAACTTCTAGGCAATCATATCGGCAGGTGACACGAAGTGATTAGAGTTCGTTTGGCACTCATTTTCTTTAACGAACGATAACTTTTTCTGAAAAAAACGAGTGCCCCGATCCCGGCCGAAACGACTCGAATTACACTTCGAGACCCTCCGACACGATTGCCACGATGCATAGAGCAAATCGGACGACGTTGTATTTTTTTCACAACCAGGACCGAAACCCCTTGCCCGAACAAAATGTTCGTACGCGAAGTAAAATTTTTTGGCTCGAAATTTTACGAGCTTGTGCAGAACTTCTAGGCAATCATATCGGCAGGTGACACGAAGTGATTCGAGTTCGTTTGCCCCCCCATTTTCTTTAACGAACGATAACTTTTTCTGAAAATAACAAGTGCCCCGATACCGGCCGAAACGACTCGAATTACACTTCGAGACCCGCCGACATGATTGCCACGATGCATAGAGCAAATCGGACGACGTTGTATTTTTTTCACAACCAGGACCGAAACCCTAGGCCGAACAAAATGGTCGTACGCGAAGTGAAATTTTTTGGCTCGAAATTTTACGGGCTTGTGTAGAACTTCTAGACAATCATATCGGCCGGTGACACGAAGTGATTCGAGTTCGTTTGCCCCCTCATTTTCTTTAACGAACGATAACTTTTTCTGAAAATAACAAGTGCCCCGATCCCGGCCGAAACGACTCGAATTACACTTCAAGACCCGCCGACATCATTGCCACGATGCATAGAGCAAATCGGACGACGTTGTATTTTTTTCACAACCAGGACCGAAACCCCTTGCCCGAACAAAATGGTCGTACGCGAAGTCAATTTTTTGGCTCGAAATTTTACGAGCTTGTGCAGAACTTCTAGGCAATCATATCGGCAGGTGACACGAAGTGATTCGAGTTCGTTTGGCCCCCCATTTTCTTTAACGAACGATAACTTTTTCTGAAAAAAACGAGTGCCCCGATCCCGGCCGAAACGACTCGAATTACACTTCGAGACCCGCCGACATGATTGCCACGATGCATAGAGCAAATCGGACGACGTTGTATTTTTTTCACAACCAGGACCGAAACCCCTTGCCCGAACAAAATGGTCGTACGCGAAGTAAAATTTTTTGGCTCGAAATTTTACGAGCTTGTGCAGAACTTCTAGGCAATCATATCGGCAGGTGACACGAAGTGATTCGAGTTCGTTTGCCCCCCCATTTTCTTTAACGAACGATAACTTTTTCTGAAAATAACAAGTGCCCCGATACCGGCCGAAACAACTCGAATTACACTTCGAGACCCGCCGACATGATTGCCACGATGCATAGAGCAAATCGGACGACGTTGTATTTTTTTCACAACCAGGACCGAAACCCTAGGCCGAACAAAATGGTCGTACGCGAAGTGAAATTTTTTGGCTCGAAATTTTACGGGCTTGTGTAGAACTTCTAGACAATCATATCGGCCGGTGACACGAAGTGATTCGAGTTCGTTTGCCCCCCCATTTTCTTTAACGAACGATAACTTTTTCTGAAAATAACAAGTGCCCCGATCCCGGCCGAAACGACTCGAATTACACTTCAAGACCCGCCGACATCATTGCCGCGATGCATAGAGCAAATCGGACGACGTTGTATTTTTTTCACAACCAGGACCGAAACCCCTTGCCCGAACAAAATGGTCGTACGCGAAGTCAATTTTTTGGCTCGAAATTTTACGAGCTTGTGCAGAACTTCTAGGCAATCATATCGGCAGGTGACACGAAGTGATTCGAGTTCGTTTGGCCCCCCATTTTCTTTAACGAACGATAACTTTTTCTGAAAAAAACGAGTGCCCCGATCCCGGCCGAAACGACTCGAATTACACTTCGAGACCCGCCGACATGATTGCCACGATGCATAGAGCAAATCGGACGACGTTGTATTTTTTTCACAACCAGGACCGAAACCCCTTGCCCGAACAAAATGGTCGTACGCGAAGTAAAATTTTTTGGCTCGAAATTTTACGAGCTTGTGCAGAACTTCTAGGCAATCATATCGGCAGGTGACACGAAGTGATTCGAGTTCGTTTGCCCCCCCATTTTCTTTAATGAACGATAACTTTTTCTGAAAATAACAAGTGCCCCGATCCCGGCCGAAACTACTCGAATTACGCTTCGAGACCCGCCGACATGATCGCCACGATGCATAGAGCACCCTCGTAAATTTTCGGGCAAATCGGACGACGTTTTATTTTTTCACAACCAGGACCGACACCCTAGGCCGAACAAAATAGTCGTACGCGAAGTGAAATTTTTTGGCTCGAAATTTTACGAGCTTGTGCAGAACTTCTAGGCAATCATATCGGCAGGTGACACGAAGTGATTCGAGTTCGTTTGCCCCCCCATTTTGTTTAACGAACGATAACTTTTTCTGAAAATAACAAGTGCCCCGATCCCGGCCGAAACGACTCGAATTACACTTCGAGACCCGCCGACATGATTGCCACGATGCATAGAGCAAATCGGACGACGTTGTATTTTTTTCACAACCAGGACCGAAACCCCTTGCCCGAACAAAATGGTCGTACGCGAAGCAAAATTTTTTGGCTCGAAATTTTACGAGCATGTGCAGAACTTCTAGGTAATCATATCGGCAGGTGACACGAAGTGATTCGAGTTCGTTTGCCCCCCCATTTTCTTTAACGAACGATAACTTTTTCTGAAAATAACAAGTGCCCCGATCCCGGCCGAAACGACTCGAATTACACTTCGAGACCCGCCGACATGATTGCCACGATGCATAGAGCAAATCGGACGACGTTGTATTTTTTTCACAACCAGGACCGAAACCCCTTGCCCGAACAAAATGGTCGTACGCGAAGTAAAATTTTTTGGCTCGAAATTTTACGAGCTTGTGCAGAACTTCTAGGCAATCATATCGGCAGGTGACACGAAGTGATTCGAGTTCGTTTGCCCCCCCATTTTCTTTAACGAACGATAACTTTTTCTGAAAATAACAAGTGCCCCGATCCCGGCCGAAACTACTCGCATTACGCTTCGAGACCCGCCGACATGATCGCCACGATGCATAGAGCACCCTCGTAAATTTTCGGGCAAATCGGACGACGTTTTATTTTTTCACAACCAGGACCGAAACCCTAGGCCGAACAAAATAGTCGTACGCGAAGTGAAATTTTTTGGCTCGAAATTTTACGAGCTTGTGCAGAACTTCTAGGCAATCATATCGGCAGGTGACACGAAGTGATTCGAGTTCGTTTGCCCCCCCATTTTCTTTAACGAACGATAACTTTTTCTGAAAATAACAAGTGCCCGATCCCGGCCGAAACGACTCGAATTACACTTCGAGACCCGCCGACATGATTGCCACGATGCATAGAGCAAATCGGACGACGTTGTATTTTTTTCACAACCAGGACCGAAACCCCTTGCCCGAACAAAATGGTCGTACGCGAAGTAAAATTTTTTGGCTCGAAATTTTACGAGCTTGTGCAGAACTTCTAGGCAATCATATCGGCAGGAGACACGAAGTGATTCGAGTTCGTTTGCCCCCCCCATTTTCTTTAACGAACGATAACCTTTTCTGAAAATAACAAGTGCCCCGATCCCGGCCGAAACTACTCGAATTACGCTTCGAGACCCGCCGACATGATCGCCACGATGCATAGAGCACCCTCG
Organism: Corylus avellana; assembly: GCF_965113065.1. Classification (NCBI taxonomy): domain Eukaryota; kingdom Viridiplantae; phylum Streptophyta; class Magnoliopsida; order Fagales; family Betulaceae; genus Corylus; species Corylus avellana. Next base: position 14,140,355 of record NC_142494.1, read on the forward strand.
TAAATTTTCGGGCAAATCGGACGACGTTTTATTTTTTCACTACCAGGACCGAAACCCTAGGCCGAACAAAATAGTCGTACGCGAAGTGAAATTTTTTGGCTCGAAATTTTACGAGCTTGTGCAGAACTTCTAGGCAATCATATCGGCATGTGACACGAAGTGATTCGAGTTCGTTTGCCCCCCCATTTTCTTTAACGAACGATAACTTTTTCTGAAAATAACAAGTGCCCCGATCCCGGCCGAAACGACTCGAATTACACTTCGAGACCCGCCGACATGATTGCCACGATGCATAGAGCAAATCGGACGACGTTGTATTTTTTTCACAACCAGGACCGAAACCCCTTGCCCGAACAAAATGGTCGTACGCGAAGTGAAATTTTTTGGCTCGAAATTTTACGAGCTTGTGCAGAACTTCTAGGCAATCATATCGGCAGGTGACACGAAGTGATTCGAGTTCGTTTGCCCCCCCATTTTCTTTAACGAACGATAACTTTTTTT